>NC_054484.1:81855282-82204449 GCF_017639515.1 Carcharodon carcharias
GATGGAGGGAGAGAACGAAACAGAGCGATGGAGGGAGAGAACGAAACAGAGCGATGGAGGGAGAGAACGAAACAGAGCGATGGAGGGAGAGAACGAAACAGAGCGATGGAGGGAGAGAACGAAACAGAGCGATGGAGGGAGAGAACGAAACAGAGCGATGGAGGGAGAGAACGAAACAGAGGGAGAGGGGAGGAAACAGAGGATGAAACAGAGAGAGGGAGGACGAAACAGAGAGAGATAGAGGGAGAGAACTAAACAAAGAGGGAGATAGAGAGAGCGAAATAGAGAGAGAGCAAAACAGAGAGAAAATGAAAGAGAGAGGACGAAACAGGGATAGATAGAGAGAACGAGACAAAAATAGAGAGAGAGAGGACAAAACAGGGGGAGAGAGAGAAGGAAAAGGAGAGAGGGAATGAAAGAGTGAGAGAAGCGAGAAATTGAAAGAAAGAGAGAGATAGAGAGAAAACGAAACAGAAAGAGAACGAAACAGAGGGAGAGGGGAGGAAACAGAGAGGACGAAACAAAGAGCCCAAGAGGACGAAACAGTGCCTGAGAGGACAAAACAGAGAACGAGAGAGAAGACGAAACAAATAGAGGACGAAACAAATGGAGAGAGAGGATAAAACAGAGAGGGAAAACAAAAGAGAGAGAGAGAGAACAAAAGCAAGAGATGGAGAACGAAAGAGAGAGAAATAGCGAGAGAGAACAAAACAAATGTAGAGAGAGAACGAAACAAATAGAGAAAGAGAACGAAAGACAGATAGAGGGACAGAACGAAACAGAGAGAGAAAGAACAAAACAGAGAGAGGAAGGGAGGACGAAACAGAGATATAGAGCGAACAAAACAGAGATAGAGGGAGAGAATGAAACAGAGATGGGGGGAACAAAACAGAGAGGTAGAGAGAGAACAAAACAGACAGGTAGAGAGAGAGAAAATGAAACAGAGAGATAGAGGGAGAGAACAAAACAGGGATAAAGGGAGAGAATGCCACAGAGAGGGAGAACGAAAGAGAGAGAACGAAAGAGAAAGACAGAACGAAAGGGGAGAGATAGAGAAAGAACAAAACAGAGAGAACAAAAGAGGGAGAGATAGAGCGAGAGCGAAACAGAGGGAGAGAGGACGAAACAGAGATAGATGGAGAGAACGAAACAGAGGTAGAGAGGGAAAGCGAAACAGAGGACGAGCGGACTAAACAGATGTAGACAGGATGGAACAGAGAGAAATAGAGGGAGAGAATGAAACAAAGAGAGAAGGACAGAAAGAAACAGAGAGAGATAGAAAGAGAAAACGAAACAGAGACTGCGAACGAAACAGAGGGAGAGAGGACGAAACAGATATAGAGAGAGAGAGCAAAAGAGAGAGATATAGAGAGTGAACAAAACAGAGAGAGAGATTGAAACAGAGATAGAGAGGGACAGAAAGAAACAGAGAGATCGACAGACAACAAAACAGAGAGGGTGCGAACAAAACAGAGAGGAAACGAAACAGAGAGAACGAAAGAAATAGAGAAAGAAAGAAACAGAAAGAGAGATAGAGGAAGAGAACAAAACAGAGAGATAGAGGGAGAGAATGACACAGAGAGGGAGATAGAGAGAGAATGAAGCAGAGAGAGAGAGGGAGAATGAAACAGAGAGAGAGAACAAAAGAGAGGGAGATAGGGAAAGAATGAGACAGAGAGAGAATGAAACAGAGAGAGATAGAGGGAGAGAACGAAACAGAGAGAATGAAACAGAAAGAGAGGGAACGAAACAGAAGGAGTGGGGAGGAAATAGAGAGAGGACGAAACAGAGAGAGATAGAGGGAGAGAGCTGAACAGAGAGAGATATAGAGAGAGAGAATGAAACAGAGATATAGAGGGAGAGAATGAAACAGAGCGATGGAGGGAGAGAATGAAACAGAGAGCGATAGAGGGAGAGAATGAAACAGAGCGATAGAGGGAGAGAATGAAACAGAGAGATAGAGAGAGAACGAAACAGAAAGAGAGAGAATGAAACAGAGGGAGAGGGGAGGAAACAGAGGACGAAACAGAGAGAGAGGGAGGAAGAAACAGAGAGAGATAGAAGGAGAGAACTAAACAAAGAGGGAGATAGAGAGAGAGAGCGAAATAGAGAGAGAGCAAAACAGAGACAGAAAATGAAAGAGAGAGAGGACGAAACAGGGATAGATAGAGAGAACGAGACAAAAATAGAGAGAGAGAGGACAAAACAGGGGGAGAGAGAGAAGGAAACGGAGAGAGGGAATGAAAGAGTGAGAGAGAGAAGCGAGAAAATGAAAGAGAGAGATAGAAAGAAAACAAAACAGAAAGAGAGAACGAAACGGAGAGGGGAGGAAACAGAGAGGACGAAACAAAGAGCACAAGAGGACAAAACAGTGCCTGAGAGGACGAAACAGAGAACGAGAGAGAGGACGAAACAAATAGATAGAGAAGACGAAACAAATAGAGAGGATGAAACAAATGGAGAGGATAAAACAGAGAGAGAAAACGAGAGAGAGAGAACAAAAGCAAGAGATGGAGAACAAACGAGAGAGAAATAGCGAGAGAGAATGAAACAAATGTAGAGAGAGAACGAAACATAAATAGAGAAAGAGAACAAAAGACAGAGGGACAGAACGAAACAGAGAAAGAACAAAACAGAGAGAGGAAGGGAGGACAAAACAGAGATACAGAGCGAACAAAACAGAGATAGAGGGAGAGAATGAAACAGAGATGGGGGGGGAACAAAACAGAGGTAGAGAGAGAACAAAACAGACAGGTAGAGAGAGAGAGAAAATGAAACAGAGAGATAGAGGGAGAGAACAAAACAGAGGGATAAAGGGAGAGAATGCTGCAGAGAGGGAGAACGAACCAGAAAGAACGAAAGAGAGAGAACGAAAGAGAAAGACAGAATGAAAGGGGAGAGATAGAGAAAGAACTAAACAGAGAGAACAAAAGAGGGAGAGATAGAGTGAGAACGAAACAGAGGGAGAGAGAACGAAACAGAGATAGATGGAGAGAACGAAACAGAGGTAGAGAGGGAAAGCGAAACAGAGGACGAGCGGACGAAACAGATGTAGACAGAATGGAACAGGGAGAAATAGAGGGAGAGAATGAAACAGAGAGAGAAGGACAGAAAGGAACAGAGAGATAGAGAGAGAAAACGAAACAGAGACTGCGAACGAAACAGAGAGAGGGAGAGAGGACGAAACGGAGATATAGAGAGAGAGAACAAAAGAGAGAGATATAGAGAGTGAACAAAACAGAGAGAGAGAGAATGAAACCGAGATAGAGAGGGACAGAAAGAAACAGAGAGATCGACAGAGAACAAAACAGAGAGAGAGTGCGAACAAATCAGAGAGAGAGAGGAAATGAAACAGAGAGAACGAAACAGAGCGAGAGAACGAAAGAGATAGAGAAAGAAAGAAACAGAAAGATAGAGGGAGAGAACAGAGATAGAGGGAGAGAATGACACAGAGAGGGAGATAGAGAGAGAATGAAGCAGAGAGAGAGAGGGAGAATGAAACAGAGAGAGAGAACAAAAGAGAGGGAGATAGGGAAAGAATGAGACAGAGAGAGAACGAAACAGAGAGAGATAGAGGGAGAGAACGAAACAGAGAGAGAATGAAACAGAAAGAGAGGGAACGAAACAGAAGGAGCGGGGAGGAAATAGAGGATGAAACAGAGAGATAGAGGGAGAGAGCTGAACAGAGAGAGATATAGAGGGAGAGAATGAAACAGAGTGATAGAGGGAGAGAATGAAACAGAGTGATAGAGGGAGAGAACGAAAGAGAGCGATAGAGGGAGAGAACGAAAGAGAGCGATAGAGGGAGAGAACGAAACAGAGCGATAGAGGGAGAGAATGAAACAGAGCGATAGAGGGAGAGAATGAAACAGAGATAGAGAGAGAGAAAGAGAGAGAATGAAACAGAAGGAGAGGGGAGGAAACAGAGGACGAAACAGAGAGAGAGGGAGGACGAAATAGAGAGAGATAGAGGGAGAGAACTAAACAAAGAGGGAGATAGAGAGAGAGCGAAATAGAGAGAGAGAGCAAAACAGAGAGACAGAAAATGAAAGAGAGAGAGGACGAAACAGGGATAGATAGAGAGAACGAGACAAAAATAGAGAGAGAGAGGACAAAACGGGGAGAGAGAGAAGGAAACGGAGAGAGGGAATGAAAGAGTGAGAGAGAGAGAAGTGAGAAAATGAAAGAGAGAGAGAGATAGAGAGAAAACGAAACAGAAAGAGAGAACGAAACAGAGGGAGAGGGGAGGAAACAGAGAGGACAAAACAAAGAACCCAAGAGGACGAAACAGTGCCTGAGAGGACGAAACAGAGAACGAGAGAGAGGACGAAACAAATAGAGGACGAAACAAATGGAGAGAGAGGATAAAACGGAGAGAGAAAACGAAAGAGAGAGAGAACAAAAGCAAGAGATGGAGAACGAAAGAGAGAGAAATAACGAGAGAGAACAAAACAAATGTAGAGAGAGAACAAAACAGAAATAGAGAAAGAGAACAAAAGACAGATAGAGAGACAGACCGAAACAGAGAGAAAGAACGAAACAGAGAGAGGATGGGAGGCTGAAACAGAGATATAGAGGGAGAGAATGAAACAGAGAGATGGGGGGGGGGGAACAAAACAGAGAGGTAGAGAGAGAACAAAATAGAGAGGAGAGAGAGAGAGAAAATGAAACAGAGATAGAGGGAGAGAACAAAACAGAGGGATAAAGGGAGAGAATGCCACAGAGAGGGAGAACGAAACAGAGAGAGAACGAAAGAGAGAAGAGAGAATGAAAGAGGGACAGATAGAGAGAGAATGAAACAGAGAGAGAGGGAGAGAACGAAACAGAGAGAGAGAGAATGAAGCACAGAGAGAGCGCGAGAGAATGAAACAGAGAGAGTGAGAGAACAAAACAGAGATGGAGAGAACAAAACAGAGATAGAGAGAATGACACAGATGGAGATAGAGAGAGAACGAAACAGAGAGGGAGAACAAAACAGGGAGAGAGAAGAGAGAGAACGAAAGAGGGAGAGATAGAGAAAGAACGAAACAGAGAGAACAAAACAGAGAGGGAGAGAGTGAACGAAACAGAGAGAGAACGAAACAGGGAGATAAAGGGAGAGAATGACACAGAGAGGGAGATAGAGAGAGAACAAAGCAGAGAGATAAAGGGAGAGAATGATGCGGAGAGGGAGATAGAGAGAGAATGAAGTAGAGAGAGGGAGAGCGAAACAAACAGAGGGAGAGCGAAACAAACAGAGGGAGAGCGAAACAAACAGAGGGAGAGCGAAACAAACAGAGGGAGAGCGAAACAAACAGAGGGAGAGCGAAACAAACAGAGGGAGAGCGAAACAAACAAAAAAACGAGAACGAAACAAACAAAAAAAGGAGAACGAAACAAACAGGAAGAACGAAACAGAGAGGGGAGAGAACGAAAGAGCGGGAGATAGAGGAAGAAAAAATAGACAAAGAGGGAGAGAACGAAATAGAGGGAGACAGAGAGAGAGAGCAAAATAGAAAGAGATAGAGTGAAACAGAGAGAGGGAGAGAATGAATCAGAGTGGATGAAACAGAAGAGAGCTAGAGAGAGAAATTGGAACAGAAAGAGATAGAGAGAAAGAACGAAACAGAGAGGGAGATAGAGGGAGAGAATGGAACAGATAGAGAGAGAGAGAACCAAACAGAGAGAGAGAGAAATAGAGAAAGAAAACCAAACAGAGATAGATAGAGGAGGACTAAACAGAGAGAGATAGAGGGAGGGAATGAAACAGTGAGACAAAGGAACAAAATGAAACAGAGAGACGGACAGAAAGAAACAGAGAGACAGAGGGACGGAAAGAAACAGAGAGACAGGGGGACGGAAAGAAACAGAGAGACAGAGGGACGGAAAGAAACAGAGAGACAGGGGGACGGAAAGAAACAGAGAGACAGGGGGACGGAAAGAAACAGAGAGACAGGGGGACGGAAAGAAACAGAGAGACAGAGGGACGGAAAGAAACAGAGAGACAGAGGGACGGAAAGAAACAGAGAGACAGAGGGACGGAAAGAAACAGAGAGACAGAGGGACGGAAAGAAACAGAGAGACAGAGGGACGGAAAGAAACAGAGAGACAGAGGGACGGAAAGAAACAGGGAGACAGAGGGACGGAAAGAAACAGGGAGACAGAGGGACGGAAAGAAACAGGGAGACAGAGGGACGGAAAGAAACAGGGAGACAGAGGGACGGAAAGAAACAGGGAGACAGAGGGACGGAAAGAAACAGGGAGACAGAGGGACGGAAAGAAACAGGGAGACAGAGGGACGGAAAGAAACAGGGAGACAGAGGGACGGAAAGAAACAGGGAGACAGAGGGACGGAAAGAAACAGGGAGACAGAGGGACGGAAAGAAACAGGGAGACAGAGGGACGGAAAGAAACAGGGAGACAGAGGGACGGAAAGAAACAGGGAGACAGAGGGACGGAAAGAAACAGGGAGACAGAGGGACGGAAAGAAACAGGGAGACAGAGGGACGGAAAGAAACAGGGAGACAGAGGGACGGAAAGAAACAGGGAGACAGAGGGACGGAAAGAAACAGGGAGACAGAGGGACGGAAAGAAACAGGGAGACAGAGGGACGGAAAGAAACAGGGAGACAGAGGGACGGAAAGAAACAGGGAGACAGAGGGACGGAAAGAAACAGGGAGACAGAGGGACGGAAAGAAACAGGGAGACAGAGGGACGGAAAGAAACAGGGAGACAGAGGGACGGAAAGAAACAGGGAGACAGAGGGACGGAAAGAAACAGGGAGACAGAGGGACGGAAAGAAACAGGGAGACAGAGGGACGGAAAGAAACAGGGAGACAGAGGGACGGAAGAAACAGGGAGACAGAGGGACGGAGAGAAACAGGGAGACAGAGGGACGGAGAGAAACAGGGAGACAGAGGGACGGAGAGAAACAGGGAGACAGAGGGACGGAGAGAAACAGGGAGACAGAGGGACGGAGAGAAACAGGGAGACAGAGGGACGGAGAGAAACAGGGAGACAGAGGGACGGAGAGAAACAGGGAGACAGAGGGACGGAGAGAAACAGGGAGACAGAGGGACGGAGAGAAACAGGGAGACAGAGGGACGGAGAGAAACAGGGAGACAGAGGGACGGAGAGAAACAGGGAGACAGAGGGACGGAGAGAAACAGGGAGACAGAGGGACGGAGAGAAACAGGGAGACAGAGGGACGGAGAGAAACAGGGAGACAGAGGGACGGAGAGAAACAGGGAGACAGAGGGACGGAGAGAAACAGGGAGACAGAGGGACGGAGAGAAACAGGGAGACAGAGGGACGGAGAGAAACAGGGAGACAGAGGGACGGAGAGAAACAGGGAGACAGAGGGACGGAGAGAAACAGGGAGACAGAGGGACGGAGAGAAACAGGGAGACAGAGGGACGGAGAGAAACAGGGAGACAGAGGGACGGAGAGAAACAGGGAGACAGAGGGACGGAGAGAAACAGGGAGACAGAGGGACGGAGAGAAACAGGGAGACAGAGGGACGGAGAGAAACAGGGAGACAGAGGGACGGAGAGAAACAGGGAGACAGAGGGACGGAGAGAAACAGGGAGACAGAGGGACGGAGAGAAACAGGGAGACAGAGGGACGGAGAGAAACAGGGAGACAGAGGGACGGAGAGAAACAGGGAGACAGAGGGACGGAGAGAAACAGGGAGACAGAGGGACGGAGAGAAACAGGGAGACAGAGGGACGGAGAGAAACAGGGAGACAGAGGGACGGAGAGAAACAGGGAGACAGAGGGACGGAGAGAAACAGGGAGACAGAGGGACGGAGAGAAACAGGGAGACAGAGGGACGGAGAGAAACAGGGAGACAGAGGGACGGAGAGAAACAGGGAGACAGAGGGACGGAGAGAAACAGGGAGACAGAGGGACGGAGAGAAACAGGGAGACAGAGGGACGGAGAGAAACAGGGAGACAGAGGGACGGAGAGAAACAGGGAGACAGAGGGACGGAGAGAAACAGGGAGACAGAGGGACGGAGAGAAACAGGGAGACAGAGGGACGGAGAGAAACAGGGAGACAGAGGGACGGAGAGAAACAGGGAGACAGAGGGACGGAGAGAAACAGGGAGACAGAGGGACGGAGAGAAACAGGGAGACAGAGGGACGGAGAGAAACAGGGAGACAGAGGGACGGAGAGAAACAGGGAGACAGAGGGACGGAGAGAAACAGGGAGACAGAGGGACGGAGAGAAACAGGGAGACAGAGGGACGGAGAGAAACAGGGAGACAGAGGGACGGAGAGAAACAGGGAGACAGAGGGACGGAGAGAAACAGGGAGACAGAGGGACGGAGAGAAACAGGGAGACAGAGGGACGGAGAGAAACAGGGAGACAGAGGGACGGAGAGAAACAGGGAGACAGAGGGACGGAGAGAAACAGGGAGACAGAGGGACGGAGAGAAACAGGGAGACAGAGGGACGGAGAGAAACAGGGAGACAGAGGGACGGAGAGAAACAGGGAGACAGAGGGACGGAGAGAAACAGGGAGACAGAGGGACGGAGAGAAACAGGGAGACAGAGGGACGGAGAGAAACAGGGAGACAGAGGGACGGAGAGAAACAGGGAGACAGAGGGACGGAGAGAAACAGGGAGACAGAGGGACGGAGAGGAAACAGGGAGACAGAGGGACGGAGGAAACAGGGAGACAGAGGGACGGAGGAAACAGGGAGACAGAGGGACGGAGGGAAACAGGGAGACAGAGGGACGGAGGGAAACAGGGAGACAGAGGGACGGAAGGAAACAGGGAGACAGAGGGACGGAAGGAAACAGGGAGACAGAGGGACGGAAGGAAACAGGGAGACAGAGGGACGGAAGGAAACAGGGAGACAGAGGGACGGAAGGAAACAGGGAGACAGAGGGACGGAAGGAAACAGGGAGACAGAGGGACGGAAGGAAACAGGGAGACAGAGGGACGGAAGGAAACAGGGAGACAGAGGGACGGAAGGAAACAGGGAGACAGAGGGACGGAAGGAAACAGGGAGACAGAGGGACGGAAGGAAACAGGGAGACAGAGGGACGGAAGGAAACAGGGAGACAGAGGGACGGAAGGAAACAGGGAGACAGAGGGACGGAAGGAAACAGGGAGACAGAGGGACGGAAGGAAACAGGGAGACAGAGGGACGGAAGGAAACAGGGAGACAGAGGGACGGAAGGAAACAGGGAGACAGAGGGACGGAAGGAAACAGGGAGACAGAGGGACGGAAGGAAACAGGGAGACAGAGGGACGGAAGGAAACAGGGAGACAGAGGGACGGAAGGAAACAGGGAGACAGAGGGACGGAAGGAAACAGGGAGACAGAGGGACGGAAGGAAACAGGGAGACAGAGGGACGGAAGGAAACAGGGAGACAGAGGGACGGAAGGAAACAGGGAGACAGAGGGACGGAAGGAAACAGGGAGACAGAGGGACGGAAGGAAACAGGGAGACAGAGGGACGGAAGGAAACAGGGAGACAGAGGGACGGAAGGAAACAGGGAGACAGAGGGACGGAAGGAAACAGGGAGACAGAGGGACGGAAGGAAACAGGGAGACAGAGGGACGGAAGGAAACAGGGAGACAGAGGGACGGAAGGAAACAGGGAGACAGAGGGACGGAAGGAAACAGGGAGACAGAGGGACGGAAGGAAACAGGGAGACAGAGGGACGGAAGGAAACAGGGAGACAGAGGGACGGAAGGAAACAGGGAGACAGAGGGACGGAAGGAAACAGGGAGACAGAGGGACGGAAGGAAACAGGGAGACAGAGGGAGGGAAGGAAACAGGGAGACAGAGGGAGGGAAGGAAACAGGGAGACAGAGGGAGGGAAGGAAACAGGGAGACAGAGGGAGGGAAGGAAACAGGGAGACAGAGGGAGGAAGGAAACAGGGAGACAGAGGGAGGAAGGAAACAGGGAGACAGAGGGAGAGAAGGAAACAGGGAGACAGAGGGAGAGAAGGAAACAGGGAGACAGAGGGAGAGAAGGAAACAGGGAGACAGAGGGAGAGAAGGAAACAGGGAGACAGAGGGAGAGAAGGAAACAGGGAGACAGAGGGAGAGAAGGAAACAGGGAGACAGAGGGAGAGAAGGAAACAGGGAGACAGAGGGAGAGAAGGAAACAGGGAGACAGAGGGAGAGAAGGAAACAGGGAGACAGAGGGAGAGAAGGAAACAGGGAGACAGAGGGAGAGAAGGAAACAGGGAGACAGAGGGAGAGAAGGAAACAGGGAGACAGAGGGAGAGAAGGAAACAGGGAGACAGAGGGAGAGAAGGAAACAGGGAGACAGAGGGAGAGAAGGAAACAGGGAGACAGAGGGAGAGAAGGAAACAGGGAGACAGAGGGAGAGAAGGAAACAGGGAGACAGAGGGAGAGAAGGAAACAGGGAGACAGAGGGAGAGAAGGAAACAGGGAGACAGAGGGAGAGAAGGAAACAGGGAGACAGAGGGAGAGAGGGAAACAGGGAGACAGAGGGAGAGAGGGAAACAGGGAGACAGAGGGAGAGAGGGAAACAGGGAGACAGAGGGAGAGAGGGAAACAGGGAGACAGAGGGAGAGAGGGAAACAGGGAGACAGAGGGAGAGAGGGAAACAGGGAGACAGAGGGAGAGAGGGAAACAGGGAGACAGAGGGAGAGAGGGAAACAGGGAGACAGAGGGAGAGAGGGAAACAGGGAGACAGAGGGAGAGAGGGAAACAGGGAGACAGAGGGAGAGAGGGAAACAGGGAGACAGAGGGAGAGAGGGAAACAGGGAGACAGAGGGAGAGAGGGAAACAGGGAGACAGAGGGAGAGAGGGAAACAGGGAGACAGAGGGAGAGAGGGAAACAGGGAGACAGAGGGAGAGAGGAAACAGGGAGACAGAGGGAGGAGAGGAAACAGGGAGACAGAGGGAGAGAAGGAAACAGGGAGACAGAGGGAGAGAAGGAAACAGGGAGACAGAGGGAGAGAAGGAAACAGGGAGACAGAGGGAGAGAAGGAAACAGGGAGACAGAGGGAGAGAAGGAAACAGGGAGACAGAGGGAGAGAAGGAAACAGGGAGACAGAGGGAGAGAAGGAAACAGGGAGACAGAGGGAGAGAAGGAAACAGGGAGACAGAGGGAGAGAAGGAAACAGGGAGACAGAGAGAGAAGGAAACAGGGAGACAGAGAGAGAAGGAAACAGGGAGAGATAGAGAGAGAAGGAAACAGGGAGAGATAGAGAGAGAAGGAAACAGGGAGAGATAGAGAGAGAAGGAAACAGGGAGAGATAGAGAGAGAAGGAAACAGAGAGAGATAGAGAGAGAAGGAAACAGAGAGAGATAGAGAGAGAAGGAAACAGAGAGAGATAGAGAGAGAACGAAACAGAGAGAGATAGAGAGAGAGGACGATATAGAGAGAACGAAACAGAGATAGAGGGACAGAAAGAAATAGAATGAAACAGAGAGATAGAGGGAGAGAATGAAACAGAAAAAGAGGGAGAGAACAAACCAGAGAGAAATAGAGGGAGAGAACAAACGAGAGAGAAATAGAGGGAGAGAAGAAAACTGGGAGAGAGAGAAATAGAGAAAGAGAGAACAAAACAGAGATAGTGGGAAAGAAGGAAACAGAGAGGGCGATAAATAGGGAGAGAATGAAAGAGAGAGAACAAAGCCAGAGAGATATAGAGAGAGAACGAAACGGAGAGAGAGCGAGGACGAAACAGAGAGAGATAGAGAACAAAACAGAGAGAGAGAGAGAGAAAAAATTGAGAGAATGAAACAGAGGGATAGAAAGAAAACAAAACAGAGAGAGAATGAAACAGAGAGCAATATAGAGGAGAGACCGAAACAGAGAGAGATAAGGGTGAGAACGAACCAGAGAGAGTAAGAAATAGAGAGGAAACGAAACAGGGACAGAGATAAATAGGGAGAAAAAGAAATGGAGAGATAAACACAGAGAAACAGAGAGAGAGAGATAAACACAGAAACAGGGAAAGAGAGATAAACACCGAGGGAATCAGGGGGAGAGAGGGAGAGCGATGAACACATAGAAACATTGGAGAGGTAAACACAGAAACAGGAAGAGAAAAATAAGCATGGGGAATCACAGAGGGAGAGAAATACAGATATAAACAGGCAGAGAGAAATAAATACTGAGAGAAACAGGGAGAGAGAGAGAAACACAAGGAAATAGGGGCAAATAAATAGAGGAAAACAGGGCAGGAGGAATAACCAGAGATAATCAAGGACAGCGAAATGAACACAGAAACAGGAAAGAAATAAACACAGAGATACAGGGAGGGAGGGATAAACACAGAGAGAAACAGGGAGAGAGAGATAAACAGCGAAACAGAGAGAGAGAAATAAACACAGATAAATAGAGAAAGAGATACACACAGAGAGGAACAGGGAGCGAGAGATAAACACACAAACAGAGAGAAATGAACACAGAAATAGGGAGAGAGAGATAAATAGTGAAACAGAGAGAAATAGAGAAAGAGATACACACAGAGGCACAGGGAGCGAGAGATAAACACACAAACAGAGAGAAATGAACACAGAAATAGGGAGAGATAAATAGTGAAACAGAGAGAGAAATAAACAGAAATAGAGAAAGAGATACACACAGTAACAGGGAGAGAGAGATAAACACAGAAACAGAGCATGAGAGATGAACACAGAAACAGAGAAAGAAACACAGAGAAATAGGGAGAGAGAGATAAACACAGAGAGAAACAGGGAGAGATAAACACAGAGAGAAACAGGGAGAGATAAACACAGAGAGAAACAGGGAGAGATAAACACAGAGAGAAACAGGGAGAGTTAAACACAGAGAGAAACAGGGAGAGATAAACACAGAGAGAAACAGGGAGAGATAAACACAAGAGAAACAGGGAGAGAGATAAACACAGAAACAGGGAGAGAGATAAACACAGAGAAATAGTATAAAAGAGATATTCACAGAGAAACAGAGATAGAGAAACAGGGAGAGAGATAAACACAGAAACAGGGAGAGAGATAAACACAGAGAAACAGGGAGAGAGATAAACACAGAGAAACAGGGAGAGAGTGATAAACACAGAGAAAAACAGGGAGAGAGATAAACACAGAGAAAAACAGGGAGAGAGATAAACACCAAGAGAAACAGAGAGAGAGATAAACACAGAGAAACAGAGAGAGATGGACAAAGAAACAGTGAGATAAACACAGAGAAACAGGGAGAGATAAACACAGAGAAACGGAGAGAGAGATAAACACAGAGAAACAGGGAGAGAGATAAACACAGAGAAACGGAGAGAGATAAACACAGAAACAGGGAGAGAGATAAACACAGAGAAACAGGGAGAGAGATAAACACAGAGAAACAGGGAGAGAGATAAACACAAACAGGGAGAGAGATAAACACAGAGAAACAGGGAGAGAGATAAACACAGAGAAACAGGGAGAGAGATAAACACAGAAACAGGGAGAGAGTGATAAACACAGAGAAAAACAGGGAGAGAGATAAACACAGAGAAAAACAGGGAGAGAGATAAACACAGAGAAAAACAGGGAGAGAGATAAACACAGAGAAAAACAGGGAGAGAGATAAACACAGAGAAAAACAGGGAGAGAGATAAACACCAAGAGAAACAGAGAGAGAGATAAACACAGAGAAACAGAGAGAGATGGACAAAGAAACAGTGAGATAAACACAGAGAAACAGGGAGAGATAAACACAGAGAAACGGAGAGAGAGATAAACACAGAGAAACAGGGAGAGAGTGATAAACACAGAGAAAAACAGGGAGAGAGATAAACACAGAGAAAAACAGGAAGAGAGATAAACACAGAGAAAAACAGGGAGAGAGATAAACACAGAGAAAAACAGGGAGAGAGATAAACACAGAGAAAAACAGGGAGAGAGATAAACACCAAGAGAAACAGAGAGAGAGATAAACACAGAGAAGCAGAGAGAGATGGACAAAGAAACAGTGAGATAAACACAGAGAAACAGGGAGAGATAAACACAGAGAAACGGAGAGAGATAAACACAGAGAAACGGAGAGAGAGATAAACACAGAGAAACAGGGAGAGAGATAAACACAGAGAAACAGGGAGAGAGATAAACACAGAGAAACAGGGAGAGAGATAAACACAGAGAAACAGGGAGAGAGATAAACACAGAGAAACAGGGAGAGAGATAAACACAGAGAAACAGGGAGAGAGATAAACACAGAGAAACAGGGAGAGAGATAAACACAGAGAAACAGGGAGAGAGATAAACACAGAGAAACAGGGAGAGAGATAAACACAGAGAAACAGGGAGAGAGATAAACACAGAGAAACAGGGAGAGAGATAAACACAGAGAAGCAGGGAGAGAGATAAACACAGAAAAACAGGGAGAGAGATAAACACAGAAAAACAGGGAGAGAGATAAACACAGAGAAAAACAGGGAGAGAGATAAACACCAAGGGAAACAGGGAGAGAGATAAACACCAAGGGAAACAGGGAGAGAGATAAACACCAAGGGAAACAGGGAGAGAGATAAACACCAAGGGAAACAGGGAGAGAGATAAACACCAAGGGAAACAGGGAGAGAGATAAACACCAAGATAAACAGAGAGAGATAAACACAGAAACAGAGAGAGATGAACACAGAAACAGTGAGATGAACACAGAAACAGTGAGATAAACAGAGAAACAGGGAGAGATAAACAGAGAGAAACGGAGAGAGAGATAAATACAGAGAAACAGGGAGAGAAATAAACACAAACGGAGAGAGATAAACAGAGAGATAGATAAACACAGAAACAGGGAGAGAGAAATAAACACAGAAATAGTATGAAAGAGATATTCACAGGGAAACAGGGAGAGTAAGAAACACAGAGAAACAGGGAGAGTGTTATAAACACAGAGAAACAGAGAGAGATAAATAAACACAGAGAAGCAGAGAGAGAGATAAACACCAAGAGAAACAGAGAGAGATGAACACAGAAACAGTGAGATAAACACAGAGAAACGGAGAGATAAACACAGAGAAATGGAGAGAGAGATAAACACAGAGAAACAGGGAGAGAGATAAACACACAGGGAAGCACTGAGAAAGTTAATCACAGGGAAATAGGGAGAGAGTGATAAACATAGAAACGGAGAGAAAGAGAGATAAACACAGAGAAACAGAGAGAGATAAACACAGAAGCAGAGAGATAAACACACAGGGAAGCACTGAGAAAGATAATCACATGGAAATAGGGAGAGAGTGATAAACACAGAAACGGAGAGAGAGAGAGATAAACACAGAGAAACAGAGAGAGATAAGTAAACACAGAAGCAGAGAGATAAACACACAGGGAAGCACTGAGAAAGATAATCACGGGGAAATAGGGAGAGAGTGATAAACACAGAAACGGAGAGAAAGAGATAAACACAGAGAAACAGAAAGAGTTAAACACAAACAGAAAGAGATAAACACAGAAACAGAGATATACAGGGAGAGAGAAATAAACACAGAGATAAACAGAGAGAGAGATAAACGGAGAGAGAAATAAACACTAACAGAGGGAGAGATAAACACAGAAACAGAGTGAGAGAAATAAACATAGAAACGGAAAGATGAACACAGAAACAGAGAGAGATAAACACAGAGAAATGGAGAAACAGATAAACACAAAGAGAAACAGAGAGAGAGATAAACAGAGAGTAACATTGAGAGAGAGATAAATACCAAAATCGAGTGAGAAAGAGATGAACACAGAGAGAGAAACTGAGAGATTAAAAGACAGTGAGAAACAGAGAGATAAAGGCAGAGAAACAGACACAGAAATACAAAAGAGGAGAAGGTGAATAACACAAAGTCTGAGACACTGAGATTGAGTCGGGCAGTGTATGTCAAGCACAAATAGATAGGTGGAGACATAATTAGAGACATACCGCAGAGGGAAAAAACTGACCCAAATAAAGTGACAGAGGCAGAGAAATTGGCAAAGGTAGAGACTGACGGACGTATTGAGAGACAGACAGACAACAGACACCACGAGCAAAACAAACAGAAAAATTTGGAGTAACAGATATGCAGAGTGAGAGCAGAACTGAAATACACAGGAAGGCACTGAGAATATCAGACTCACAAGATGCAGAGTGTGAGAGGCAGAAAGACTGACACAAAGAAAATGAAAGAAACAGCCACACGAGACAGACCAACAAACAAAATGGATTAATACAAAGACAGATTGACAGACTGAAGGTGGCATGAAGGTAGGAACATGCAGACTCAGGAAAAAAGATCGAGACACAAAGAGAGAGGAATGGAGAGATTAGCTGAAAGTGGAAAGACAGGGCCGCATGCGCAAGAGACAGGGGCATATATAGGAAGAGATAGAAATAGACAGACTAAGATACAGAGAGAGAGAACTAGAGGCTGTTGTAAAGAGAGACCATGTATGGAAGGCGGGGCAGAAAAACAGTGGGGGACTGAATGAAGAGACAAACATTGGGAAGGGAAGAATCTGAGACAGAGAGAAGCAGAAAAAAACATACATATACAGAGGGAAAAGAACTACAGAAGCACAAAAATAATCATATGAGACTGACACACACACACACACACACACACACACACACACACACACACTGAAGGAGGCACACATGAAGTGAAAGAGAGAACATTACTCTGAGTAACTACGTGAGAAACACATACTTGTACAGACAAAACAGGATGTACTGAAATAAAAACACAGGCAGAGAGAAACAGATAAAAGGTGAAAGTTATACACAGAAGGCCTCCCAAAGACAGAAAAGCTCACAGAAACACGTGCTTTTAACAAGTGGTATGTACAGAATGAGAACCACACACAGAGACAGATACATACAGAGAAACATTCACACAAGCATTTGCTTTTACAAAGTGATTTCAATGACTGAGAAAATATCCCAAACTGAACAAAAGGAGATATTAGGAGGTGTGACAAAGATCTCAGATGTGGGTTATAAAGACGATCTCAAATTTTAACAGCTATAGAGATTGATAAAATAAAGTGCATGGAACACAGGTAGCTAAAGTTGTGAACACGAATGGTAGTGGGGGATGAACGAGAGACATGAGAGAGAATTTGCGAGTGGTGGGGGCGAGGGAGTGCTGAAGAGAAACCAGTTGTGGCAGTGAAGACAGTTATAAAAATCAGAAGGAGCAAGACCATGTGGCAATTTAACCATGAGAATGAGAATTTTAACTTTGAGGTGACGGGAGGCTGAGAGTCAGTGTGGATCAACAAGGATGGGATGATGAACAGGCAAGAGAGAACCAAACAAACAGAATTTTGGATGAATTGAAGTTTAGGGTGGGTGGATGATGCAAGGCTGGTCCAAAAGCTTTGGAATGGTCACGTTTCTCAGTGACAAAGCCACGGATGAGGCCTTCGGTAGCAGACAGACTTGGGCAAGACTGGAACAAGGCGATGTTATTGCATGCAGGTAGGTGAGGTTATGGGGTTGGAGTTTCAGTCCAGGGTCGAACAGGAAGCTGAAGTTACAGACAACCTTGTTGAGCCTGAAACATGAAGGGGAGAGGATAGTGTTGATGGCGACTGTTTGGGGTTTGTGACAGGGGCCAAAGACATCAGCTTCAGTTTCCGGATGATTTATTGGAGGAAATTGCAGCTCATTCAAGACTAGAGGTCTGAGAGCAGAGATGAAGGAGGGATCAAGAGAGCAGATGGAAATGGAGTTCTGATGGAAGGTCAGCAGCTTGAAATGTCAACTCTTGTTTCTCTCACCACAGATGCCTCCCAACCTGCTGAGTATTTCCAGCATTTTCTGCTTTTATTCTGGAGAGGGTGGTGTTGGCATGTGGAACCTGTAGGTGTGGCTAAGAAGCAGCATGTGATTGAGGATGAGGGGGCCAAGAATGGATCCTTAGTAGTTGGAGGTGGAAAGCAAAGTCATTAATGGAGATCCTCCGGCTATAATTTGATGTTTGAGTAGACAAGCAAAAGGAGATTCACAGAGTTGGACATCAGCGGAGAGTCATTCAAGGAGGATTGGGTAAATAAAGACACACGCATATTGAGAGTGAAAGGTTCCTGGAGAAAGACCATGAAACAGAGATACTGAAAGAATGAAAGACATATCCATAAGGCATCAAGAGTAAGACATGGATGCTAAGACAGAAGAACACTTACTTAAATGGGAGTTCGGAGAAAGTGAGACAAGTACACGATTGTGTAATTATTAAGTGTCTGAACTCAAACACATTGACTGTGAGTGATTTAGAAAGACAGGAGCTCGAGATTTCGATACAATTGAGCACTGCCAGGCCAGCTGTTTTTATACCACTCCATATACGAGCACTGCTGATTCACGACTCAGCAGGACAAAGGAAGCAGATGCTTGGGAATACCACCACCTGCAAGTTCCTCTCCAAGCCAGTCACTAGCCTGACTTGTTCCTTCACTGTCACTGGGTCAAAATCCTGGAACTCCCTCCCTAACAGCACTGTGGGTGTACGCCACAGGGACTGCAGCGCTTCATGAAAGTGGCTCACCACTACCTTCTCAAGGACAGTTAGGGATGGATAATGAATGTTGGCCTTGCCAAAAATGCCCATATCCCATGAAAGAAAAAGAAACACATGGAAGAATACATGTGTGATAGACGGAGTTTGACATGGAAAAAGAGAGACACAAAGTGGGCAGAAGAATGTGAGGCACAACATCGAAAAGCAAATTAAAGGTGCACACTTACACCATGCATACACACAGCAAATGTGAAACACCCACAAACTTGTTTTGTTTTTATTTAGTTGGACATCTGATGCATCTCGAAACTCATCCGCATATTGAACAGTTTCCAAACCAAGCTGCTGAGTAATCTGTTGTTTGCGTGACATAGAATGCACCCTGGCCCCATAGCAACACATCCCACTTGCCCACATCCAGAGATCTTGGGGGCAGTTTGGCCACAACCAAGGATCAAGATTGCAAAGTCTGCACAAAGGCACTTCTGGGATTTATCCAGTTCAACCGACAATACCTACCAGCCGGGAGAACTGATGAGCCTTATGCTGCTTGTCCCGTCAAGACAATACCAACGTCAAGTAGTGGCTGGCAGTTTACCTGGAGCTGAGCAGACATAGTTTCAGGACCCAGTGGAAAGCCTATTTCCCACAATCTAATTATTTAGTTGAACTGGCTCCTGAAACTTCTTGGTGTTCCAATGCAGATTTGTCCACAACAGGTTTTTGCAAACTGGCACATTCCAAGGTCCAGGACTATGTGCTAAGGGACGTGCTAAAGCTTGGGGAAGCCACTGCAAAGAATCAATGGGGAAAGGCCACTATCTAAAAGCCACCTGCCATAGTACACAGAAGGGCTGGAAACTGCAAAATTCCTTGGGCAGTATCTTTGCCCTGGAGTGTATACTGAAAATATGTATATTGCAATTATATTGAGGCACCTCAGAATGCCACATGCTCTGTGGAAAGAACTTGAACTGGATTGCACTTTCAATAATGTCGAATTGGAACTATTCTGGAATGTAATTTTACAATTTGTGAATAAAGTATGTTTTTGGAGGAAAAAAAAGAGCTGAACTTTTTGCGAAGTTCTTACAGTTCACTGGAGCACTGCACATCTACATTCCTCAGGTCCTGATGAATGGGTATACCATGGGGAGTTGAGTCAGCTGAAATTTTAACTCAAGGCCCATCATGCTGGACCCAGCTTTCCAAGCAGACCCCACTCTCCTCACAGGGGATGACGGGATTGGCAAGTATTACTAATTGGTTTGATAACGTGACTTAGACTGAGATACAGAAACTAATTGAAATGCACAGAGTGAGAGATGCTAACTGAGATACAAATAGGGTGCAATGCAAGAAGTGTGAGGTAGTAAAGCAGACAAAGATTTGAATGAGTGACAATGATGAGAATGAGACATTGAATATATATGCAACAGTGATACATAAAGTAGTTCTGACTTTGGACTATGCTAAGGCTGAGCAGGACAAACCTACAGCTGCCTTCATAGTGGGCATACCACTAAATGGTGCAACCAGCAGAAAATGCGCATGCCTTTCCACATACATTAACTGAGAGAGAGAAGTGAATGTCATTTAGCAAAGTAGGCAAATTTATTACAACAAGCACAATGACATTTAGGGAGAAAAATATCACTGGGGAATCACTTAACACACAGACTGCCCCTCAGAGAGAGGAATCACAACACAACTGACCTTCAGAGAGAGAGGGGGGCATCATTTAACATAGAGACTGACCCTCAGAGAGAGGAATCACTTAACACAGACTGACCTTCAGAGAGAGAGGGAGGAATCACTTAACACAGAGACGGACCCTCAGAGAGAGAGAGGAATCACTTAACACAAAGACTGACCCTGAGAGGGAGAGGAATCACTTAACACAGACTGACCCTCAGAGAGAGAAAGAAGAATCACTTAACACAGAGACTGACCCTCAGAGAGAGGAATCACAACACAGACTGACGTTCAGAGAGAGAGAGGGAGGAATCACTTAACACAGAGACAGACCCTCAGAGAGAGAGAGAGGAATCACTTAACACAAAGACTGACCCTGAGAGAGAGAGGAATCACTTAATACAGACTGACCCTCAGAGAGAGAGAAAGCAATCACAACACATGGAGTGACCCTGAGAGAGAGAGAAGAATCACTTAACACACAGACGGACCCTGAGAGAGAGAGAAAGCAATCAATTAACACACAGACGGACCCTCGGAGAGAGAGAAGAATCACTTAACACACAGACGGACCCTCAGAGAGTGAAATCACAACACAGAGACGGAACCTCAGAGAGAGAATCGCAACACAGAGACGGACCCTCAGGGAAAGAGAGAAAGCAATCACTTAACATACACTGAACCTCAGAAAGAGGAATCACTTAACACACAGACTGACCCTCAGAAAGAGGAATCACTTAACACACAGACTGACCCTCAGAAAGAGGAGTCACTTAACACACAGACTGACCCTCAGAAAGAGGAATCACTTAACACACAGACTGACCCTCAGAGAGAGAGAAAGCAATCAATTAACACACGGACTGACCCTGAGAGAGAGAGAGAGAGAGAAGAATCACTTAACACGCAGACGGACCCTCAGAGAAAGAGAAAGCGATCACTTAACAGATGGACTGACCCTGAGAGAGAGAGAGAAATCACTTAGCACAGAGATGGACCCTCAGAGAGAGAGAGGAATCAGTTAACACAGACTGACCCTGAGAGAGAGAGCAAGAGGAACCACTTGACACATGGACTGACCCCCAGAGAGGGAGGAATCACTTAGCACATGGACTGACCCCCAGAGAGAGAGAAAGAGGATTCACCTAACATACACACACACACTAACCCTCATAGAGAGGATTCACTTAACACAAGCTAACCCTCAGAGAGAGAGAGAGAGAGGGGGTTCACTTAACAGTCACACTTAACATATACACTAACCCTCAGAATGAGGGGGAGACAAATCACTTAATGCACACACTGAACCTCAGAGAGATGAATCACTTAACATACAGATTGACCCTGAGAGAGAAAGAAAGGAATCATTTAACACACACATTAACCCTCAGAGAAAGGATTCACTTAACACTCATGCTAACCCTGAAAGAGAGAGGGAGGAATCACTTAACGCACATACTGACCATCAGAGGGAAAGAGAGGAATAACAACACACAGACTGATCCTCAGAGAGGGAGAAATCACTTAACACACACACTGACTCTGAGTGGGAGGGAGGGAAAAATCACCCTGACCCTCAGAGAGTGAGGGGTCACTGAACACACAGTATTACCCTCTGAGGGTCAATGTGTGTATGAGAGGAAAATTACCACAAACACACTGAATATGACAAGGTAAAATCATCATGGACACATACTGTCACACAGAAAAATCAGCACAAACACACTGCCTCAATAACTGACTATTCAGTGTAAAATCACCACAAACACACACTGGCTATCTCCGTGTGAAATTGCCACAAGCGCACACTGACTGTCTCAGTGAGACATCATCAGAAACACACATGAAGCGTCACAGTGTGAAAACAACACAAATACACAGTGACTATCTCAATGTGAAATCACCACAAACAAACATTGACAGTCTCATTGTGAAACCATCACAAACACACATAACTGTATCGATGTGAAATCAACATAACACAAATTGCCTCGGTGTGAAAACTGCACAAAACAAACACTGTCTCAGTGTGAAATCAATACAGACAGTGTCTGAGTGTGAAATCGCCACAGACACAGTGTCTGAGTGGGAAATCACCACAGACATTGACTGTCTCAGTGTAAAATTACCACAGACACACACTGGTTGTCAAGTGTGAATTCAGCATCAACACACACTGACTGTCTCAGCACAAAATCACCACAAATGCACACTGTCTACCTCAGTGTGAAATCAGTATAAACACACACTGACTGTCTCAGTGTAAAACTGCCACAAACACATACCGACGTTCTCAATGCAAAATCAACACAAACAGACACTGACTGTCTTGGTATAAAATCATGGCAAACACACACTGACTGACTCAGTGTGAAATCACCACAAACAAACACTGAGTATCTTGGTGTGAAATCAGCATAAAGACACGTTGTCTCAGTGCGAATCAGTATAAACACACACTGACTGCCTCAGTGTGAAAGCACCACTGACACACACTGACACCTTCAGTATTTAGACACCACTGACACACATTGACTGTCTCAGTGTGAAATCACCACACGCACACACACACCGACTGTCTTGGTGTAAAATCACCACAAAAACACTGACTGCCTAAATGTGAAATCATAACAACCACACACCGACTGTCTCAGTGTGAAATCACCACAAACATACTGACTAAGTGTGAAATAACCACAAACACACTGACTGTCTAAGTGTGAAATCATAACAACCACACACTGACTGTCTCAGTGCAAAATCATAAAAACTCACATACTCTGCCTCAGTGAGAAATCACTATACACACACACTAATTGTCTGTGTGAAGTTGCCACACACACCAACTGTCTCAACATGAAATCATCACAAACACACACTGACCGTCTTGGTGTGCAATCACCACAAACACACACTGACAGACTCACTGTGAAATCACCACTGACATTCACTGACTGTCTCAATGTGAAATCACCACTGACACACACTGACTGTCCAAGTGTGAAATCACTATAAAAACACACTGACCATCTCAGTGTGATATCACCACAAACACACAGGACTGTCTCAGTGTGAAATCACCACTGACTGTCTCAATGTGAAATCATCACAAATACACACTGAAGTTCTTGGTGTGAAATCACCACAAGCACACAGTGACTGTCTCAGTGTCAAATCACCACAAACACACTGACTGTCTCAGTGTGAAGTCACCACTGACACACATTCACTATATCTGTGTGAAATCAGTATAAACACACACTGACAGTTTCAGTGTGAACTCACCACTGATACACACTGACTGCCTCAGTATGAAGTCACCACTGACACACATTCACTGTCTCAGTATGAAATCATCATTGACAGGAACTGACTGTCTCAATGTAAAATCACCATAAGCACACACTGAATTTCTCAGTGTGAAATCACCACAAACACACACTGACTGTCTCAGTATGAAATCACCACTGACACACCTTGACTGTCTCAGTGCGAAATCACCACTGACACACCTTGACTGTCTCAGTGTGAAATCAGTATAAACACGAGCTAACTGTCTCAGTATGAAATCACCACTGAAACATATTGACTGTCTCAGTGTGAAATCCTTATAAACACACATTAACTGTCTCAGTGCAAAATCACCACTGATACACATCCACTGTCTCCGTGTGAAATCATCACTGACATACACTGACTGTCTCAGTGTGAAATCAACATAGAAACACTCTGACTGTCTCAGTGTAAAATCACCACAAACACACACTGGGTGTCTCAGTGTGAAGTCACCAGAAACACACATTGTCTGTCTCAGTGTAAAATCACCACAAACACACACTGGGTGTCTCAGTGTGAAATCACCACAAACACACACTAACTGTTTCAGTGTGAAATCACCACGAGCACACCTTGACTATCTCAGTGTGAAATCAGTATAAACACAAACTGACTGTCTCAGTGTGAAATCACCATTGACTGCCTGAGTGTGAAATCTGTGTAAACACACACTAACTGCCTCTGTGTGAAATGACCATTGACATACATTTAAATAAAAGCAAAATACCACAGATGCTGGAAATCTGGAACAAAAACAAAAATTGCTGGAAAAACTCAGCAGGTCTGACAGCATCTTTGGAAAGAAAGACTGGGTTAATGTTTCGAGTCCATGTGACTCTTCTTCAGAGCTAAAGAGAAGTAGACAGATGCCCCTAGCAGAGGTGGGGTGGGTGGGGGGAGGGGACAGTGCGGGAAACAAGATCGACATAGGTTAAAAGGTAGGGATAAAACAATGAATGGAAATAAATTTTAAAAAAATAACAATAGAAATAGGTGGGAAAAAATATATATATAAAAATTTAAAAATAAGTATTGAAGAGTGGGGATGAAGGAGAGAGTTCATGATCTGAAGATGTTAAACTCAATGTGTGAAATCTGGAAGCCTGTAAATAGATTAATTGAAGATGAGGTGCTGTTCCTCCAGTTTGCGTCAAGCTTCACTGGAACATTACAGCAGGCCAAGGATGGACATGTGGGCATGAGCAGGGTGGTGTGTTGAAATGCCAAGCGACAGGGAGGTCTGGGTCATGCTTCCGCAAAGCAGTCACCCAGTCTGCATTTGGTCTCTCCAATGTAGACGATGCCGCATTGGGAGCAGTGAAAGCAGTAGACCAAACTGAGGGAAGTACAAGTGAAGCGCTGCTTCACTTGCAACAGATGGGATGAAATCCTTACAGGAAGCGGGGTGTGAGGAGCTGTAGTCAAGGTAGCTGTGGGAGTTGGTAGCTTGTAATGAATATTGGTGGACAGTCTATCACCAGAAATTGAGACAGGTCAAGGAAGGGAAGGCAAGTGTCAGAGATGGACCAAGTGAAAGTGATGGAGAGGTGGAAATTAGAAGCAAAATTAATAAATTTTTCCAGGTCCAGACGAGGACATGAGACGGCACCTTTTTGATCCCCTTTTTTCAATATTTATTTTTTAATTTTTATATATATATTTTATTTCCCACTTATTTCTATTATTACTGTTTAAATTTATTTCTATTCATTGTTTTAAGGAGTTTGGGCCCGTGGACGGTGAGGAGGGTGGAAGTAAAGGGGCAGGTGTTGCACCTTCTGCAATTGCATGGGAAGGTGCCTTAGGAGAGGGTTATGGTGTGGGGGGGGTGGACCAGGGTGTCCCAGAGGGAACGGTCCCTCTGGAATGCTAACAGGGAGGGTGAAGGGAAGATGTGTTTGGTGGTGGCATCATGCTGGAGTTGGTGGAAATGGTGGAGGATGATCCTTTGAATACGGAGGCTGGTGGGGTGAAAAGTGAGGACAAGGGAGACCTTATCATGGTTCTGAGAGGGAGAGGAAGGTGTAAGGGCAGAGGTGCAGGAGATGGGCTGGACATGGTTGAGGGCCCTGTCAACAACCATGGGGGGAAACCTCAGTTAAGGAAGAAGGAAGACGTATAAGAAGCATTGTTTTGGAAAGTGGCATCATCAGAACAGATGCGACGGAGGTGAAGGAACTGAGAAAATAGGATGGAGTCCTTACAGAAAGTGGGGTGTGAGGAGCTGTAGTCAAGGTAGCTGTGGGAGTCAGTAGGCTTGTAATGAATATTGGTGGACAGTCTATCACCAGAGATTGAGACAGGTCAAGGAAGGGAAGGGAAGTGTCAGGGTTGGACCATGCGAAAGTGATGGAGGGATGGAAATTAGAAGCAAAATTAATAAATTTTTCCAGATCCAGGCGAGGGCATGAGGTGGCACCTTTTTTATCCTCTTTTTTCTATATTTATTTTTTAATTTTTATATATATTTTATTTCTCACCTATTTCTATTATTACTTTTTAAATTTATTTCCATTCATTGTTTTATCCCCACCTTTTAGCCTATTTCAATCTTTTTTCCCACACTGTCCACTCCCCCCACCCCACCCCCACTAGGGCCATCTGTCACTTGCTCATCCTGCTTTCTACCCTTAATGTCACCATTAACAGATCCTTTACCAGTATCACCACCATCAACACCCCTCAGACCTTTTGTTTATGACATCTTTTGCAAACTCTCATTTGCCTCCACCTATCACTGGCCTTCTAGCCAACTTCACCCTTCCACCTCTCTTAAACAGTATATATTTCACCACATTTCTACTTCTCTTTAGTTCTGAACAAGAGTAATACGGACTCAAAACATTAACACCGACAGATATTTGCTGTCTCAGTGTGAAATCACCACTGACACACATTCACTGTATGAGTGTAAAATCACTACTGACACGTGCTAACTGCCTCAGTGTGAAATCTGCCAAAACACTCACTGACTGTCTCACTCTGAAATCACTACATCCACACATTGACTGTCTTGAGTGTCTGAGTGTGAAATCCTTATAAACACACACTGACTGCCTCAGTATGAAATCACTACTGACTGAGTGTGAAATCACCATCAACATGCAATGAATGTCTCAGTGTGAAATCAATATAAACACACACTGACTGCCTCAGTGTGAAATCACCATTGACACACACTGACTGTCCCAGTATGAAATCACCACTGACACACACAGACTGCCTCTCACCTACATGCAATGACTGTCTCAGTGTGAAATCACCACTGACATGCAATGATTGTCTCAGTGTGAAATCACCATAAACACTCACTGACTGTTTCAGGGAGAAATCACTGACACACATTGACTGTCTCAATGTGAAGCAACCACGGAC
Organism: Carcharodon carcharias; assembly: GCF_017639515.1. Taxonomy (NCBI): domain Eukaryota; kingdom Metazoa; phylum Chordata; class Chondrichthyes; order Lamniformes; family Lamnidae; genus Carcharodon; species Carcharodon carcharias. The sequence goes on from NC_054484.1 coordinate 81,882,123, forward strand.
ACGCATTGACTATCTCACCGTGAAATCACCACTGACATGCAAAGGCTTTGTCAGTATGAAATCAGTATTAACAATAACTGACTGTCTCAGTGTGAGATCACCACAAACACACTGACTCTCGGCATGAAATCATCACAACCACATGCTGACTGCCTCAGTGTGAAGTCACAACTGAAACACATTGACTGTCTCAGTGTAAAGCCACCACGGACACATACTGGCTGCCTCACTGTGAAATCACCGCTGACACACAATGGCTGTCTCACTGTGAAATCTGTATGAACAAATACTGACTGTCTCAGTGCGCAATCAATATGGAAACACACTGTCGGTCTCAGTGTGAAATCACCACAAACACACACTGTCTCTCTCAGTGTGAAATCACCACAAGCACATGCTGTCTCGGCGTTATATCACCACAAGCACACATTGACTGTCTCACTGTGAAATCATCACTGACACACATTGACTGTCTCAGTGTGAAATCAACATTGACATGCACTGACCGTCTCGGTGTGAAGTCAGTATAAATGCATGCTGACTGTCTCAGTGTGAAATCTCCACTGAAACACACTGACTGCTCAGTGTGAGGTCGCCAATGACACACTTTGACTGTCTCAGTGTGAAGCCACCATGGACAAACACTGACTGCCTCACTGTGAAATCCGTATAAACACACACTATCTGCCCAAGTATGAAATCACCACTAAAACATATACTGAGTGTCTCAGCGTAAACTCACCACTAACACACACTGGCTGTCTCAGTGTGAAATCATCACAAACACACACTGACTCTCTTGATGTGAAATCACAAGCACATGCTTCTCGGTGTGATATCACCACAAGCACACATTGACTGTCTCACTGTGAAATCACCGTTGACACAACCTGACTCTCTTAGTGTGAAATCACCGCTGACACACATTGACTGCCTCACTGTGAAATCACCGCTGACACACATTGACTGTCTCAGTGTGAAATCAACATTGACATGCACTGACCGTCTCAGTGTGAGGTCAGTATAAATGTATGCTGACTGTCTCAGTGTGAAATCGCCACTGAAACACACTGACTGCTCAGTGTGACGTCACCAATGACACACAGTGACTGCCTCACTGTGAAATCACCGCTGACACGCAATGGCTGTCTCACTGTGAAATCAGTATATACAAACACTGACTGTCTCAGTGTGCAATCAGTATAGAAACACACTGACTGTCTCAGTGTAAAGCCACCACGGACACATACTGGCTGCCTCACTGTGAAATCACCGCTGACACACAATGGCTGTCTCACTGTGAAATCTGTATGAACAAATACTGACTGTCTCAGTGCGCAATCAATATGGAAACACACTGTCGGTCTCAGTGTGAAATCACCACAAACACACACTGTCTCTCTCAGTGTGAAATCACCACAAGCACATGCTGTCTCGGCGTTATATCACCACAAGCACACATTGACTGTCTCACTGTGAAATCATCACTGACACACATTGACTGTCTCAGTGTGAAATCAACATTGACATGCACTGACCGTCTCAGTGTGAAGTCAGTATAAATGCATGCTGACTGTCTCAGTGTGAAATCTCCACTGAAACACACTGACTGCTCAGTGTGAGGTCGCCAATGACACACTTTGACTGTCTCAGTGTGAAGCCACCATGGACAAACACTGACTGCCTCACTGTGAAATCCGTATAAACACACACTATCTGCCCAAGTATGAAATCACCACTAAAACATATACTGAGTGTCTCAGCGTAAACTCACCACTAACACACACTGGCTGTCTCAGTGTGAAATCATCACAAACACACACTGACTCTCTTGATGTGAAATCACAAGCACATGCTGCTCGGTGTGATATCACCACAAGCACACATTGACTGTCTCACTGTGAAATCACCGTTGACACAACCTGACTCTCTTAGTGTGAAATCACCGCTGACACACATTGACTGCCTCACTGTGAAATCACCGCTGACACACATTGACTGTCTCAGTGTGAAATCAACATTGACATGCACTAACCGTCTCAGTGTGAGGTCAGTATAAATGTATGCTGACTGTCTCAGTGTGAAATCGCCACTGAAACACACTGACTGCTCAGTGTGACGTCACTAATGACACACATTGACTGCCTCACTGTGAAATCACCGCTGACACGCAATGGCTGTCTCACTGTGAAATCAGTATATACAAACACTGACTGTCTCAGTGTGCAATCAGTATAGAAACACAATGACTGTCTCAGTGTGAAATCACCACAAGCACACGATGTCTCGGTGTGATATCACCACAAGCACACATTGACTATCTCACTGTGAAATCACCACTGACACACCCTGACTTTCTCAGTGTCAAGTCACCAGTGACACACACTGCCTGTCTCAGTGTGAAGCCACCATGGACACACATTAACTGTTTCAGTGTGAAATCACCACTGAAACACACTGACTGCTTCAGTGTGAAATCACCACAAGCACACACTGACTGTCTCAGTGTGAAATCACCACTGTCACACAATGACTGTCTCGGAGTGAAGTCACCACAGACACACATTGACTGTTTCACTGTGAAATCACCATTGATACACAGTAACTGTCTTAGTGTGAAATCAGTATCAACATACACTGACAGTTTCAATGTGAAATCACCACTAACACACACTGATTGCCTCAGTGTCAAATCACCACTAACACATTCTGAATGTCTGAGTGTGAAATCTGTATAAACATACACTTACGGTGTCAGTGTCAAATCAGTAAAAACAGCACTGACTGTTACAGTGTGAAATCACCTCAAACACACACTGGCTCTCTCAGTATGAAATCACACTTACACACACTGACAATCTCAGTGTAGAACCACCACAAACACACACTGGCTGTTTCAATGTGAAATCAATATAAACAAACACTGACTGTCCCAGTGCGAAATCACAACAAACACACAATGGCTGTCTCATTGTGAAATCACCACAAACACACACAGACTGCCTCAGTGTGAAATCACACTGACACGCACTGTCTCAGTGTGAAGCTACCATGGATACACATTGACTGCCTCAATGTGAAATCACCACAGAAACGCAATGGCACTTTCAGTGAGAAATCAGTATAAACAAACACTGACTGTCTGTGTGAAATCAGTATGGACACACAATGTCTGTCTCAGTGCAAAATCATCAAAAAACACACACTGACTGCCTTGGTGTGAAAACACCACAAGCACACACTGACAGTCTCAGTGTGAAATCACCACTGATACAGACTGTCTCAGTGGGAAGCCACCACGGACACACATTGACTGTCTCACTGTGAAATCACCACTGACACACAATGACTGCCTCAGTGTGAAATCAGTATCAACAAACACTGACTGTCTCAGTGTGAAATCATCACAAAAACACACTTACTGTCCTGGTGTGAAATCATAACAACAATGCACTGTCTCAGTGTGAAATTGCCACAAACACACACTGTCCCTCTCAGTGTGCAATCAGAGTGAACACACACTGGCTGTCTCAGTATGAGATCACCACTGACACACAGCCTGCCTCAGTGTGAAAACACCACAGACACACACTGATTGTTTCAGTGTGAAATCAGTATAAATACATGCTGACTCTGTCAGTGTCAAAAAGACACTGACTGTCTCAGTGTAGAATCACTATTGACACACACTGACTGTCTCAGTGTGGAATCACTATTGACACACACTAACTGTCTCAATGTGAAACAAACACGAGCACGCACTGATTCACTTGGTGTGAAATCACCACGAACACGCAATGACAGTCTCAGTATGAAATCGGTATAAACACACACTGACAGTCTCAGAATGAAATCATCACTGACACACAATGGCTGTTTCAGAGTGAAATCACCATTGACACCCATTGACTGTCTCAGTATGAAGTCACCACTGACAAACATTCACTATCTCAGTGTGAAATCAGTGTCAACAAACATGCACTGTCTCAATGTGAAATCACCACAAACATACACTATCTCTCTGTGTGAAGTCAGAATGAATACTGACTGTCTCAGTATTAGATCACCACTGACACACATGACTGCCTCCATGTGAAAACACCACTGACACACACTGACTGTTTCAGTATGAAATCACCACAAACACACACTGGCTGTCATGGTGAAATCACCACAAACACTCACTGACTGTCTCAGGGAGAAATCACAACTGATGCACATTGATTGTCTCAGTGTGAAGCAACCAAGGACATGCATTGACTATCTCACCATGAAATCACACTGACATGCAATGACTGTCTCAGTGTGAAGTCAGTATCAACAATAACTGACTGTCTCAGTGTGGGATCACCACAAACACACACTGGCTGTCATATCGTGAAATCATCACAGCCACACACAGTCTGTCTCAGTGTGAATTCACCACTGAAGGACACTGACTGCCTCACTGTGAAATCACTGCTGACATGCAATGGCACTTTCAGTGTGACGTCAGTATAAACAAACACTGACTGTCTCAGTGTGCAATCAGTATAGAAACACGCTGTCAGTCTCAGTGCGAAATGAAAAAAAAAGCATACCTGAGCATCTCAGTGTGAAATCACCACAAACACACACTGACTGCCTCGATATGAAATCACCACTGATACACACAGACTGTATCAGTGTGAAGTCACCACTGACACACATTAATCTCTAAGTCTGAAGGCACCATGGACACACACCTACTGCCTCAGTGTGAAATCACCACTCACACACAACGACTGTCTCACTGTGAAATCAGTATCAACAAACACTGACTGCCTCAGTGCGAGATCACCACAAACACACACTTACTGTCCTGGTGTGAAATCATAACAACCACGATCTGACTGTCTCAGTGTGAAATCGGCACAAACACACACTGTCTCTCTCAGTGTGCAATCAGAGTGAACACATACTGATAGTCTCAGTATGAGATTACCATTGACACACACTGACTACCTCAGCGTGAAATCACCATAACCACACATTGACTTTCTTAGCATGAAATTGGGTATAAACACACTGACTCTGTCAGTGTCAAATCAGTATAAACAGACACTGTCTCGGTGTGAAACCACTGCTGACACACACTGACTGCCTCAGTGTGAAATTATCATTGACACACAGTGACTGTCTCAGTGTGAAATTACCACTGACACACATTGTCTCACTATGAAATTACCACTGATACACATTGACTGTCTTAGTCTGAAATCACCATTGACACAGAAGGACTGTCTCACTGTGAAATCACCACTGACATGCAATTACTCTCTGTGTGAAATCAATATAGACACACACTGTCTGTTTCAGTGTGACATCACCACAAACACACACTGGCTGTCATGGTGTGAGATCACCACAAACACTCACTGACTGTCTCAGTGTGAAGCAACCATGGACAAGCATTGACTATCTCACCATGAAATCACCACTGACACGCAATGACTTTGTCAGTGTGAAATCAGTATCAACAATAACTGACTGCCTCAGTGTGAAATCATGGCTAAAACACATTGACTGTCTCGGTGTAAAGCCACCATGGACACACATTGACTGCCTCACTGTGAAATCACCACTGACACTCAAAGGCTGTCTTGCTGTGAAATCAGTATAAACAAACATTGACTATCTCAGTGTGCAATCAGTATAGAAACACGCTGTCGGTCTCAGTGTGAAATCATGACAAACACACACTGACTCAGTATGAAATCACCACAAGCACACACTGTCTCAGTGTGATATCACCACAAGCACACACTGACTGCCACAGTGTGAAATCAACACTGAAATGCAATTATTGTCTGTGTAAAATCAGTATAAACAAAAACCTACTGCCTCAGAGACAAAGTGTGTGTCTATACTGATTTCAGTCTCAGTTTGAAATCACCAAAAACACACACTGACTGTCTCAGTGTGAAATCACCACAAACACACACTAACTGTCCTGGCAATAAATCATCACAACCACACACACTGTCTCAGAGTGAAATCGCAACAAACATTGTCTCCCTCAGTGTGAAATCATTATAAACACACACTAATTGTCTCAATGTGAATTTACCAGTGACACACACTGGCTGCCTCAGTGTCAATTCACCACTGACACACACTGACTGCCACAGTGTGAAAACACCACTGACACACACTGACTGTCTCAGTGTGAAATCACCACTGACATACACTGACCATCTCCGTGTGAAATAAGTATAAACACACACTGACTGTCCCAGTGTGACATCACCACTGACACACACTGACTGCCTCAGTGTCAATTCACCACTGACACACACTGACTGCCTCAGTGTCAATTCACCACTGACGCACACTGATGGTCTCAGTGTGAAGCTACTAAGGAAATGCACTGACTGTCTCAGTGTGAAATCACCGCAAACACAAACTGATGGTTTCAGTACGAAATCAACGCAAATACACACTGACTGTCACAGTGTGAAATCAGCATAAAAACACACTCTTTGTCTCAGTGTGAAATCACCACAAAAATACAAACTGAGTGTCTCAGTGTAAAATCACTACAAGCTCACACTGACTATCTCAGTGTGAAATCACCACTGACACACACTGACTCTCTCAATGTGAAGTCACCACTGACACACATTGACTGTCTCACTGTGAAATCACCACTGACACACGATGACTGTCTCAGTGTAAAATCAGTATCAACAAACATGGACTGTCTCAATGTGAGATCACCACAAACACACCATTACTGTCTGATGTGAAATCATAACAACCAAGCACTGATAGTCTTAGTGTGAAATCACCACAAGCGCACTGTCTCTCTCAGTGCAAAATCAGTATAAACACATACTAACTGTCTCAGTATGAAATCACCAGTGACAGAGCTTGACTGTCCCAGTGTGAAATCACTATAAACACACACTGACTGTCTCAGTGCAAAGTCACCACTAACACACATTGACTGCCTCACTATGAAATCACCACTGACACACAATGGCTGTCTCAGTGTTAAATCAGTATAGACGCACAATCTCCATTTCAGTGTGAAATCACCACAAAAACACACACTGTGTCTTGGTGTGAAATCACCAAAAGGACACATTGGCTGTCTCAGTGTGAAGTCACCGCTGTCACACATTGACTGTCTCAGTGTGAAGCCATCACAGACACACATTGGCTGTCTCACTGTGATATCACCGCTGAAATGCAATGGCTGTTTCAGTGTCAAATCACCACTGACAAACACTGACTGTCTCAGTGTGAAATCACCTCTGACACACATTCACTGTCTGTGTGAAATCACCACTGACACACACTGACTGCCTCAGTGTGAAATCCGCAAAAACACTCACTGACTGTGTTATTGTGAAATCACCACAACCACACATTGACTTTCTCAGTGCGAAAACAGCATAAACACACAATTACTGTGTCAGTGTCAAGTCAGTATAAACAGATACTGACTGTCTCAGTGTAGAATCACTACAAACACACACTGACTCTGTGTGAAATCATTATAAACAATCATTGAATGTCTCAGTGTGAAAGATCACCACTGACATATACTGACCGCCTCAGTGTCAAATCACCACTGACACACACTGACTACCTCAGTGTGAAATCCACAAAAACACTCACTGTCTCAGTATGAGATCACCACAACAACATTTTGACATTATCAGTGTGAAATCAGTATTAGAACATACTTTCAGTCTCAGTGTGAAATCCCCACAAACACACACTGAGTATCTCAGTGTCAAATCACCACTGACACACTGTGGCTGTGCCAATGTTAAATTGCCACAAACACACACTCTCCCTCTCAGGGTGAAATTATTATAGACATCACAGTAACTGTTTTGGTGTGAAATCTCCACTGACACACTGTCTGTCTCAGTGAGAAATCACCACTGACGTACATTTATTGTTTCAGTGTCAAAACACCACTGACACACACTAATTCTCTCAGTGTGAAATCAGTATAAACACAGACTGACTGTCTCAATGTGAAATCAGTATAAACAGACACTGAATGTCTCAACATGAAATCACCACAAACACACACTGACTCTCTCAGTATGAATTCACCACAAACACATGTTGACTGTCTCAGTGTGAAATCACCACAAATATACATTGTCTGTCTCAATGTGAAATCACCATAAACACACACTGACTGCCTCAGTGTGAAATTGCCACAAAAACCTGCTGACTTTCTCAGTATGAAATCACCACTGGCACATATGCACTGTCTGTGTGAAATCACCACTGACACACACTAACTGCCTCAGTGTGAAATCTGCAAAAAACACTCACTGACAGTCTTTGTGGTGAATTCACACTAACACACGTTGACTGTCTCCGTGTGAAATCAGCACTGACACACAGTGACTGCCTCAGTGTGAATTTGGCACAATCACACACTGACTGTCTCAGTGTGAAATCACCACTAGCACATATTCACTGTCTGTATGAAATCACCACTTACAAAGGCTGACTGCCTCAATGTGAAATCACTGCAAGCACACACTCTCTGTTTCAGTGTGAAATCACCACTGAAATACACTGACTGCTTCAGTGTGAAATCACCACAAACACATACTATCTTGGTGTGAAATCACCACAAACGCACTCTGGCCGTCTCAGTGTGAAATCACCAAAAACACATGCTGACTGTCTCAATGTGAAATCACCGCAAGCACACACTCTCTGCCTCAGTGTGAAATCACCACAAACATACACTCTCTTTCTGAGTCTGAGTCTGAAATCACCACAAACATAAACTCTCTGTCTTAGTGTGAAATCACCACAAACAAACTCTTTGTCTCAGTGTGGAATCACCAAAATCACACATTGACTGTCACAGTGTGAAATCACCATAGACACACACTGACTGCCTCAGTGTGAAATCGCCACAAATACATGCTAACTGTCTCAGTATGAAATCTGCAAAAATACTCACTGACAGTCTTTGTGGTGAATTCATACTAACACACGTTGACTGTCTCCGTGTGAAATCACCATAAACACACACTGACTGTCTCAGTGGAGAACCACCACAAGCACACACGGACTCTCTGTGTAAAATTATTATAAACAATCGCTGAATGTCTCAGTGTGAAAAATCACCACAAACACACACTGACTGCCTCAGTGTGAAATCACCACTGACACACACTGACTGCTTCAGTGTGAAATCACCACAAATGCACCTTGGCCGTCTCAGTGTGAAATCACCAAAAACACACACTGTCTCAATGTGAAATCAACACTGATTCACATTGACCATCTCAATTTGAAATCACCACAAATATACACTCTCTGTCTCAGTATAAAATCACTACTGACTCACATTGACTGGCTAAATGTGAATTCACCACAAATATACACTCTCTTTCTTTGTGTGAAATCACCACAATCATAAACTCTCTTTCTTTGTGTGAAATCACCACAATCATAAACTCTCTTTCTTCGTGTGAAATCACCACAAACATAAACCAACTGTCTCAATGCGAAATCACCAGAAGCATACACTCTCTGTCTCAGTGTGAAATCACCACAAACACGCACATTGACTGTCTCAGTATGAAATCACCACAAACACACATTGACTGTCTTGCTGTAGAATCACCACAAACACACACTGTCTCCCTCAGTGTGAAATCAGTATAAACACACACTAGCTGTCTCAGCATGAAACCACCACTGACACACACTGACTACCTCAGTATGAAAACACCACTGGCAGACACTGATTATCTCAGTGTGAAACCGTATAAATGTACACTGACTGTCTCAGTATGAAATCACCACTGACTCACATTGACTGTCTCAATGTGAAATCACCACCAACGTACACTCTCTTTCTTCATGTGAAATTGCCACAAACATAAACTCTCTGTCTTAGTGTGAAATCACCACAAACATACACTGACTGTCTCAGTATGAAATCTCCTCAAACACACACATTGACTGTCTCAGTGTAATATCACACAAACACACACTGACTGTCTTGGTGTGAAGCCAAAACAACCACACACTGACTGTCTTAGTGCAGAATCGCAACAAATGCACACTGTCTCTCTCAGTGTGAAATCAGTATCAAGACACACTAGCAGCTTCAGTATGAAGCCACCACTGACACACACTGACTGCCTCAGTGTGAAAACACCACTGACATACATTGATTGTCCCAGTGTGAAATCACAAATGTAAACTTTATGTCTCAGTGTGGAATCAGTATAAAAACACATTGACTGTCTCAATATGAAATCACCACATACACACCTTGACAGTCTTAGTATGAAATTACTAATGACACATAGACTGTCTCAGTGAGAAATCACTACTGACTTGCATTTACTGTCTCACTGTAAAAAAAAACACTGACACACACTGACTGTCTCAGTGTGAAATCAATATAAACGCACACTGAATGTCTCAGTATGGAATCAGTATAAACAGACACTGAATGTCTCAATGTGAAATCAGTGCACACAAACACTGTCTTAGTGTGAAACTGCCACAAACAAACAAATGGTCAGTGTGTGTTTATACTGATTTCACACTGAGACAGTCAGTATCTGTTTATAATGATTTCTCACTGACACAGTCAGTGTGTGTTTGACTGCCTCAGTGTGAAATCACCAGTGGCACATATTCACTGTCTGTGTGAAACCACTGAAACACAATCACTGCCTCAGTGTGAAATCACCACAAACACACACATAATACAGATTTCACACTGAGACAGTCAATGTGTGTGTTTATACTGATTTCACACTGAGACAGTCAAACACACACTGACTGTGTCAGTGAGAAATCAATATAAACTGACATTGACTGTCTCAGTGTGAAATCAATATAAACAGACACTGAATGTCTCAGTGTGAAATCAGTTTAAACACAAACTGACTGTCTCAGTGTGAAATCAGTATAAACAGACGCTGACTGTCTCAGTGTTAAATCAGTATAATCAACGTGAAATCACTACAACTGCACCCTGACTGTATCAGTATGAAATCACCACAAACATACACTCTATTTCTTAGTGTGAAATCACCGCAAACATAAACTCACTGTCTCAGTGTGAAATCACTACAGGCACACATTGACTGTCTCAGTGTGAAATCACCATAAACACACACTGACTGTCTGGGTGTGAATTCATAACAACTACATACTGGCTGTCTCAGTGGGAACATGAGCACATACTTTCTCTATGAGTGTGGAATCAGTATAAACACACACGAACTGTCTCAGTATGAAATCACCACCAACACACACTGACTGTCTCAGTGTGAAATCAGTATAAGCAAACACTGACTGTCTCCGTGTGAAATCAGTATAAACACACACTGGTTTTCTGTGTGAAATCAGAATAAACAGACACTGACTGTCTCAGTGTAAAATCAGTATAAACAGACACTGACTGTCTCAGTGGGAAATCAGTATAGACAGACACTGACTGTATCAGTGTGAAATCAGTATAAACAGACACTGTCTCAGTGTGAAATCAGTATAAACAGACACTGACTGTCTCAGTGTGCAATTAGTTTAAACACACACCGACTGTCTCAGTGTGAAATCAATATAAACAGACCCTGATTGTCTCAGTGAGAAATCATTATAAACAGACACTGACTGTCTCAGTGTTAAATCAGTATAATCAATCTGAAATCGCCACAAGCGCACCCTAACAGTCTCAGTGTGAAATTACCACAAACATACACTATTTCTTAGTGTGAAATCACCACAAACATACACTCTTTGTCTCAGTGTGAAATCAACACTGACACACATTCACTTCCTCAGTGTAAAATCACCACAAACACACACTTTCTTCCTGATTGTGGAATCAGTATAAATACACACTAACTGTCTCCGTATGAAATCACCACTGACACACACTGACTGCCTCAGTGTGAAATCAGTATTAGCACAAACTGACTGTATCAGTGTGAAATCACTAGTGACATACATTTACTGTCTCAGCATGAAAACACCACTGACACACATTGACTGTCTCAGTGTGAAATCAGTATAAACAAACACTGACTGTCTCAGTGTGAAATTAGTATAAACAAACACTGTCTCAGTGTGAAATCAGTATAAACAAACACTGACTGTCTCAGTGTGAAATCAGTGTAAACAAACACTGACTGTCTCAGTGTGAAATCAGTATAAACAAACACTGACTGTCTCCGTGTGAAATCAGTATAAACAAACACTGGCTGTCTGTGTGAAATCAATATAATCAGTGTGAAATCACCACAAACATACACTGTCTGTCTCAGTGTGAAATCAGCTCCGACACACATTGACTGTCTCAGTGTGATATCAGTATAAACAGACACTGACTGTCTCAGTGTGAAAACGTCACTGACACACATTGACTGTCTCAGTGTGAAATCAGTATAAACAAACACTGACTGTCTCAGTGTGAAATCAATATAATCAGTGTGAAATCACCACAAACACACACTGTCTGTCTCAGTGTGAAATCACTAGTGACATACATTTACTGTCTCAGCGTGAAAACACCACTGACACACATTGACTGTCTCAGTGTGAAATCAGTATAAACAGACACTGACTGCCTCAGTGTGAAATCAGTATAAACAGACACTGTCTCAGTGTGAAATCAGTATAAACAGACACTGTCTCAGTGTGAATTCAGTATAAACAAACACTGACTGTCTCAGTGTGAAATCACTATAAACAAACACTGACTGTCTCAGTGTGAAATCAGTATAAACACTGTCTCAGTATGAAATCAGTATAAACAGACACTGTCTCAGTGTGAAATCAGTATAAACACACACTGACTGTGTGAAATCAGTGTAATCAGTGTGAAATCACCACAAACACACACTGTCTCAGTGTGAAATCACCGCTGACACACGGACCGTCTTCGTGTGAAATCACCACAAACACACTGTCTGTCTCACTGTGAAATCACCGCTAACACACACTGACCGTCTCGATGTGAAATCACCACAAACACACACTGAGTGTCTCAGGACAGTTAATGATATCTTTGCTGCAGAATTGTAAAAAGTTTCGGCGGCGCTACGTCACTCAAGCAAACTTTCAAGGACGGAGAAATCACCAAAACACTGCTACTGCAATCAGTAAGTGTTCACACAGTGCCACTAGTTGCAGAAAGGAATGTCGCCGAAGCCACATCCAGGGCGAAATTACTGAAAGATGACACTGGTTCTCAGAGACAAACGTCTGGACACAGAAACACTGACAGTCACACTTCAGCGAGCTGGCAGTAAATTGACTGACTCGCTTTGTTAGATTCGAGTTGGGAGGAGCAAGACTGTGGTCCACTGGGAAAATAAATCGAACGCTTCAGCCAGTTCAAGATGAACTGAATTCTTCCCGACTGAAAGAGAAACTACTATTACTGAATTTTTTTCAAAATATCTTTACCTGTTAAAATTTCCACATTCCGATCACTGGGACCACCTTCAATGAACAGAGATTATTGTTAGTGGGCGGCGGGGGGCGAATTTCCATTCAAATTAGAGCGGAAAATCTATCTTCGTGTTTCAGATTGTATTTGGATTCAGTTTGATCTACCCCATCTAGATCTAGAATCTGTTCTTTTTCCTTTGAATGTTTTGCTGTCATGAATCTTGCATTGAGAATATCTGCCGTGCATTTTTGAAAGTTAAGTAAAATTGATGTAAACATGTAAGAAAATGCATTCTCCTGTCATCCACACAGTGCCTCAGTGATTTTCGGGGGCACGATTCAGAGAAATGAACCTGCAAAGCTGGGCGAGAGTTTACAGACAGTTCTGGGCCACATCCACCTGCACTTGTATTAGCTCCCAAACGGAAAAGTCAAATATTGAAAAATCAACAAAAATGTTCAGAAAAATCCACTCTGACAACGATAGTCGTTCACATGTACTGATAGCAGGGACAGTAATCCAGGTGTGGAATTCGCTTCAGCCTTCTCACTACAGCATTTTTATTTTACTTAAATCTGTACAATTTGAAGATTTAAAACGGAAACCGAATTACATTACATCGAGCTGCACACATAACCATACCCAGAGTTGATAAACGACTTGCCCCTACGAGATTGGATGACCGGACCAGAATGGTCATTCAAACCAAAATACAGAACCTTTTTCCCTGTGAACAAGTCTTGAGCTGTTTCAGTCGCAGGTTTTGAAAATAAGAAACAAATCTAAGCCTGGTTATAAAGTCTCATCTCTATGAAGACCGGATTGAGCGAAATGAGAATAGGATTATATTTGTTGATCGGTGAATTGTCCAACTCCGCTCTGATTCCGAAATTAAACTGGAAACCAGATTACAACGTTGATCAACCACACACACACTCTCTCACCCATATACACACACACTCACTCACTCTCACACTCACTCACACTCGGTAAGGAATTATCAGTTGTAACGCCCCTGTATTTTGAGGGCTTTACAGTTCGATATCTTTAAGAACGAACTTTAATCTCTAGTGTAACAAAAAAAATCACAGCGAGAATATTTTCCTTCCTCTCCATGCATTCGAATCCATGCAGATTTTTAACAGATGCTAATTTATAGGAAGGACAGTCTCTGTGAGCTAGCAGCCTGAGTGGGGAGGGGCTGAAGTAGCCCAGTCTTCTCTGTTCTTACATTAAGGACGGCGGAGGTAATCATCGAATAAAGCAATTTGGAAATGATTTCCCTCTGTCGGATGTTGATGAATTAACACTCCTCTGTTGGACTCCTGGGTTGGTTTCTATTCCATTTAATCAGTCAGGCCCAAATTTCAATGATATCACTCCGTGTGCAGCCTGCTTTAACTTTCAGCCCCCTTGTTGTTTTTCCCTCACCCTAGCCCCTAAAATCTTGCATCTTTTGCTAAGTGACGTTATTTCACTGTTACAAGTCGGACCCAACTTCCCAATCATTTGGAAGATGATTTAAATCTCAGAAGGGCACTATTCAATAACCACAGATAAACAGAAAACTGCCTGAGTCCATGCAGTGGCCATTTACTAGATATGTTTGTCTTTAATTTAAAATTGCAAATCGAAAAAGGAAATTACAACCTTTGCCAACGAAAACACAAGGCAGGACAGACAGATTCAAAGTGTGTGGAAGCGCGACACGCAAATAAACACAAGTACCCACCATTTCTTCCCAGACAGGACTCCGGCTGCAATAAGAATGATACAATTCCTCCATAGTCGCTCAGCACCGCCGGCGGGGCTTTTCTCAAACGCTGTGTGCTTGCAGTTTGTCAGCGATCCAGTCCCCACAATCTCCACCCCCGCCCCCTTCAATTCAGTCACTTTGGCTTATCTCCTCCTCCTTATCTGCTAGGAGGGAGTTTGCCTGTGTCGCCTCCACGTGATTCGCTGTCACTCCTAATAAGGAACTGGACTTTTCAACACTGTCAGTGACGCAGCTGAAGCTTGGAGCAAGGCTTTCCCTGGGCAGCAAACGCAACAACCTACATTTGTGTAGCGCCTTTAACCCAGCCAAACCGTCCCAAGGCGCTTCACGGGAATCTTAGCAAAGTAAAAAAAATGGAGGGCAGGTGACCAAAAGCTTTGTGAAAGAGGTAGGTTTTAAGGAACAACTTAAAGGAGGAAAGCGAGGCAGAGGGATGAGGGAAGGAATTCCAGAGATTCGGGCCCAGGCAGCTGAGGCCAGAGCCAGCAGCAGTGGAGCAAGGCAAATCCAGGATGCTCAAGAGGTCAGAGTGAGAGGAGCACAGAGAAAGACCTCAGTAGGCTGTGTGGCTGCAGGAGATTACAGAGATGGGGATGGGCAAGGCAATGAAGGGATTTACAACAAAGATAAGAATTTTAAACCCCAGATGTTTGGGAACCTGGAGCCAACAGTACAGAGAGAGTCAAACTCAATGTCACCCTAAAGGTATGCAAGCTTTCCAATCATTCAGAAATTTTTTTTTGCAGAACACATCAGTTTATTTTTAAATTATGAAATGAACAGAATGTATTATGCAGCAAGCCTTTATAAAATAATCTAGGAATCTAAGACACATCACTCATTAATCCAATCTCTCATTTAATCAATTTTGTTAATGGCTTCAACTATTGCGCTCGTTTCCCGTTTTATTTTAATCTGTTTCTATACACCTCTCACAAAGTATTCCTCGAGCTTCACTCCTGTACCATTCTCCAACATCTCTTTAGCACTCAGGTTAGAACCATCCTTCAGTTTCTTGCTCTCAGGCTCACATTTCTGCCCTCAGCCTGTTGCAATGTTTCAGTGAAGCCCAACGCAAACTGGAGGAGCAGCACCTCAGTTTCTGATTAGGCACATTACAACCTTCTGGACTTAACATTGAGTTCAATAATTTCAGACCATGAACTCTGTCCTCCATTTTGATTTTTTACACCTGCCCCCACCCCCCGCCGAAGTCCCAGTCTGTCAGTTGTTCTCATGTTTTGCTTTCAGAAAGCGCTGACCCTTAAAGTCATAGGGCAGAATTTTACCCTTGGCGTGCGGGCTTGGCGGGCGCGGTAGGGAAGCTGACCGCCCCCACCATCGGCAGCGCACCAATTAAAGGCCTGCCCAGCATGAAAGTCAGCTGGGTAATCCGCAAGAAGGGGCTGGCGGGACTGGGGGCATGATGTCCGCCGGGTCCAATGGCAACTCCAATTGCCGATTCAAAACCAGCCCAGGCAGCCCCTGGAAGGCTGCCACGGAAGGACACTGAAGTCTCCATGGATCCCTTTGTGGTTGGACACGGCAGGCAGGAGGGCAGCACGGTGGGGCAGTTGGCCCTGCCTATCTTGGATGAGTCCCTTGGAGCCCTCCTGGGGGAGTTTGCAGCCAGGAGGGAAGCCTTTGTCCCCAGAGATGGGAGGAAGAGGCCCCTGCACTTCACCAAAAAGGCCTGGGAGGAGGTGGCAGCCAGGGTCAGCAGCTACGATGTGGTGAGGCGCACATGGGTGCAGTGCTGGAAGCGCTTCAATGATCTCCTGCGATCGGGAAGCGTGAGTACTGTGTTGGCATGGGTCACTTTGCAGAACAGTTAAGAGCTGCCCATCCCCCTGTGGACCTCAGAGGTGTTAGAGTATGAGCGGCAAATGTCAATGAGGCAGCAGTTGGCCAAGGGGGTGAGCCCTGGCTGCTTGGACTGAGTGTCTTGTGGCTCCAGGATCATGAATCAGCTGAGCCCTGAGAGGTGTTCCTCAGGTGGGGTTGGCCAGGCTGCAATGGTGCTGCAGGTAGAGATTGGACTAATCAATGCTCCTCTGTCCTTTCAGGGGAAGACATCCCATAACAATGCAGAGAGGTTGCGGACTAGCAGGGAACCCCCACGCCTCCTAATACTCATGCATTATGAGCAAGAGGCCCTGGAGTTGGAGACACACCATGCCTCTCGGTCAAGCGGCCGCATGAGGTTGGGGTGCCAGACGAAGGGAAGAGTGCAGAGCATTGAGTTGAGAATGTCGGTTATTGCAACCATTCCAGTGTAGTTTGTATATTGATGTGAGCCTCAAACCTGGAATCCCTATTGATAATGGAAAGATGAGGGTGCCATGATGCATATCTCTGTCTCACCAGGGTGCCAGGCATGCACAGTGACAGTGTCATGACTTAAACTAATGACATGTCCTTCTTATCCCTTTTAGGCATACCAGTAGGTGGTCGCTATGAGGAGCCTGAAGGCCCACCCCTGACTCTGGAAGACCACCATGCTGAGCATGCACCTGTGTCACACCCTCTCTGACCGGCGCAGATACCAGCACCCCGGTGGGCGTAACTTTGCCATGTAGTCTATTGGTGTACAGTGGTGAGGGCACTTCATACTTGTTTGTGGTGCAGGCAGAGACAGGGTGTTCAGGGCGCCGGCAGTCGGAGGACTGCTGGAGACCAGGATGATGCTCAGTCAAAGGCAGATGATGAGCGTCTGGAATCGTCCTTAAGGCGGCAGATGCTGGAAGTCCAGCAGGGTGTGCGGGAGGATCTGGCGGAGATCCATGAGGGAATGAGTGTCATGGTGTCCATTGTGGGGGAGTTCCTGCTGAGCATGACCCTCATGGCTGAACATAATGCCTCCTCCATGGAGAGTATGGCGACTCTCATGGAGAGGATGCTCCAGGGATTCAGTCCTGGGGATGCACTCGGACCTGCAAGCCCACACACCGGCAATGACCTCAGCTGGTCAGTGTCAGTGTGGGGCGATGGATTGGCCACCCAGAATCCCAGCTATGCCCATCCATCAATGGTGAGCAGGGAGGTCCAATGCGATCTCGCATTGGCGCATGAGCTGCCTGTCATCTCTGTGGGCTCCTCTCAGGGTGCTCTCAGGCAGCAGCTCCTCTGCCCCTCTGCCAGTGACCGTGGCACCCAGTGAGGCTGTGACGACTGGGGAGATGCCAGTCGTGGCACTGGCCATTCCCTCCCAGACAAAGCCAGCACAGGCTCCACGGGCCAGAAGACACCCGCCAAGGTCATCAAGGCCAACCAGACAGCAGAGTCGCAAGGTGCCTCCAATGCCAGTGCCGTCGAGGAGGGAGCACCTAGATGTAGCACCGCAAACATAAATGTAAAGCACCTTAAGCACAAGACGGGTGATATTTCATTCCCCCATTTTGCTTTAAGTGTTAAGTGATTAAAAACACCAGTTAATGTTCATTTCAGCAATATTTCACATTCACAATTAAATGAGATGTTATTTTGTGTGACTGGCCTCCATATGCTTCATTTGTCTGTAGATGCAGGGTAGGCCATGATGTTATGAAGGGTGTGAGTCTCCTGAAACTTAATTGCACAGGCACAGGGTGTATGTTGTTGGCCAAGCAAATGGTCCTATCAGGGATCAAGTATGGAGCATGCAGCCCTGGCATGTGATGGTGGTTCTTATTTGGTAGGCTACCTGAAGGATGTTGGATCAAAGTGTCCCGGGTGTCCCTGCCTCCCTGAAGCTTACCCAGGTCAGCGTCCAATCCCTCAGCATTCTCCTAACCGTGCTCATCCTCAGACTCACTACTGGACTCATCATCTGTGGCCTGTGCAGCTGAGCCAAGATCTTCTTCCCCCATTGCGTCCCCCCTTGCCAGTGCCAGCTTGTAGAGAGCGCAGCATGCAGCCACTATCTGTGACACATGATGTAGGGGTTATTGCAGTGTGCCCCCTGCACGGTCCAGGCATCAGAAGCGCAGCTCAGAAGATCAATGGTTCTCTCTACCAGCACCCTTGTGGAAGCATGACTCATAACGCTGCTCTGCTTCTGTTCTTGGATGGCGGAGAGGCGTCATGAGCCACATTCTGAGGGGATAGCCCTTGTCACCCAGCAGCCATCCATCCAGTCAGGCAGGAGCGCTGAAAAGCCTCGGTACCTGGGAGTGCCTCAGGATGTAAGCATCATGGGAGCTACTTGGGTACCTTGCACGGACTTGTAGAATCTGCATCCTGTGATCACACACTATCTGCACGTTCATAGAGGGGAAGCCCTTCCTGTTGACAAAGGCACCCGGCCACATGTGTGCAGTCAATTGCACCCTGGACGTGGGGGAATCCAGCAATAGCTGCAAAGCCTCTGGCTTGCTCTGCCTGGCTGCCTCATCCGTACGGTAATGAATGAAAGTCAATGCCTGCCTGAATAGAGCTTCTGTCACCAGCTTGACAGCTGACTAATGACTCCACAAAGATCACCCACTGAGCCCCGGAAAGAGCTGGAGGTATAGATGTTTTGGGCTACTGTGACCTTCAGTGTCCACCCATATAGTGCGCGGAGATCTCAGGCCTAATCATCTGACAGATGGAGGTCACTGTCTCCCTTGAGAGGCGGAGCCTCCTTCGGCACTGCACCTCAGACATATTGAGGTAGCTGCATTGCTGCCTGTAAATCCTGGCAGCAGGATAGTGGCATCTTCTGCGGCCCCTTCCACCTTAGACTTCCTGTTGGCCCTGCCCCTCTTGTGCCTGCGCCTCTCCTCCCACAGGTCCCTCCCCTGGAAGCTGCATTGGGACACCTGGCCTCCTCTCCCTTCTGCCCCTCTCTTCCTCCTCAGAGGTGGTGCCTCCAGCGGAGACCACAATCTCCAGGGAAGGCTGTCTGATACCTGGAAGGACCCATGCAGTCTGAATCCTCCAGGGGCCTGGAAAACAACACTGAGTCCTGAAATAAAGCCTAGAAATACTCAGAATGCAGCTCTGAAGTGAGATGAAGCTGTCCTGTTCACAGAAGCAACCAACAGCAAGTTATATCCAAAAACTCCTCACTACTCACATTGACAATGCCACTGATCATTGACCCTTCTTATCGCGCCCATGGATGAGCTTTTGCTGATTGTGGCCTGCTCGCCTGCCCATTTTGCCCATGCGATGGCCAAAAGATCGCACGGGCTACATAAAGGTTGGAGCCAATTACTGTATCAAGTGCCTTAACTGGCCTCTTAATTAATGGCGAGCACACTTCTGTCTCTAATGCAAGAGTCTGCACTGATGTTGGCACACTCGGCTGACATCATCGAGCATTATTTCACGCTGAAGCAGGTAGGATGCACGCTCGCCCGTTGAGTGAAAAATTCTGCCCCATAGAGTTATACAGCATCGAAACAGGCTCTTCAGCCCATCATGTCTGCGCCGGCCATCAAGCACCTATCTATTCAAATGCCATTTTCCAGCACTTGGCCCATAGCCCTGTATGCTAAGGCATTTCAAGTGTTCATCTAAATACTTCTTAAATGTTATGAGGGTTCCTGCATCCACCACCCCCTCAGGTAGTGTGTTCCAGATTCCAACCACCCTCTGGATGAAAAAGTTTTTCCTCAAATCCCCTCTAAACCTCCAGCCCCTTACCTTAAATCAATGCCCCGTAGTTATTGACATCTCCGCTAAGGGGAAAAGTTTCTTCCCATCTACCCTATCTGTGCCCCTCATAATTTTGTATGCCTCTATCAGGCACCCCCTCAGCCTTCTCTGCTCTGAGGAAAACAATCTCAGCTTATCCAGACTCTCTTCATGCCTGAAATGCTCCAGCCCAGGCAACATCCTGGTGAATCTCCTTTGCACCCTCTCCAATGCAATCACATCCTTGTTCTGCTATAAAACCATCTGACCTTTATGCCACTATTAACATCTGCTTGAGTCTTTAACACTATCATTAACACTCCCTTTGTCTTGTGTCAATGACATCTTTGTTACTTTATCTCTCCTTGACCTCTAACCTATCCCTGACCACTTTTGTTGCACCTGGTCCACTCTGCCCCCCCCCCCCCACCCTTGTCAACAGTATAAAACCCATCATGTGTTTCTACCTCTCTTCAGCTCTGAAGAAGAGTCATACGGACTCAAAACATTGGGGAGAATTTTCTCCCCATCAGGGGGTTTGGGCAGAAGCGGATGGGCGTGCATGCAGCTGATCGCTGACCACGATTGGCTGGGCGCTGCCATTTTACATGGGAGGGCCAGTTAAGACCCACCTAGCATGACGCGCACCCAGAAATGCTGAGCACTACCTGTGCGGGCTGGGGGTGGGGGGGTGGTGGTTGCCTAAGTCAGGGAGTGCACTCTTTTGCGCATGCGTGCGAAAGAGCCCAGAAGTCTCCTTGAGGCACAGAGCTGCCTCAGGGAGTTTATTTTAAGTTCTGAAAATTTTAATAAGGAAAAAAAAAATTGAAGACATTTCCCCTCATGTGAAAGTGTCACATGAGCTGGGACATGTCTATGAATGTTATTAAAAATTTTTATAGAACTTCAAATACCTTCATGAAACCTCATCCCGCCTGTGGATGAGGTTCCATGATAAATGTGAAGGCCACCAGGCTCTTCACCTGCCCACCAACTTTAAGGTTGGACGGGCAGCTCATTTTATTATTTTAATTGATATTTAAATGGCCTTAATAGGCATTTGACAGTTCAGCGGACGTGCACCTGAGTGTGCTGCGCGCCCGCCGAACTGAAAATCTGAATGGTGTGTGGTGACATTGGGCGCACACCCGAAATCACTGCACATCATTTTATGCGTTGACGAGCGGGCCCCACTCCCACTCGCCGACCCGAAAATTCTGGCCATTATTCTGTTTCTTTCTCCACAGATGCTGCCAGATCTGCTGAGTTTTTCAAGCACTTTCTGTTTATATTTCAGATTCTGTACATGACCTCTAGTCAAACACTGGTTTCTGCACAACCGCTGAGGTAGATTTCCAATTTCACAAGCTTTTCCTTTTGGGTTGGACATACTGCTGGAGGTATAATCACCTGACCTCCTGCTTCCAACCACTTAAATCAAGGTACTCCACCTTCACACACCAACAGGAAAACAGATAGACTGTTTATATATTTGGATATGATTCAGCGCTGGAGTATTTCAGCTTTTCGCTCTGTATCCAATAATTTTATAACTAGCAAACAGAAATGTACAAAGAATTTTGTAAAACAGTTATTTTAATGTTCCTATGTTTTTTTCTCAGGGTTTGTCAACTCTGCTTCCCCAGCACAATTTAACCAGCACAAATTCACTTGCTCAGCTCATACACCAGTTACTGTCCTTCATCTGCAAACTATTTTCTATTTTCGCCAGTGCATCTTCTGGGACCAGCCCTAGTTTCCTTGATTTTCATTCAGTATCCACTGTTTAATTCCCCTGAAACACTGTTCATCAGTGGTAGCAATAAGGCTGTCCCCAAAACTGAACCATTGCGCGGGGGCATCTACAAGGTAAATTTTGCCCTTGTCTCCAATTTGTCTTCTTCATTTGTAATTCATGTTCTCTAATTTATTCTTCAAGTCTATGCTCTGTCTTTACACTTCACTTGGTTGGCCTATTTGCCAGCCTCTAGCTTTCAATCTCACAGACTGAGTTCAAATATTCTTCTTCCAAAAA
Organism: Carcharodon carcharias; assembly: GCF_017639515.1. NCBI lineage: Eukaryota > Metazoa > Chordata > Chondrichthyes > Lamniformes > Lamnidae > Carcharodon > Carcharodon carcharias. Next base: position 81,904,968 of record NC_054484.1, read on the forward strand.
TATACTTTAATTCATATAATCTAGAAAAATAGATTACATAACAGTTCAAGAAAGCAGTGTTTGCTGCCAATGCTGTGCATGCACAGTTGTACTGTTTTACTCCATTACGCCATTGCGAGCAACAGGGTAGGCAGCGACCAGGAGCAGAGATGCTTATCGAACTAGAGACGTTTTTCCATGAATTTTGAAAGATATTTTAAGCAAAGGCAGACACTGTAAGAAAACACCAGGCAAGACCCCGTCTCCAGACCAGTAAAAACACTCACATAGAGCCCAATAATGTTCGCTCCACAACTCCCCAAACAAGAGGAGGCCACTGAAGGATGCAGTGGGGTGTTGTCCCGATTTGGTGGTTTAACCCGTTCACGATCTCACTCTGGGCTTCGGCTAGTAACAACATTGACATCATTCAGCAGGCACCGAATTGCTACAACCATACGATTCATTCAGTCCTGTGCCCAGGGCTCTGATAGGCTTACACACATCATACCGACCCTCAAACTGACATACAACCTTCTGTTGAAGGGTCATGAGGACTCGAAACGTCAACTCTTTTCTTCTCCGCCGATGCTGCCAGACCTGCTGAGTTTTTCCAGGTAATTCTGTTTTTGTTATACAACCTTACTATTGGTTGATGTGGATGACAATCATGTCCAAGTACCCACCCATCCTGTGCTATTAGGTTAAGTTGCACGGCAGCTGCCCTCTGACGGGTTTTTGCTGGCACTGTGTCTCCTGTCAGTTATGTCATTGGTTTTCTGTGTATGTGCGGACAAGTGCGCATGCACAGATGGGTATCTTGCATAGGCAGAAGACACAGTGGTTCAAGAAAGAAGGGCCACAGAAAGCAGGAAATAGGTCAGTTAGCCTAACATCAATCATTGGGAAAATACTAAAAGGAGGTAGTTGCAGAAAATTGTAGAAAATCATAATACAATCAGGCAGAGTCAATATGGTTTTATGAAAGGGAAATGGTTTGACAGATTTACTAGAGTTCTTTGAGGATGTAATATGCAGGGTGCATAAAAGGGAACCAATAGATGTAGTGTGTTTAGATTTCCAAAAGACATTCAATATGGTGCCACATAAAAGATGCCACACAACATAAATGCTCATGGTGTTGGGTTGCATGGGTAGAGGACTGGCTAATGAACAGGAATCAGAGAGTCAGGATAAGTGGGTCATTTTCAAGATGGCAAACTGTAACTAGTGGGGTGTCACAAGGATCAGTGATGGGGCCTCAACTATTTACAATCTATATTGATAAGTTTGAGGAAGGAACCAAGTGTATTGTAGCCAAGTTTACTGATGATACAAAGATAGGTCAGAGAACAAGTTGTGACTTAAAGAGCCTGCAAAGGGATATAGATAGGTTAAGTTAGCAGGCAAAATACTGCAGATAGAGTATAATCTGGGAAATATGAGGTTATCCACTTTGGCAGGAAAAATAGAAAAGCAGAATATTATTTAAATGGGGAGGGATTGCAGAATGCTACAGTACAAAGGGATCTGTATGTCCATGTATTTGATTTTCAAAAGGTTAGCATGCAGGTACAGCAAGTAATTATGAAGGCAAATGGATGTCACAGAATTGATGTTCTTACAGCTTGCGTAGATGAGAGCAGGAATTGCAGGGAGGATGAGCAAACTGAGCACGGCACTGTTGTGCAGGGAGCCAATCAAGTGGGAGGAGTAAAAGTGAATGTAGTAGTAGTACGGGACAGTATAATTCGGGGAGTAGATACTATTCTCTGCAGCCAAGAGCATGATTTCCAAAGGCTGTGTTGGCTGCCTGGTGCCAGGCTTAAGGACATGTCCTCAGGACTGGAAAGGAACTTGCAATTGGAAGGGAAGGACCCAGCTGTCATGGTCCACATTATTAATGCTATGTTAATTATGCATAGGTGAAGGTCATTGTTTAATTAAGTACTTTGAGCACATATAAATTGGGGGCGAGCTTGGCCTAAATAGCCAAGTGGTTATGGTACTGGGTTTATAACCCCAAGATCGAGAGTTCAAATCTCACAATGGCAAACAATGTAACTTCATCTGAAACAGATGGAAACGGGTTTGTACTCGAAAGAGTTACAAAAGAAAGAGATGCTAAACCACGAAAATCGCATTTAAAAGATTATCAAGAGTTCAAATCTCACAATGGCAAACTATGGAACAATGTGACTTCATCTGAAACAGATGGAAACAGGTTTGTACTCGAAAGAGTATCAAGAGTTCAAATCTCACAATGGCAAACTATGGAACAATGTGACTTCATCTGAAACAGATGGAAACAGGTTTGTACTCGAAAGAGTATCAAGAGTTCAAATCTCACAATGGCAAACTATGAAACAATGTAACTTCATCTGAAACAGATGGAAACAGGTTTACTCAAAAGAGTATCAAGAGTTCAAATCTCACAATGGCAAACTATGAAACAATGTAACTTCATCTGAAACAGATGGAAATGGGTTTGTACTCGAAAGAGTTACTCCACATTATCCCTTTTTGCGGTCTTGTGGAGTCCGTGGACCATGTATACATAGGGTGTTGTAGGCTGCACTCCCTTTTTAGTTACTTGAAAAACCTTTTATTGATGTTTTGTTTGCACTTCAGCCCCACGCTCCTGATCTATGGGCACCCGGTGCGGAAGGGGGTCGGGAAGGAGGAGGACCTCCTCGTGAACCTGCTCCTAGGCCTGGCCAAGTTGGCCATTAACAGGTCCAGGCAGCGTGCGATCGATGGGGGAGTCCCGCCTGATTGTTTGTCCCTCTTCCGCGGCTACGTTCGCTGCCGGATGTCCCTGGAGAGGGAGCACGCGGTGTCTGCTGACACTCTCGAGGCCTTCCGTGCTTGGTGGGCACCGCGGGGACTGGGGTGTTTTGTTGACCCCTTTAATCACATTTTGATTTAAAGTTTGTAAGGTTCCTTTAAACTTTGTCCTTGGTTTTACAGCTGACCTGAATTAGGGGCTGTGCCTGATTTATCCCAATTTTGTTGATTTGGTTTTCATTTAAAAGATTATCAAGAGTTCAAATCTCACAATGGCAAACTATGAAACAATGTAACTTCATCTGAAACAGATGGAAACGTCTTTGTACTCGAAAGAGTTATAAATTGGGGGTGAGCTTGGCCTAAATAGCCAAGTGGTTATGGTACTGGGCTTGTATCCCCAAGATCAAGAGTTCAAATCTCACAATGGCAAACTATGAAACAATGTAACTTCATCTGAATAGGAACAGATGGAAATGTGTTTGTACTTGAAAGAGTTATAAATTGGGGGCAGCTGGGACACTGGGGTGTGTGGAGAGCAATGAGACTGAACGAAGTCAATAAATCTCTCAGTAAAGAGCAGCTCTGTGTCTTGTGTTATAGACAGGAGAGAAACAGGCAAACTGTACTTCTTTCCTCTCACCAACTATCTATTCGCAGAAGGTGTTTTGAATTATTTTTAAAGTATGCCAAAGCATGTTTGCCCAAACCCTCAGTTTGAGTTATCCAATTTATGAGTAACTTGCAGCAAACTCATGTTATGATTAACTCAGAAGGTTAGTTTATTTCATGTTCAAAACCCAGGGGAGGAGTATCCGCAACTTCTCACTCCACTACATACACACACACACACACACACACACACACACTAACACAGTAACCGGATGGGGATGTAGAAGAAAAGAGTTTTATAACAATCGATAGTAACAGTGCAAGAACGACATAAATGAATTTTGGTTCGCATGATTCCCAGGGACTGAGGAGTCAAAGTCCAGAGAGTCTTTCCAGAATTCAGTCCCAATGAGTTTCTGATTGGAGTTGACAACACTAAAATCCTTGAAACAAGTGACGCTGCAACACAATGGGCTTCCTGTGCTTAGACCTCTTAGCAGACGTAGATCAGAGATTTTTAAAATCTGGCAGGCTTTGAGGAGTTGAGAGATGGCAACCGACTGCTTGCTCAGCTGGGCTGCTGGAGTCCTTCCAGTTGATGTTAAAGCAGCAGTCTGTGGATTTCTCCATTTTCAATGAAATATAGAGATTTCAAAATGGTCATTTGAGTCATGGGACCTTCTTTCTCCACAATGATTTCAAAAAGGGATGTTTACCCAGTTCCTGGAACTGGCTTTGGTTTCAGGACAAATAATGTCCCAGTTATCAGCTGTTGAAAGAGTTACCATTCATAATGAGGGTCTTGTATCGGGAAGCCATTGTCTAAGCAGACCCTCTGACTTTGCTAGAAGTGTAAGCTGATCAAGAATCAAATTACATCCCTTTGTTTGCTCAATGGTCCCTTTTTGAAATGGGCCTGGACAATCCCAGGTTTGAGATGAATCTGTTGGCAGCTCTGCAGGCATAATGAGTTTCAATCTGTGAGTCCTCTGGTTTTGTGATTATAAGGGGTGTGTAAAATGAGGTTTGAGATTCTACAGACTAAGGGAAGAATTCTTTTGTTCTTGTAACTGCTGTTGGCAGCTTCCTGAACAAGGGCTAATCCTGTGGTCATATGATTTATAGCAGCCATTTTTTCTGCTTCAAGAGAAAGTCCATTATAAAAATAGCAAAAAACAATAAAGTTTTGATATATATAGTGTTGGATTTATTTTCATGTCATAGGGACCTGACATTTGGTTTTGACTTCACCAACCAGCTTGGATTCTATTAACACACATTGGTACCAATGACAATGAAAGGGGTTCTGCTGAGGGAGTACGAACAGTTAGCGGCTAAATTAAAAAGTAGAACCACAAAGGTACTAATCTCTGGATTACTACCTGAGCCATGAGCACATTGACATAGGGTAAATAAGATCAGTGAGTTGAATGTGTGGCTCAAAGATTGGTCAGGGAGAAATGGGTTTCGATTCATGGGATGCTGGCACTGGCACTGGGGAAAGAGGGAGCTGTACTTTTCTTCACCTGAACTGTACTGCTACCAGTGTCCTGGCGAATTGTATGACTAGGGCTTAGAGGAGGGCTTCAAACCAAATAGTGTGGGGGGGTTCACATAAGGGGAGACTTGGCAAGTTAAAGAGAAAAGATAAAGGGCAACAGGGAAGGGTAGAGATACAAGTAATGGTGATCAGAGTGTGACAGGAAGGGACAGAGTACATAAACAGTGCACAAGAAAAATGTGGTCAGAATAAGGAAAAATGGCTTTAAGCATACTATGGAGAATTCAGGTGAAGAAAGATTAGAAATCCAAAGGTAAATGATGAATAAAAATGAAAGTGTTTTGATGTGGGTAAAGACAAGTTGAGTGGGACAGGAAGGGACAGAGAGTTTAATAGTAATAGTGCATCAGAGAGTTAGGTCCATGCAGGGAATAGTAGTTAGAAAATAAAATTGAAGTCACTTTATCTGAATGCTCAGAGTGTCTGCAATAAGTGGCACAAATAGAGATAAATTGTTTAGATCTAATCACCATTATCAAGACATGGCTACAAGGTGATCAAAATTGGGAAATAAATATTCCAGCATTTTGAAAAGATGGGCAGAATGGAAAAGGAGGAGGGGTAGTCCTGATAATAACATGTGACAGAAGGAAATCAGTCAGAAAAGGCCTTGGCTTAGAAAATCAGGAAGTAAAATCAGTATAGGTGGAGATTAGGAATAGCAAGAGTCAGAAAATGCTGGTGGGAATGGTTTATAGGCCCCCTCACAGTTGTTATACTGTTGGGCAGAGCATTAAACAAGAAATAATTGAAAATTGTAATAAAGGCAATATACTAGTTTTTGGGGACTTTAACCTTCTAGTTAAATTAGACTAGTGAAAAGGCAGTCTGCAAAATGAGTTTGTAGAATGCTTTCATGACAGTTTTCTGGAGCATGATGTTGTGGAACTAACAAAGGATAAACCTATTTTAGATCTAGTATCGTGCAATGAGGCAGGGTTAATTAGTAATGTAATAGTAAATGATCCATTGGGAAATAGTGATCATGACAAAATTGAATTCCACACTTTACGATTGAAATTTAAATGTTGCAAAGAATAGCAGAGGGTTGGGAGTGTTTTAGAAACCAGCAAAGGACCACCAAAAAGTAAATATAAAGGGAATAATTAGAATATGTGAGTGAACTAGCCAAGAATATAAAAACAAGATTGTAAGACCTTTTACAGTATATAAAAAGGAAGAGAGTGTCTAAAGTAAATATTGGTTCCTTGGAAGCAGAAACAGGAGAAATTATCATGGGGGATAAGGAAACGGCCGAGTCATTGATCAAATACTTTGTGTCTGCTTTCATATTAGAAGCTACAAGTGGTGTACCAGAAATAGAGCGAAACCAAGAGGCTAATAAGCATGAAGAAATTAAGGAAATTAATATCAGCAGAGAAAAAGTAATGAAGAAACTCAGGAGACTAAAATCCAACAAATTCCAAGGATCTGATGACTTACACTCTAAGGTTCTAAAAGAAATAGCTGCAGAAATAGTGAATGCCCTGGCCATGATTTTTCAAAATTCCCTGGATTCTGGAATAATCCAGGCAGATTGGAAGTTAACTGCTATTCAGGAGAGAGAAAAAAAACAAGGAACTACAGGCCAGTTAGCCTGACATCAGTCATTGGAAAAAAGTGCTGGAATCTAGTGTTAAGGAAGTGTTAAAAATGCACTAAGAAAAGCATATAATGATTAGAACAAATCAACATGGTTTTACTAATGGGAAATCCTGTTTGACAAATTCATTAGAACTTTTTGAAGATGTAACTAATAGCGTACACAGAGGGGAACCAGTAGATGTACTGTATTTGAATTTCCAAATGGCATTTGATAAGGTGCCACACAAAGGTTAATCAGCAAGATAAGGGCTCATGGTGTTGAGGGGTAGTATATTAGGATGAATGGGGGATTGGTTAATGGACAGGAAGCAGACAGCAGGGATAATTTCAAATGGGGCATTTTCAAGTGGCAGGCTGTGACTAGTGGAGTGTCAAAAGAGTTCTGGAGTCTCAGCTATTTACAATCCATATTAATGATTGAGACAAAGGCAGAAAGTAACATCTAACTTTTCTGATGATGCAAAGCTAGGTGGGAATACAGGCTGTGAGGAGGACACAAAGATGCTGCAAAGTGATATAGACAGGTTAAGTGAATAGACAAAAAGGTAGCAGATGGAGTATAATGTGGGGAAGTGTACCGTTATTCACTTTGGTCATAAGAATTGTTAAGAGATCCAAGCTCACCTTGTCGGGTGGAGGTCAGGAACTACAAATCCTGACATGCTCCGGAAAGTTCCGCACAAATGCGGATCTGCATGCGCAGACCAATGCTTTAGAGATCTTCAGGCTGGGGACAAGTGCCCAGTGTGTGGGAAAAAATGGCAGGAAAAATCTGATCACAAGACCCAGGAGTGGGATACCATACCAGAGATAAGTCCTGTGGCAGGAAACAGGGAGCGTTGACAGTGAGAGGTCCCATTGAGGGAATCCAGATAGGAAATCCAGGGAAAGAGGACAGTGAGAGGTCCCAAAGAGAGCAAGAACCAGGGAAAGAGCCATCGGGAGGAGGAGACCACCAACTGAGGAAAGGAGCACAGAAAGAAGTCCCAAGCAGTAAAGGTGTCGCAGTAGGTGGCTCCAACTAGTGAGGGCCATGCTGCAGACCATTGGGGCAACTGTAAACCTTTGGAGCAATAGTATTCTGCTCAGCGTGCCTGAAGAGCTGGAGTTGTGTTTGTGAGTTGGTGCTGAAGGGCAGACTGAAGAATCCAGGGGAACGGAGTGTCGGGAGATGAGATTGAAACCCTGTCCATGAGCAGCCCTTGAGGCAGTCCAATACTTTTGGAGGGAATTCCAAGGCTAGATCTTCGAAAGGGAAAAGTGAAGACTTGTAATCCCTCATAAGGAAGACAGAGTTTAAACGAGATTGTGTAACTCACAGTGGATACTGACGACTGGGTGTGTTGCTGAGAAATCCATGGGACTTGCCTTGGTCTCATCTGCCATTTACTGTGCAGTGTGGTGTGTTTGACCACAGTTTGCCTGTTAATTCACATATACCATGTTAATTCTGAATGTTAGAATATTGTATGTTCATTGTAAATTGTTTTACTTTTCTGTGTATAGTAAAGTTTATTTTGTTTGTTCAGAAACTGTGGAATTTTGTGGCTTTATTCTCTGAGTAAGTACCTTGGATCTCAAACTTTGTCTACTTTAAAGATAATGTCACTGATCCCTAACTGGATCGTTCCAAAAGCTTGGGGTCTGGTCCAGGATCATAACATAAAAGAAAAGGAGAATATTTTTTAAAAGGTGTGAAACTTATAAATGTTCATGTCCAGAGAGGCTTGGGTGTACTTGTTCAAGGAATGCAAAATGTGAGCATGCCCCAAGCTAGTGCTTCCCTCAGCATGTAGTATTGGACCTCAGAATGTGCAAGTCTGCAACACTCGGTCGTGAACAACTCTTTGCACTGGAAGACCACAAATTTCAGGCAGAGCAAAGAGTCTCTTTCACTGATTTGAAGTTCTTGGTCTTCCAGCAGCAGTTGATATTTGTCTCGGTATGCGTCCTTGGGAACATTCTGAAGAGCACAGAGTCCTGCGTCATGGAGCCACTTAGGATGAACATCAAACCACTGCATCTCTCTCCAGATCTTCTTTGTAAAAGCACATTCCAGAAGGAGGTTGGCGACAGTCCTTTACTCTCTGCAGCTACCTCGAGAGCAGGGTGTGGAGGGGGTGAGATTCCAGGTATGTAGGAAGGGCCTTTATCACCACTAGTCAGGCTATGTCCTGGTGCTTGTTTGAAAGTCTTGGCGATGAAGTGTTCTGCCAAATTACTTCGACAGTCTGCTCAGGGAACAATCTGACAGGAACCATCATTGCCTTTTTCCACAGGACCTTGAGGGTGATTTGTGCAGACCACTGCCTGATGGACTTGTGGTCAAAGCTGTTTTTCTGCATAATCTTTTCCAGGAGGGACAGGCGGTATGGTATGATCCAACTGACTGGAGTGTTCCATGACAATGTGACCAGACCCATCCTTCGCAACAACCAGGGACAGCTAGAACCTCAGTACATAGTGACACTTGGTGTTTGCAATCTAAGGGTCTACATACAACTTGATGCAGCCACACACAAAGGTGGCCATCAAGATGAGGAGAATATTAGGTCTGTTTTTTCCTCCTTTATCCAAATGTTTCTTCTTGATCTCTACACAAAGCGGAAGGTGGCTTGGGTAACCGTCATGGTGTAGGAGTGGGATTTGGGCCAGACCCGCGGCATGTGGAGCAGCACCGAAAGTGCCTTTCACCTAATGACCAGGTTCTTACCCACAATGGAGAGGGAACGTCACTCTCACGTGCCCAGCTTCTATTTCACTATGTCTCAGCCCCTCCGAACCATATCCCAGCACCCTCAAGCAGTCTGACCTGATGGTGAAGGGATCAAAAGAATCAGTCAGCCCAGTTCCCCAAGAACATGGCCTCGTGCTTGCTGCAATTCACCTTGGCTCCTGAGGCCAGTTTGAACTGGTTGCAGATGTTCATCAGGTTTGATACAACACATGAACAGGACAGGGGAGAGAGGGCAGCCCTACCTGACTCCAGATTTGATAGGAAAACTTTCCAATTCCCACTCACTGATTGAAACTCCACTACTGATGTTTATGTAGAGCAGATGAATCCAATTGTGGATTCCCTCTCCAAACCCCATTTTGGAGACCACATCCATCATGTAGGTGTACAATATTCTGTCAAAGGCCTTATCCTGATCCAAGCTGATGAGACAGGTGTCCAATACCTTTCCTGCATGTAGGCAATTGTATCCCCGCATCCCTGAGTAGCGTGAGGCTATCAGAGATCTTCCTACCTGGTACAGCACAGGTTGGGCATGACTTTAGATAGAATTATGTGGTTAAGCAATAAGATTTGCCACCAATTTCTAATTTCCTCCCTCTCTCCCATCCGCTTCCAGATGATTGTGATGTTGTCTTTCCTCGTAGATTTAGACATGCTGCCAGCAAGAAGCATACTCTCATAGACTTCCCACACTGCAACAGTGACTACACTTCAAAATTATTTAATTCACTGTAAAACATGTTGAAATGTCTGGTGGTTGTGAAAAATGCTGCAAGAATGCAAATCCTTCTTTTCTTTCTTTCAAGCTGTTGTGCCACATAGTTAATCCTCATGTTCTCTTTTTCAGCTTTTATCGACCCTGCCGATTGTATTGGGAACAGGAAGCATTCTGCATGGAAGTTCACTGCAACCATTGGAATGTGAAGGAATGGGCCATGTGGTGGAGGTACACCCACAGTGCTATTAGGAAGAGAGTTCCAGGATTTTGACCCACCAACAGTGAAGAAACGGCGATATATTTCCAAGTTAGGATGGTGAGTGGCTTGGAGGGGAACATCCAGGTGGTGGTGTTCCCATGCATCTGAGGCCCTGTCCCTCTAGATGGTGGTAGTTGTGGGTTCGGAAAGTGCTGTTAAAGGAAGCTTGGTAAGTTCCTGCCGTGCATCTTGTAGATGGTACACACTGCTGCCACTGGGCGTTGGTGGTGGAGAGTGAGTATATGTGGTTGGGGTGCCAATCAAATGGGCTGCTTTGTCCTGGATGGTGTCGAGCTTCTTGAGTGTTGTTGGAGCTGCACTCATCCAGGCAAGTGGAGGGTATTCCATCAGAATGCTGATTTGTGCCTTGTAGATGGTGGCCTGGCTTTGGGGAGTCAGGAGGTGAGTTACTCGCCACAGGATTCCTAGCCTGTTGTAGCCACAATGTTTATATGGCTAGTGCAGTTCAGCTTCTGGTCAATAGTAACCCCCAGGATGTTGATAGTGGGAGGTTCAGTGATGGTAATGCCATTGAGTGTCAAAGGGCAATGATTATATTCTCTCTTGTTGGAGGTGGTCATTGCCCAGCACTTGTGTGGTGCGAATGTTACTTGCCGCTTGTCAGCCCAAGCCTGGATATTGCCCAGGTCTTGCTGCATTTGGACATGAACTGCTTCTGTATCTGAGGAGTTACCAATGGTGCTGAACATTGTACAATCATCAGCAAACATCCCCGCTTCTGACCTTATGATGGAAGGAAGGTCATTGATGAAGCAGCTGAAGATGGTTGGGCCTAGGATGCTACCCTGAGGAATTCCTGCAGTGGTGTCCTGGAACTGAGATGATTGACCTCCAACAACCACAACCATCTTCTTTTGTGCTAAGTATGAGTCTAGCCAGCAGAGAGTTTTCATCCCAATTCCCATTAACTCCAGTTTTGCTTGGGCTTCTTGATGCCACATTTAGTCAAATGCTGCCTTGATGTCAAGGGCAGTCACTCTCACCTCACCTCGGGAGTTCAGCTCTTTTCTCCATGTTTGAACCAAGGCTGTAATGAGGTCAGGAGCTGAGTAGCGCTGGCGGAACCCAAACTGGGCATCAGTGAGCAGGTTATTGCTAAGCAAGTGCCGCTTGATAGCACTGTTGATGACACCTTCCAGCACTTTACTGATGATCGTGAGCAGACTAGTGGGGCAGTAATTAGCGAGGTTGGATTTGTCCTGCTTTTTGTGTACAGGACATACCTGGGCAGTTTTCCACATTGCTGGGTGGATTCCAGTGTTGTAGCTGTACTGGAAAAACTTGGCTCGCGGCATGGCAAATTCTGGAGCACAAGTACTTCAGTACTGTCGGAATATTATCAGGGCTCGTAGCCTTTACAGTATCCAATGCCTCCAGCCATTTCTTGACATCAAGTGGAGCGAATCGAATTGGCTGAAGGCTGGCATCTGTGATGCTGGTGACCTCTGGAGGAGGCCAAGATGGCTCATCCACGAAGCACTTCAGGCTGAAGATTGTTGAATATGCATCAGACTTATCTTTTGCACTGGTGTGCTGGGCTCCCCCATCATTGAGGATGGGGATATTTGTGCAGCCTCGTCCTCCAGTCAGTTGCTTAATTGTCCACCACCATTCCCAACTGTAGAACTTAAATCTGATCTGTTGGTTATGGAATCGCTTAGTTCTGTCTATATCGCTTGCTGCTTATGCTGTTTGGCATACAAGTAGTCCTGTGTTGTAGCTTCACCAAGTTGACACCTCATTTTTAGGTATGCCTGGTGCTGCTCCTGGCATGCCTTCCTGCACTCTTCATTGAGCTGGGGTTGATCCCCTGACTCGGTGGTAATGGTAGAGTAGGGAATATGCCAGGCCATGAGGTTACAGATTGTGGTTGAGTACAATTCTGCTGCTGCTGATGGCCCACAGTGCCTCATGGTTGCCCAGTCTTGAGTTGCTAGATCTGTTTGAAATCTATCACCTTAGCGTGGTGGTAGTACCACACAACACGACGGAGGAAAGCCTCACTGTGAAGACGGGAATTTGTCTCCACAAGGACTGTGTGGTGGTCACTCCTACCAATACTGTCATGGACAGATGCATCTGCAGCAGGCAGGTTGGTGAGGATGAAGTCAAGTATATTTTTCCCTCTTGTTGGTTCCCTTACCACCTGCCACAAACCCAGTATAGCAGCTATGTCTTTTAGGACATGGCCAGCCATGTCAGTAGTGGTGTTACCGAGCCACTATTGGTAATGGACATTGAAGTCCCCCACACAGAATACATTCTGTGCCCTTGCTACCCTCAGTGCTTCCTCCAAGTGGTGTTCAACATGGAGGAACACTGATTCATCAACTGAAGGAGGGTGGTAGGTGGTAATCAGCAGGAGGTTTCCTTGTCCATGTTTAGCTTGATGTCATGAGACTTCATGGGGCAAGAGTCGATGTTGAGGACCCCCAGGGCAACTCCCTATTGACTGTATATTACTGTGCCACCACATCCGCTGAGTCTGTCCTGCTGGTGGGACAGGACATAGCCAGGGCTTATGATGGTGATGTCTGGGACATTATCTGTAAGTTATCATTCTGTGAGTATGACTATGTCAAGCTGTTGCTCGGCACAACCTCCAGATGTTAGTAAGGAGAACTCTGCAGAGTCAACAGGGCTGAGTTTGCTGTTGTCATTTCCGGTGCCTAGGTCGATGCCTGGTGGTCCATCCTGCTTCATTCCTTATTGACTGTTTTTTAGTGGTCTGATACAACTAACTGCCATGTAAGCCATTTCAGAGGACAGTTAAGAGTCAACCACATTATTAAGTGGTCATTAAGATTGTAAGATGATAAGAAATAAGATGTAGTGGCAATGTCACTGGACTACTAATCCAGAAGCCCAGGCTAATGTTCTGTGGCAAGGGCTCAAATCACACCATGGTAGCTGGTGGAATTTGAATACAAGTGATAATCTGGAATTGAGAAGCTGGTCTCAGTAATGGTGACCATGAAACCATTGTCAATTTTCATTAAAAAAACCCATCTGGTTCACAAATGTCCTTTAGGGAAGGAAATCTACCATCCTTACCTGGTCTGGCCTACATGTGACTCCAGATCCCTAGCAATGTGGTTGACTCTTAATTGCCCTCTGCAATGATGTTGTCAGCCACTCAGTTCAAGGGCAACTGGGGATACGTAACAAATGCTGGCCAAATGCAACACCCACATCCCTTAAACAAATAAAGATAAGAGCAGGAAGAGGCCATTCAGCACATCAAGCCTGCACCATCATTCGATAAGATCATGATTGATCTCATTGTGGTCATAACTCCACTTTCCTGCCTACCCCCCAATGAGCCTTGACTCCCACGTTGATCAAAAATCTGCCTAACTCAGCCTTGGATATATTCAATGTCCACTGCTCTCTGTTAAAGAGAATTCCAAAGGCTAATGACCCTCTGAGAGAAGAAACTCCTCCTCATCTCCATTTTAAATGTTTATTTTTAAACTGTGTCCCATTGTTCTAGATTCCCCCACAAGAGGAAACATCCTCTTAGCATCTACCCTGTCAAGCCCCCTCACAATTTTATATGTTTCAATCAGATCACTCCTCATTCTTCTAAACTCCAATGAGGTTGGCCCAACCTGTTCAACCATTCCTTGTCTCCTTCATCCCAGCAACCAATCTTGTGAACCTTTTCTGAAATGCTTCCAATGCAAGTATATCCCTCATAACGACAGGAGATTAAAACTGTACACAGTACTCTAGGTGCGGTCTCATCAATGCTCTATACAGTTGTAGCAAGACTTCCCTACTTAGACATTCCATCCCCTTGCAGTAAAGGCATCATTCTGTTTGCCTTCCTAATTACTTGCTGTATCTTTATGCTATCTTTTTGCGATTCATATACAAGGGCACCCAGGTGCCTCTGTAATGCAGCATTTTGCTGTTTCTCACCATTAAATAATATTCAGCTTCTCTATTCTTCCTGACAAAGTGGGCATCCTCAAGTTTTTCCAAATTTTACTCCATCTGCCAAATTCTTGTCCACTCACATAACCTATCTTCATCCCATTGTAGACTCTTTGCATCCACCTCACAACTTGCTCCCCTACCAATCTTTGTATCATCAGCAATTTTGGCTACAATACATTTGGTCCGTTCATCCAAGTTATTAAAGTAGATTGAAAATAGTTGAGGTCCGAGCACAGATCCCTGCGGTACTCCACAAGTTACAGTTTGCCAACCTGAAAATGACCCATTTATCCCAACTCTATTTCCTCACAATCCAATAGCCAATCCTCTATCCATGCTAATATATCAGCCCAACACCATGAGCTCTTATTTTAGGCAGGCCATTTCATCATCTCCTCCATCCCTACTTTCTTTTCTCTACACCAGAGCTGATAGTGATACAGGCTATCCTGTTAGGAAAACTGTTTAACCATACTCTAATTTCTGCAATTCATTTTTATGGATCATTTTCACTTCTCATTAATTTCCTTGGACCATCCTCCAGTTTTTTTTAAATTTATTGAGAAGAAATATTTCAGCTTACATCAAACAAATTAAATAATGTGGCTATTGCAGGTCCTGTGTCAAAACCTCTTGAAGTAATTGGCAGCAAGTTGATCAAAAAATGCTGCAGTAAATCTTCCACACAGCACCACTGTTGCTAATCCTCAAATGCACCAGAAGGTCAATTCATAGTAAGCAATCTAAGCAGAGAGCTTTTATATTAAACTACTCTGTAGCCATACAAGATTTGAAACTGTAATGCTAATCTCACTCAACCACATTCTGGGTTTCATTCCCTTTAAAGGCCACAAGTATATCTTCATATAATCATCAGCCTAGTAATGGCAAACTTGCTTTATGATGTATGGCTACAAGCTATGCTAGATCACAAAAGCTGAACTAGAAATGCGTAGTCCTTGGAATAACTGGGAGAAATTGACAATACCCTTATAAAAACATTCAGTACCAACAGGAGACATTCCAAACGTTTCCCTGTTTCCTGACAAAGGGAAGAAAATGACAACAGTCTAGTTCCTCTTTTGTTGAAGTAAATGTTGTTGAATTTAACCTGTAATTTTAGATCTTCAGTATGTGCATTCTTATTGGTATTCTTTATTTCTTGTTATCTTGATATTTTAAAAATGCTGATATGACGGAGCCAGGAAGCAGAATTTTAGCCTGCCAGAAAAGCACTGGTTAGAAGGTAGTAAAGTGAGTAGGCCCACCTTTCTAATTTGGGGCAGTAGTTACGTATGTGGGAGCCAAGATGAGTGGCAAAACACCCTGACCTTTGCAACATAAGTATCCTAGTTTGCACCAGATTCCATTTACCCATCACCCCTGTGCTCACCGAGGCTTCTGGTTTGGCAATGCATCAATTTTAAAATTCTCATTTTTGTTTTCAATTCCCTCCATGGTCTTGCTCTTCCCTATCTCTGTAATCTCCTGCCCTACAACACTTCGAGATCCCTGTGATCCCCAAGTAGGCCATGTTGAACATTTCCAATTTTAATTGCTCCACCAATGGCAGCCATGCCTTCAGCTGCCTCGGCCCTAAATTCTGGAATACTCCTCATAATGCTGACCTATTCTTTTACCTTTCTCTCCTCCTTTAATCACTCCTTAAAATCCGTCTCTTTGACTAATCTTTTGGTCATCTGTCCTAATATTCCTTTATGTGTTTCGGTATCAAATTTCGTTTGATAACATTCCTGTGAAGCACCTTGGAATGTCCTATTGCATTAAAGGCATTATAAAAATGCCTGACACCTCCAAGACAGAGCAGTTTACTTGAATGTTGCCCCCACTGGGCTCGCTATCCTCCATCATCTGTGCATTGTGACTGTAGTGTATTCGAGCTTCCCAATTGAATATTGGGAAGACTGAAGCCATTGTTTTTGGTACCCACTCAAAGTGCCATTCCTGAGCTACCGACCCTATCCTTCTCCTTGGCAACAGTCTGAAATTAAAGCAGTCCGTTCACAACCTTACTGTCACATTTGATCCTGAGATGAGCTTGCAACCTCATATTTCTGTCATCACTAAGGCTACCTTACTTCTACCTCTGTAACATTACCTGGACACTAATTCATGCCTTTGTCACCTTTAGACTTGGGTATTCCAACACACTCCTGGCTGTCTCACACGTTCTATGTGGAATGTGAAACTTTGCTAGGTTAACTTGCAACAAGTCCCGTTCCCTATCATCCCTGTTCTTGCTGACCTATGTTGGCTCCTGGTGAAGCAACATCTTGATTTGAAAAATTCTCATCCTTGTTTTCAAGTCCCTCCATGGTTTTGCCCCTCCCCATCTTTGTAATCTCCTCCAGCCCCACAACCCTCCTTCTACACTGGCCTTTTGTATATCCTGAATTTTCATCATTCCGTCATAAGTGGCTGTGCCTTCACTTGCCTCAGCCCCAAGCTCTAGAATACCCTCCCAATACCTCTCCGCCTCTCTACCTCACTTTCTTCTTTTAAGACACTTTTTAAAACTTGCCCCTTTCACCAAACTTTTGGTCACCTGACCTAATATCTCCTTATGTGTCTCAGTGCCATACTTGGTTTTATAATGCTCCAGTGAAGAACCTCGGGATGTTTCATTATGTTAAAGGTGCTATATAAATACAAGTTGTTGCTGTGTTGATCTATAGGATTCACTGCAGCAAGGACACTTAGACAGCACGTTCCTCCCTGCAACCTGAGAAGAAGAGTAACAATGTTGTGGGAACATGATCACTTCCAAGTTCCCGTCCAAATCACAAACCATCCTGCCTTGGACATGCATCACCATTCCTTCAATGTCATTGGGACAATATACTGGAATTTCTGAGCACCATTGTAGGAACACCATCACCACACGCACCTTCAACCAAACCTCAGCATCCCCACTGCAATTCTGCAGAATCCCAGGACCCTCTCCCAGATTTCCAAACTTTGGGGTGCCCACCTTAGTGAAACCGAATCCTAGAGCCACCTCCAGTGCTACCAAAGTCCAGATCATCCCTAGTCCTGCTAAACACAAGATACCAACATTTAATATGGTACATCTTGCAAACTGTCACCATCTGGCTGTGTATTCTAGGCTTTAAAGAAGTGAAAATTAAATCCATAGATGAAAGAATATATATAAAACAAAGGCAATTTGTTAGAAATACGAAAAAGGACAGTTTTACAGCTTTCCCGGAAAAATGAACAGTTGCAGAATTCATCCCAAAACACCAATAAAAACCCCATAATTGTATAAAGGGAATAGTGAGCCAAAGAATCTAGACTAGGAGAAGTCAACACCCCTACAGCATTAGAGGGTTCCAACAGGGTTGATTAAAGAAGTAAAAAAGGCACTTGGGCCAATGTGGTATTGACAGATGGACAGATAAACCAATTAGTGCCCATAGGCAGAAGTAAAGACTCTGAAATAAGCATATCTTATTTTTAATAATTACTTTATAAAATTTTCTCTACTCCATATTGGAGTAGTTCTGAAAGATACTTCAATGCTTTGGTTTTAATTTTAGAAGATCCATCCCTTAGAAGGACAAATAAATAAAGAACAAAAATCTATGAGAAGCATGATCTCTTACGGTTCTCACCCATTCTGTAATTATTCCTTTTTTTCTTTAATCTTTGTTCTTACACATAGATATGCGATCAATCCAAGCCCAGGTGATATACTGGAATCTGTGGCTGTAACCCTCTTGCTGCTGAGTCAGAAGGTTGGGTTCAAGTGCCATTCCAGGCTGACACTCCAGTACAGTACCGAAGGAGTGCTGCACTACTGGAAGTGCTGTCTCTCAGATGAGACGCTATATTAAGGTCCTGTCTGTCCTCTTGGGTGGGCATAAAAAGATCCTATTGTGTTATTTGAAGAAAAGCAGGAGAGTTCTACCCAATACTCTAACTATTTTTTATCCTTCAACCAAACATCATCAGAATCTGTTGCCTACATTACTAAAGTGACTATACTTTAGAAGTATTTTATTAGTTCTAAATAAATTTAACACACTCTGGGATCATGGAAAGTTTTATAAAAATGCAAATATTTATTTCTTTCTGCTAATGGGGAAGTACTTAGTGCAATTTCAGAACATCTCAGTAAAGATTATTCTATTTGCCACCTTGTGATAGGGAGCAGTTGACTTTTTAAACATGAAATGGGTGAATGAAAGTTATTTACCATTTAGGTGCAACAAAGGCAAATACCTCATGAAATTGTCTCTGCTGTTTGCTGGGAGTCCAGAATGTCTTGGGATAATGGTAATGGGCCTAAAATTCAAAATATTTCTGTGGTGCAGCTCGGATTGGCTGTTTCGGCAAAATCTCAAACTGACGTAAATAGAGTTTCAGATGATGGAGGGTGGGGTTTTGTGGTATGTTTTCACTATTTGTCACAGTTGAACAGCATTCTGAATGTAAACGCCATCAGAATGAGATTATTTATTCAAATATTTTTGGTTTTGCTCAATTAAATATCTGTAAAAAAAAAGCTTCCCTCGAGTATGGATCAATCACAAGATATCATACTTCTTAATGCCACATGTGTTAGAAATGCAAAACAATATTTATAAGATAAAAACAGCAGCAATTTCATGATAATTTGTTCTGACTTTGAGCCAGAAGTTTACTACTCATTAGATTTGCAATCTGATTGATATCATGTATATAAAAGCAATTACAATTACTTGGATTTGCCTAATTAGATCACTTCCCCACAGGAAGTAATTAAGCATTGGCCATAAGAATCCAGCTGAGGTTAGTAATATGCTCCAGATGATTCATAAGCAGTGCCATGGGAGATCTGTTAGTATATTGAGGAGGTACACTAGTTGACGATAGATCCAAGGAATATCACTTGCAATTTATTAAGTGGAGGATGGCATGTTAAACCTTAGGAGAAATGGAATGCCAGAGGATGCATTGTTTCATAAGGAGAGCATCAAGTACCCTATTTGCCAGACTACAAGATGCACTGGACCATAAGATGTACTTGGATTTTTAAAATAAAAAACAGGAAAAATATATTTGCATGTATATAGGTATTTAATATTAACATTTACCATCACAGAACAAAATCACCAAGGATAACCAAACGATGAGGCATGTGAATTGAAGGGGCCAGAAAATATATCTATTTCACATTTTAGAAGACACCATTTTTCCAGCTATTCACCCATTTTTCATTTCCTGTCCTCCTTTCAAACAGATTAGCTTTGGTAGAAAAAAATTATCGGATAACATTCTCCAAGGCCAATCCTAATTGAAACCTGGTTGCAGCCAGACACACAGAGATTTTATTCTTTATTTAAACTCTCCCTTCCTGTGTAAAAGCCTCCCAGTTTCTGTTTAGAAAAGCTGAGAAGAGCTCAGTTCTTGGAGGATCTGATGAACCAACTCACTCCCAAATGCTCCACAATGTGCCATTTATGTCCCATTATTACAACAAATAATTTAATAATATAACGCCCTTTCTTTCCTCTGCTCTTCTGAAGGCACTGATTTTTATTGAAGTACAGTTTGATGGGTGTTGACAGCTTTCTCTACCTAGCCATTGTGATCATCCTTTATGTGTGAGAAAGTTGGCGATATTTATGCACTTGGCAGAAATCACTAGATGGCGATTGGGAGCAAGAATACTGGCTGGCTTTGCCGTTGTTAGATTAAGAGTGTTGAAGCTGATTGCAACAACTTTACGGCCACCTTATCTGGCCTTGACACCAAGCCTTGGATCTTCTGGTCAACATGTCTTTGTACAACATGCAGAATGACCTCACTCTAATTTTAAGATTAAGCCCTCTTGTTCTGAGCTCCCCCCGCAGAAGGAGTAGTTCCTCTCTGCATACCCAATCAAATCCTTCAGTCATCTTAAGAACAGGTATATGTCCTTATCTAACTTTGTTAAAACATGGTGACTCAAATGAATGCTACTCTTACATACAAGTTGCTAAGCAAGATACGGAAAAATAAACAGACTAACATCAGTGATGAAATGCAACATAAACTGGGACAGGAATCAGCAATCAATACCTGATTAAAGGGCAACAAAATAAGATTTGTTAGCCTTATTTGAATGAGATGGATTGTTCTATTTTGTTCAAGTCTTTGGCAAAATTTACTAATAAGGCTTCTGATCAGTGGAGTACCTGAAACATTTGGGAGCTTTCAAAGTCTCATTACTTTAATATCATGTTGGGCTTATCATTAACTGTGCCAAGTGTTAAAACCTTTAATAACCATGTGCCTTTATTGATTTAATAGCAGATCAATCACATTAAATCAAAGATTTCATGAGAACCAGGTGATCTGACGAAAAATTGGAACATGGGAATTGTGGATGAAAAAATATCGTGATGTACACTGGTCTCCTACTATCTTGGTATCACACAATACAACAATAATGGATGATGGCTGCATTAGTGCTCTTTCCTGCTTTCGTACTGAAAAATTTCATTGACTTTGCTTCCAATTTTCCTCGTTCTCTCACCTTTGCAAGGTCCATCGCTGACTCTTCCCTACCCTTCTTTGATTTTTTGTCTCCAAGAGTCAAATCAAACTGGAGAAATTAAAAGTGACATTAGAGTGACATCAAAATCAACAAACAGCATGGTGAAACAGAGTGCAGCCAGGGTGAGTATACAGGTAAGCTTTAATTTAATCTAAAACTGATGCCACCACTAAACACATGTCCTCCCTTTTTAGCATCCTGAAGGGACTGTTTCCTCCATGATACCCTGGTCCACTGCTCAGGTACGCCAAACCTCCCTTTCCCACAGCACCTTTCCATGCAAGCTCAGGAGGTGTAATAGTCACCGTTTTACCTCTTCCCTCCTCCTGTCAAAGCCCCAAATACTCCTTCCAGTGAAACAGCTATTTACTTGGACTTTCAATTAGTATATTCACTGTTCACAATGTGTCTACCCTGGGGAAACCAAAAACAGACTGGGTGACTGCTTTGCCAAACAGCTTCAGTCCACAAGCAAGCTCTCAATAGCTTGTCATTTTAATTTTTCACCTTGCTCTCACTCTGACCTTTCTGTCCTTGGCGTCTTGCAGTGTTACAAAGATGTTCGACACAAGCTTGAGGAACAGTACCTCATCTTTCAACTTGGTATTTTCTTCTAGGCCTTCTAGACTCAACATTGAGTTCAACAATTTTTGATCATAAACTCAGCCCCCATTTTGTCTATTTTTTTCCCTCTTGTTTCGTAATTCCTTTATTTTGTGTCCAGATGGCTGCTATCCTGCCATTCACATCTCCTCTAGTCACATCTTTTGTTTCTATAACTTGTCCCATTACCACTCCCTTTGTCTTTTGTATCATGAAATTGTCATTTAATTTCTCCTGCCCTCCACCCCATCATAGACCTTCCTCACTGTTCTTCCACATCCCCCTGCCACCCGCTTTCACTTTCTCAAAAATGATTCCAGTGACAGCTGTGGCTCAGTTGGTAACACTCTTGCCTCTGGGTTACAAGGTTCTGGTTTCAAAGCCCACTCCAGGGCACAAGCACAAAAACAAAGGCTGACACTCTGGTGGTTGGAGGTGCTGTCTTTCAAATCAGATGTCAAACTGAGGCCTCACCTGCCTATTTGGGTAGATATAAAAGAAACATTATTTCTTGAAGGAGAGCAGGTGAGTTCTCCCTGGTACTTGGCCAATATTTATCCCTCAATCAACATCAGAAAAACAGATTATCTGCTTTTGCTGTATTTGGAAGTTCATTTAGCACATATTGGCTGCCGTTTTTCCGACATCACAACAGCAACTACACTTTGAGACATTGATGGTCATGAAAGGCGTTATATAAACGCAAGACTTTCATTTTTTCTTCAGTTCTGATGAAATGTCACAGAACTGAAACACGAACTTTGGTTTTTCTCTCACCACAGATGATGCCAGACCTGCTGACATACAGTTCCTGTATGTTGTTTTCATTATTATGAGAAATGGAATTGTTGATTAATCATAATGAACAATATCTATCAAATTAGTCATCAAAAGATACTGACAGAGTTCAAAATACACAGAGACAGCAGGCGAATTTGCCGGGAAACCTTGCAAATAGCCTCCAAAGGTTCAATGATGAGGGTGAAAATTTCAAGAAAGGTTGCTGTGGTGTATTTTGACCCGACAAGCAGGTTGCTGTGGTGGATTTTGACCTGACAAGCAGTGAATGTGGGAGACACATGAATCTGTGAGGATTGTCTCCTCAAATCACAGATTCTCTCTCTCCCATATTGCTGCTTCAGTTCCTCCAATCACAGAACCCTCCCTCCAGCTCTTCTTTTTCTGATCCTGTCCATTTACTTTGATGGGATGTCCGGTTTTCCTGGGCAGCAGCACAGCCTGGATGCTGTGCAGGACCTCTCCCTGGGCTATGGTGAGTCCTCTCAGCAGCTTGTCGAGCTCCTCATCATTGCGAATGCGAGCTTGAGGTGGTGGGGATGATGCAGGTCTTATTGTCCCAGGCCACATTGCTGGTCAGCTCCGGGATCCCGATGATGGTCAGGTAGGAATGGGCTCCAGCCTTAGCATGTTCGGTATAGTGATTCTTGCACACCGCGCAGTAGCTGGTGGATGCGACTGACAGGGAACTGGAAACCAGCTCTGGAGGAGCAGATCTTGGCTTTGGCCTGAGCAGGTGCCTGCCACTGAAGCCTGTCAGGGAGGAACCGCTGTGGTTTCTATGCTTCCTGTCTTGCACTTGTTCACCTCCCAGCAGGGCCTCACTAGGCCCTGGCTCCGGCCCTGGAGCATCCACCTATAACCGTGTCTGGTCCCAGCTTAAGCCAGGGCAGGTTTGCACCTTGGGAGCAGCGGGCCCCTGTTGGGCAGCAGCCCAGACTGTGCTTGTCTTCCTCCCACCCCAGTGCGGTGGTGGAGAGAGGTGGAAGAGCATTACCCTGTGGTTCTGTTTAATAAATTCTGTTCAGTAAATTGGTACTTTGAATTGATATTTCTAACAAGGTGTCATAAACTAGAATTGAGTTTCAAAAATGGTATTTATCCTGTACTATGAGGAAACACTCATGTAAGTTATCAGCGAAATTCAATTGGCTTACAGTTGAAATTCTTGATCAGATTCTAACATTGAATCTCAATCCTTGTTAAACCCTTTCTGTACATTTACACCATGCACTATCTCTGTAGCCCTTCGATGTACATTTCATTGAGTGAAATGGGTGGAATTTGAAAGGAATCTGATTTTGGTTTATTATTGTAATGTCATGAAGCTAATAATGTATATAATATTTTGGAAAATATTTTTTTTAAAATAGAGGTTTAGTCTGTGGGTGTGTCTTAATTGGATTAAAGCCAGCTAGTCTGAGTGCTTTGATGTGTACTAGTTTTGATATGGAAGACAGATAGCATGCATTTGCATTTTTTGAATACAGCATTCAAGAATTGGGGTGAAAACTTGATGCCTATCGAGCAGATACCAAGCCATATGTTTATATTACTAATAAAATTGGTACTATGAAAGGGGTTTAATTGTTAAAAGGTGAAGTTCAAAGAGGCTGGTGAGACAATGAGAATTTGAATTCAATGGTGCTGGTAGGTAAAACTTCGGCAGTTTTTGGGTGTGCAGGGCAGAGGCAATGTAAGATCAAAAGGCAGCTGTAAGCCTCCAACTGGTTCCACATTGAAAATAACCTCATCTTGAATTCGTAAGATGAAGATGCTTTGCCTGGTGTCTGGTTAAGTCTATGGGTTGTTGTTGCCTTAATGGAGATTAGTTTGGGAATTTGTTAAAAGTTATGATATTAGTAATTTGTAGCCATGTGTATATAAATTTTTAACTTGTGTAAATTAATAAAATGTTTCAATTAGTTTAATGTAAAGCCTTGAGAATGGTGGCCTGATTCCTGAATTTAGAGTTGCATCTCAAACATAACACTTAAAATTATAGTTTATGACATTTGTTTAAAGTTTCCTCTGGGAATTTTAAATAACTCCACTTTACCAACTGCATCAGTCATAACGATAAATTGTGTTGTGCTTCTGACTTCTTTACGTAAACTCACCAATCAAACACACAGGATTGGTAAACTATAAATAGGTTCAATTTATTTGAAGACAACAGTTAACATCTATACACACTACAGTTTTAAAACAGGTTGACTCTAAAGATTGAGCAACACCATTACTCACAGCAACCACAGCTGCACTAACTGACTGCTTTACATCCTGATTCCTCAATGACATTTTATATCATTTGCACATTCTCTTAAAGTGATAAAGCAACATCCCCTTTTTTCAAGATAACATTACATACATTAAGAGTAAAAGTACATACACAGTAGGGTAGTTGCAAAAATTATTTACACAAAAAAAATCTCTATTCATCAATTAAGGGTTTAAGAGTCTGTATAATGAAATTACTAATCCTCCTGGATCTCATGATAGTATAACCTTCCAGAAATCTAGATTTATCACTCCAGAGTTCTTGACTTGCAGGTGCAATGGTATTATCAGAGTGATGATTGTTTTCATGGCCGTCTTCCACAATTACACTTTGTGAGTTCATCTTTGGATGTGTTCTAAATGCAACTGGAACGTTGGGTGTTATCCAGTTATACAATTCCCTTAGCTGTATCTCCTTCACATCGGTCAATTTGGTGTTGTAACCTCATAGGATCTAGGCTCACTGCACACTTTAGATACTTCTATGGGCAACCATGTTCCATGGGTAGGATGTATGACCTGAACCAGTTTTGGTACCATACTTGCATGTCAGTTTTATGTTGTCTTTATTCTCTCTTGTCTTTTGAGGAATTTCTCCTGTATTCCTGAGCATTTGGACAGGTGACGGCTTGGCAATATAGTCCTAACCTGCATTCTAAACATGACTTCTGCTGGTGATGGCAAGTCCATGTCTAAAGGTGTCATTCTCAAGTGTAATATGGCAATGCAGAGATCTTGTTTTGTTTCTCTACACTTCACAATTAATGCTTTACCAGTGCGGACCATTCACTCAGCAAGACTTTTGGATCTAGGATAGTGTGGCAAGGCTATCACATGGTTCATGCCCCATTTAGTACACACGTCCCTAAAAGGTCTGGCACATTGTCTGAATAATCTCTGCAGGTGTACCGAACAAACAGAATATTGAGCTCATTGTGTCTGCCATGGATACACTCGAGGTATCCTTCTGATGATTGGAAACTTGGAAAACTAATCAGTGACTAGGAGAAAGCAATTTGGACCAAAAGTACGATGGGTGAGGGTGTAAAGGCTCTTTGTCTTGAGGTGGTTGATGATTCTGGCATGCTTCACACATTGTCTCTACCTTCTCAATTTTGTTGTTGATCCCTGGTGAATACACAGTTTTCCTTGCCAAGTGCCTCATTCGCTCCATGCTCATATGACCCTGGTATAACTGTGACGATATGTCCTGGCAAAGAGCTTCAGGTATAAAGCACCTGTTTTTCTTTGAAAATTATGCCTCTTGAAATACCTAGTTCATCTCTATATAGCCGAAAACATCTGAGGGCATCTGGCACTTCTTGTATAGTATCAGGCTAGCCTTCTACAAAAATTCTCCATATTGCCTTCAGTCGTAGATTATTTGATGTTTGCTCTTGAAGTTGGTTGCACTTGTATTGACCAAAACTCATCAGATTGACACTAAGTACATCTTCTACTTTGATGTCTATGCCATTAACTTGTAGGTCTAGCAAAACATCTGCAATTTTTTTCAGATTTGGTAACCTGCTCAGTGTGTGAAGTAACCATTTTGCTACCCAATTTTCATGGACTTCAAAGTCATATCTCTGTATGTTTTATCAGAAATCGTTGTAGTTTGGTGAGTGCACTCATCAGTGGCTTGCATCAAATCATTTATAATAGTTTGTGGTCATTTTCCACAATAAATTGTTCATCAAATAGATACGTGTGAAACCCTCTGATATTGAATACCAGGGCAAGTGTCTCACACTCTATGTTCAAATAATTGGATAGCACTTGTGATAGACTTTTGGAGCCAAATTCAATTGATTTCCCATCTTGCATAATGCATGCTTCTATCCCTTTTTGAAATGCATCTACTTCTAAGACCGCCTCCATTTTTGGGTCATAGTATTGTATAATACGTCTCTTCTGACTATGTCTATTTAAGTGACTCGAGCACATGCTGATGGTCCTCCTGCCATACATATGGAACATTCTTAATAGCTCTCTAAGTGATGATGCTCTATTGGTGAAGCTGGTATGTATGGCGCTAAGAAGTTGAAGGGTCCAAGCAATCTCTGCGAGTCCTCTTTATTCTGGGAAATAAGCATGTGTCGTACATCCTCAAGTTTGCCTGGGTCAGGACAGAACCCCAAACTCGAATATACAGGGCTGGAAAAGTTAATCTGACCCATATTCACCTGGCATATCTCACTGTTGAAGACCAGTCCTTCACAATGAGCTGTTACCTTCAATAAGTGTAAATTTTGGCCATGCTCTTTTTTGGTTTTGCACATCATTGCAATATCATCAGCAATGCATATGCATCCAGGAACAGTCTTTGTAATTCTGTCCATATACTGCTGGAACAAATCCTGACTAATGGGTAAACCAAAAGGTCATCTCTGGAAGCAGTCTCTTTCGAATGAAGTCCTGAAAGTAGTGAATTCTTGAAATCCCTCTGTTAAATGAACCCACCAATATCCATGTTTCATGCAACTTGGAGAAAAACTTTGCTCCTGTGACTGTGGGATTCAATTCCTCCAATGTTAGGAACTTGTGTCTCTTTCAAGCAAGATTTGGATGTCTTGGGTCCAAGCATACATGGATTGTGCCATTTTTATTCAGTGCACGTTGATGGGGCTGCACCAGTCACTGTGCTAGAGTACATGACCGATAATGTTGTTACACCCCACGTCATCCAACTCACCCTTTAGCTTTAGCACACTGCACTTTCTAGGTGGGGGTCAATCAATGGAATTGTATCTTTCAGGTGTAGCACAGCATCACCTCTGAAATTTCCTATAGCATTGAATCTCGAGGTATATCTGTTGAAGGTCATGAACTAACTCAGCGTGGTCATTCTTGGACTCTTCTTCCGTGATCGGTGTTTTGGTGATTCCATGTTTGGGCACCTCGTTGAGTTCTGTTCACGCTGGTAATCCTGATGTTGCTGGTCAACTTATGTCCACCGGGTAGAATACTTGTGCTTTCCATGCAGACCTGCCGTAGCTGCATTTCAATCTCAACGTACCAATGCAATGAATGGGTGATCCATTGTACGCAATTAGTTTGGATGTCATAGGTTGTATCATTGATTTCCAATGGTCCAGATACATGTATTTCAGGATTCTGACTGATAAAATGTTGGTGCTGGCGACTTTGGCTGTGAGCATATGTTTCCACTTTTCTTTGGGTGTATGATTCTGATAGTAGAAAAGGCATCCAACAGTTTGACTTTATCCACACGAAGGCAAGATCTGCTGCAAAATGGCAATCATTGTCAGATTGCCACTTTGCTCTAGGTTTTCCATGCCTAGATGCTGCTCCACATTACTTGCTGGATTAGCTGAGCCTGGCTTCTCCTGAAATGCGGAGCGCAGCATCCCTTGCAGTATTCTATTGCAGCGCTGCAGCATCGGGGGAAGACAAGACACATCCCTTTTTATAGCACTAGCTGCCATATGTTAAGTTTAATGATGCGTTGTGCGTGTTAGTGAAAGGATGAGTGAATAGATGAATGTTCGAAATGGGTGAGTGAATGAAGGAGTGAATGGATAGGGTGAGGTGGTAGTTGGGTGGGGTGGAGGTGGGTAGAGTAGTACGTCCTGCCATGGCAGATGGTGCAATTTGAATTCAATAAAAATCTGGAATTAAAAGTCTAATGGTGACATGAAAATATTGTCGATTGCTGTAAAAATCCATCTGGTTCACTAATGTCCCTATAGGGAAAGAAATCTGCCGTCCTTACCTGGTCTGGCCTACATGTGACTCCATACCCACAGCAACGTGTTTGACTCTTAAATGCCCTCTGAAATGGCTAAGCAAGCCGTTCAAACGGCTACAAAGTCTCAAACTAGAAATGAAACCGGATGGACCACCTGGCAACAACCAAGGCATGAGGGGCATGGACAGGGTGGATAGGGAGCAGCTGTTCCCCTTAGTTGAAGGGTCAGTCACGAGGGGACACAAATTCAAGGTGAGGGGCAGGAGGTTTAGAGGGGATGTGAGGAAAAACTTTTTTTACCCAGAGGGTGGTGATGGTCTGGAATGCGCTGCCTGGGAGGGTGGTGGAGGCGGGTTGCCTCACATCCTTTAAAAAGTACCTGGATGAGCAGTTGACACATCATAACATTCAAGGCTATATAAAAACAAAAAACTGCGGATGCTGGAAATCCAAAACAAAAACAGAATTACCTGGAAAAACTCAGCAGGTCTGGCAGCATCGGCGGAGAAGAAAAGAGTTGATGTTTCGAGTCCTCATGACCCTTCGACAGAACTGAGATACTGTCGAACTCAGTTCTGTCGAAGGGTCACGTGGACTCGAAACGTCAATTCTTTTCTTCTCCGCCGATGTTGCCAGACCTGCTGAATTTTTCCAGGTAATTCTGATAACGTTCAAGGCTATAGGCCAAGTGCTGGTAAATGGGATTAGGTAGGTAGGTCAGGTGTTTCTCACGCGTCGGTGCAGACTTGATGGGCCGAAGGGCCTCTTCTGCACTCTGTGATTCTGTGAAGGCACCGAAAATGACAATGGCAAACTCAGCCCTGACAGCCCTGCAAAGTCCTCCTTACTAACATCTGGGGGCTAGTGCCAAAATTGGGAGAGCTGTCTCACAGGCTAGTTAAGAAACAGGCTGACATAGTCATCCCCATGGAATCATATCTTATAGATAATGTCCAAGACATTACCATCATCCCTGGGTATGTCCTGCCCCACTGACAGGACAGACCCAGCAGAGGTGGTGGCACAGTGGCATACAGTTGGGAGGAGATTGCACTGGGAATTCTTAACAATGATTCCATGAAGTCTCATGGAATCTAGTCAAACATGGGCAAGGAAACCTCCTGCTGATTACAATGTACTGCCCGTACCCCCTCAGCTGATGAATCAGTGTTCCTCCATGTTGAACACCACTTGGAAGAAGCACTGAGGGTGGCAAGGGCGCAGAATGTACTCTGGGCAGGGGACTTCAATATCTATCGCCAAGAGTGGCTCGGTAGCACCACTGTCTGAGTTGGCCGAGTCCTAAAGGATATAGCTGCTAGACTGGGTCTGCGGCAGGTGGTGAGGGAACCAACAAGAGGGAAAAACATACATGACCTCATCCTCACCAACCTGCCCGCTCCAGATGGAGTGACCACCACACAGTCCTTGTGGAGATGAAGTCCCGCCTTCACGTTGAGGATACCCTCCATCGTGTTATGTGGCACTGCCATGCTAAATGGGATAGATTTCCAACAGATCTATCAACTCAGGACTGGGCAACCATGAGGGTCTGTGGGCCATCAACAGCAGCAGAATTGTACTCGAATACAATCTGTAACTTCGTGGCCTGGCATGTACCCCATTCTACCATTGCCATCAAGTCAGGGGATCAATCCTGGTTCAAAGAAGAGTGCAGGAGGACATGCCAGGAGCAGTACCAGGCATACCTAAAAATAAGGTGGCAACCTGGTAAAGCTATAACACAGGACTACTTGCATGCCAAACAGCATAAGCAGCAAGTAATCCCACAGCCAACGGATCAGATTTAAGCTCTGTAGTCCTGCCACATCCAGTCGCGAATGTTGATGGACAATTAAACAACTCACTGAAAGACGAAGCTCCACAAATATCCCCAGGCTTAATGATGGGGGAGCCCCGAACTTCAGTACAAAAGATATGGGTGAAGAATTTATTACAACCTTCAGCCAGGAATGCTGAGTGGATGATCCATCTTGGCCTCCTCCAGAGGTTCCCTGCATCACAGATGCCAATCTTCAGCCAATTCATTCACTCCACGTGATATCAAGAAATGGCTGAAGGCACTGGATACTGTAAAGGCTATGGGCCCTGACATTATTCCGGCAATTCTGAGGACTTGTGCTCCACAACTTGCCATGCCCCTAGCCAAGCTGTTCCAGTACAGCTACAACACTGGCAGTTAGCCGGCTATTTGGAAAATTGCCCAGGTATGTCCAAGACAATTCCAACCTGGCTAATTACTGCTCCATCAGTCTACTCTCGATCATCAGTAAAGTAATGGAAGGGGTCATCAACAGTGCTATTAAGTGGTACTAACTTCGTAATAACCTGTGTGGGTTCTGCCAGGGCCTCTCAGCTCCTGACTTCATTATAGCCTTGGTCCAAATGTGGGCAAAAGAGCTGAACTCCCGAGGTGACGTGAGAGTGACTGCCCTTGACATCAAAGCTCCATTTGACCGAGTGTGGTATCAAGGAACCCTAGCAAAACTGGAGTCAATGGGAATCAGGCGGAAAACACTCTGTTGGTTGCAGTCATACCTAGCACAAAGGAAGATGGTTGTGGTTGTTGGAAGTCAGTCACTTCAGTTCCAGGACACCTCTGCAGGAGTTCCTCAGGGTAATGTCCTCAGCACAACCATCTTCAGCTGATTCATCAATGATCTTCCTCCCATCATAAGATCAGAAATAGAGATGTTCGCTGATGATTGCGCGCACAGCACCATTCCAACTCCTCAGACACTGAAGCAGTCCATGTCCAAATGCAGCAAGACCTGGACAATATCCAGGCTTGGGCTGACAAGTGGC
This sequence comes from Carcharodon carcharias, assembly GCF_017639515.1. Taxonomy (NCBI): domain Eukaryota; kingdom Metazoa; phylum Chordata; class Chondrichthyes; order Lamniformes; family Lamnidae; genus Carcharodon; species Carcharodon carcharias. Next base: position 81,935,955 of record NC_054484.1, read on the forward strand.
AAGTAACATTCGCGCCACACAAATGCCAGGCAATTACCATCTCCAACAAGAGAGAATCTAATCATTGCCCCTTGACACTCAATGACATTACCATCGCTGATTCCCCCACTATCAACCTCCTGGGGTTTACCATTGACCAGAAACTGAACTAGACTAGCCACATAAATACTGTGGCTACAAAAGCAGTTCAGAGGCTAGGAATTCTCCGATGAGTAACTCACCTCCTGACTCCTCAAAGCCTGTCCACCATCTACAAGGCACAAGTCAGGAGTGTGATGGAATACTCCCCACTTGCCTGGATGAGTGCAGCTCCCACAACACTCAAGGAGCTTGACATCATCCAGGACAAAGCAGCCCACTTGATTGGCACCACACCCACAAACATTCACTCCCTTCACCATCGATGCACATAGCAGCAGTGTATACCATTTAGAAGAGGCACTGCAAGAATTCAACAAGGCTCCTTAGACAGCACCTTCCAAACCCACGACCACTACCATCGAGAAGGACAAGGCCAGCAGATATAATGGGAATACCACCACCTGGATGTTCCCCTCCAAGTCACTCACCATCCTGTCTTGGAAATATATCGCCGTTCCTTTATTGTCGCTGGGTCAAAATCCTGGAACTCCCTCCGTAAAAGCACTGTGGGTGTACCTACACCAGATGGACTGCAGCGGTTCAAGAAGGCAGCTCACCACCAATTTCTCAAGGGCAACTAGAGATGGGGTAATAAAGCTGGCCCAGCCAGCGAAGCCCACATCCATGAATGAATATAAAGCTGGGTAGGGTGGCAGGTTGGGTAGGTGGGTGAAGTAAGTGAGTCGGGTGGCAGCCAGTTGAGGTGGCAGGTGGGTAAGGTTGCAAGTGGGTAGGGTGTCAGATGGGTTGGATGTCAGGTGGGCACATTGGCAGGTGGGTGAGGTGGTAGGTGGAAGAGGTGGGTCATGGGGGAGTTGGGTTGGGTCAGGAGGGGAGTCAGGTCAGGGACTAATCAGGTTGGGTTGGGGTGTAGTTGGGTGGAAGGTCTAGTCGTTGTGTAGTGGGGGGTCAGAGGGGTAATCAGGAGTCGAGAGCCGAGTTTGGGGGGGCGGGTCAGTGTGAGTGATGTGGGGGTCAGTTCTATAGTTACCAAGGAGTTAGGCTACGATTTTTCTGTCCACCATTTCCTGGGTAACTGTTTAAAGTCTCTGACTCTAACTCAGAGTCAGAGACATTTGCAGAGGGTCGCAGAGAGCTGGGGAATTGCTAACGGAAGTTCAAACACCCACAGATGTCTACATGTCGGGACTTACACGGGGTCCAGGTGCATATCTTGGGTTGTACATCCAGACTCTGACAATCCAGACACTGGAAGATCTGGGCCACGATATCACATTCATGATGTGGAAAGTCTGTTCACTTTCTGGTTAAAGATTTCTCTGCTCTGAATCTTCACCCTGGTCTGTCTTGTCATTAACTCATGTATGTGCTTCTGTTTATGTGGGTCTCTGGCACACATCCTGTTGTTGCTGCCAGTATGTTTTTTAAAATCTTACTGTAACCTCTGGTTGCACCTCCGAAACCAGATTTCCTACATTGGTGAACCCAATGTCCTCTTACATCGCATACCTTGTAAAGGTCTTACAACACAGGACAGCTTCGTGGGCAGTGCAGTAGACCACATGACTTGCTTGCTTTCTGCATCCTGACCCCCACGCCAGTGCTGGTTGTTATTAATCCTTGCAGGTGTTGTTGTCCAGCCACAATGGCTTCATATTTTCTGCCATCTTTTAGCTATGTATCAATATTGTGATCTTTTGTTTCTCCAAAATGTCTTTTTGGAAGGCTTCAATAGGTGTTGGAAGCTATAACCAGCTCCATTACCTATTCAGCTTTTGAGAAACCGCAGTCCCCACCCTTATCACAGCACCCGCTGACAAAATAATCAATTGATTCTTTTAGCTAAAAACAAAAGAGTTTTCTAGGTATTTCTGTTTTTGTTTTTGATTCTTTTAGCTGTTGTGTGTTGGCCATCAGCTCCAAATGGTGAATTCTGAAGTTCACTTTCATATGAAGCTGCTCCTCCAAAATGTTCCACAGGGTCCTTCTGATCCTCGTCTGACAGGTCCTGACAATAAATTCTTTATTTCCATTGCTTGTTTATCCAGTTCTGTGATGGATAAATCTAAAACTCATCGTTCCATCTTTGTTCAAAAAAAACTGGTAAGATATCTGTGGCCTTCCAATTTATGCTGGGGAATTTAGTGTCAATCTTCCCTCTTTTTGACAGATACTCCTGACTTATGTGGGATTTGTACCTCTCTACAGCATGGAGAAATTCAGCAATGCAGCAGCTGTTTTTTTATTCTCTACCCTGTTTTGGCAGAAATTCAGGTTTTTGCCACACTCATCCCAGTGGCACTGTTTTTCCATTTTGAGTGCTTCTTTTTGAGTGGCAATGGCACCTGAGGCTGTGTCAATGGCCCTGTTGCTTTTCTCCTGAGTTCTTGAGGATTCAAAAAAGGCTGGAAGATTCATCTAGCTTGGGGCTAGAGGAAAGGAGCCTACAGTGTAACACCCACAGTGTAAGTCAGTTCTGGGATCAGAAGTTACCCTGCTGGGATATTAAAAAGGAAGCAAGCCATTGGGAACTAAAAATAATTTTTGAATGGTTCCTGGAGGATGAAGAATCTACTTATGGGACCATGTAACATACAGCTGTCGTGGAAGATTTTCCATCATGCTATAAATTAAATGGGGAATTTCTTTTCTGCAGATTGAAATATAAGCTGCCTGCGAAGTGTTTTTTAGTCATTTGTTACAGTAAAAGTTTTAAAGTGGAAAATCTTGACTTGTAATTCTTGCAGATATTAACTGGAAGTTCAAATTTCCCTTTACAAGTTATTGGTCTCTACGGAGGTCATGGCAACATTGACAATTACCCTGGGATCTGGCAACAATGGGATGGGGGGGGGTCTCAAGATCTATCAACATTTTGAAGTGGATTCCCACAGTCTGAGAGAGGGTTGTTAACATTCCAGGAACATAAGAGAGGGCTACTTCAGGAGGGAGCCAGATCACTGAGAGAGGAACCTTGGAATCTGGGGAACGAGGTTGTGCGGTCTGGAAACATGGGATGGTTCTGGGATCTGGAAGAACTGGGGTTTGTGAGCACTGAGGAGGGTCTTAGGATCTGAGATTGAGTGAGCAGGTTAGGCAGAGGGATCCTCAGGGGATTGGAAGGGTAGGGTGTCTAGCATTTTTGGAGCATTTGGTGGGGAGGGTGAGTGGAGTATGCAGGTTGCTGAGATCAGGCAGTATTGAGCAGAAAGATTGTAAATTCATGTGGAGCAGGGGCTCTCGGGGAATGAGACACAAAAATAGAACCAGCCCTTTTTGCAACAGGAAGCTTCAATTCCCTGTATATTCCAAAATGTCAGCATGCTCTCCCAACACATTTGGGGTCCCCTTTGTAGTTTCAAATGCTCCACATTATTTTTCCTATTGTCAAACGATCTTATTGTTCCTGCATTACAACATTTAAACATGAACTTTCTTCTTCAAATGTAAAATCAAGAGTTCGTTTCTTTTTGAACCATGCTGAAATAGAAACCTGGGCATTAATATATTTACTGTCTTATAAAGTATTCAATAAACAAAAAGTATCTCATGAAATGCATAAAATCCTTTATTTTTGCTTTTCAAAGCTTTTATATATATGATTCCTTGAGCTTCAAAAATGATTGCGAAGAGAGAGAGTTCATTCATGATAAAGAATCCCTCTAGTTTACTGTTGTGCTCATAGAAAGACCATGATTACTACAGTTGACATTTGGGTGTAAACAGTTAAAAACTGAAATAAATGCCAGCCTTGTGTAAAATAATGTTTTGCAAGTCATCGACAACTTTAGTCCAGTATTTTAAATCCAGCAAAGTTTTAACCCACACACGCTGGCAACTTTCTATCCTTCAAATCCTACTGATGCAGAGATTGCACTTTGGGAACTTCTACAAACTGCATATGTCCAGAATGCACAGATGTGATTGAAAACTCATGGAGCTGCTCTGAGGTACAAGTCTCCAGCTGAAACCAACCTACTGAGACAGGCTAAAGCTATGAATTAGAAAATTTAAGGAAAGTATCAAAAGATATGTTTGTTTGTATGTACATATCAAAAGATGCGTTTGTTTATTTGATAGAAACACAATTCAATGGCTAAGTTTTACCACAGCCTAAGGCTGTGAAAGGCGCTATAGAAATGCCAGTCTTTCTTTCTTTTCCAATTGCTGGAACTTGGCCATCTCCCTTTAGCAGTACTTGGAGTGAAGCTACTTCCCTTTTAGAATATTCACAATATCTGCAGAGGTACTGTACAGGACTTGTACCTATCCAACTGTGGCAAATTGCATAGAAACCCAATTTCTGGATTAGCTTTTATTAATCAACATGGATTGAGCCTGGTACAACTGCAGCTTTTATAGGACTGCAACAACCATATAACAAGATGCACTGCTTAAAGGTAAACCGCTGAATGTGGATTCAAAATTAGAACCAGACTGAAAAAGGCTGTGATAGTTAAGAAATGTGAAGGCTGCTTAAAGTCACTGAATTGATAAAGTAGTTGGTGATAATCAGAGGATGATCATAGGAACATAACAGAAGGCCATTTAGCCCCTCAAGACTTTTATATTAGACAGCATTCTGCACCCCCCCCCCAAACTATAGTACTGCATTAAAGTGTCAGGCTAAATTATGTGAAGTCAGGTCTGACCACGTATGGCGGTATAGAGTCAGGGTTTGTAGGAAAGTGATGGGATGATGCAAGACTTGTACCTCCTGTTTGACGGATATTAAAGGGGAGGTGCTGTCTGAGTGGGTCCAAAAGGGAGGTAATTTGGGGAAAATGAGAAAGGCAAGGAGATGGAGAGAATGAACTTAGCACAGGAGTGCCAACATAAATGGAGATGGGGCCAGAACAATACAAACCATTTTAAAACAAGGCCTATTTCAGTGACAGAAATTCACATAAATAGAATATTCATCTTAATTCTGTCATTTTTGTTCTTGAAAAGAGGTTGAATTATCCAGCGGTGTGAATGATGGAATTTTAATGGCACTATACAGCAGAACATTTAAAAAGAACTGCACAAAACTGATTCTGTGAAAACATCAAAGTCACTGCTGAAATGCACTTCAATAAAGCTTCAAAACTGTACAAATGAAGCAGTGCAAAGTAGAGTCAAGTGCTTGGTTTTTGCTTCTCTCCCAGTACACAGGTTCAATTGAGGCATTCAAGAGGGAATTGGATTATTATCTGAAAAGGAAGAATGTGCAGGGCTATGGGGAGAAGGCAGAGGGTTGACATTGCTCATTTGGAGAGCTGGTGTAGACACAACACATCGAATGGCCTCCTTCTCTGAGGTAACAATTCTGTGATTCTGCGAAAAATTCAAAGCCACAACTGAAATTCACTTGAATAAAATTTGAGATGCAAAGCAATGCAAAGTAAAGTCATTTTGTAAATTTCTCTGCCCTTGTTTTTTGCTTCTTTCTCAGTGCACATTCCTCCACAAAGGTCTCAATTTGATTCAGTGCAGAGAAAAGTTCCATCGGGACTGCTGGCTTAGTTGCTAGCCACTTCCTCAGCAACTGCACAGAGCTGGAAGCCATGGCCATGGTGGGGGCTGGTGTATCTGCCAGTGCCTGCTCACTGGATCCATTAGCTTCTGTTTCTTGCTCATTCTTAGTCGCAGCAGCAATTTTAGTGTCTCCTGACAAACCGGTCTTGCCGACTTCCTTACCACCGCTAGGATCCTCGCTCACCCCATCATGTCCTGACCTGGACTTAATTGCATGCCGGCTTTTGAAGCGGCTGATCCACGATGCTGAAACAGAGTCAATTCCAAATTCTTTGGCCAACTTGTTTGCCTTCTCCAGCAGGATGAGGTCGGAGGGAGTAGGGCGGTGAGCCGCTCTCACCTGCTTGAACCAGCCCAGCAAAGCTGATTCAACATTGGGACAGGCTGAAGTTCGCATTCGTTTTCTCCGGCTTGAAAAGTTCTGCTGGTGGTCAGCGGCGATTCTCTCCTTGTTTTTCAGGAAGGTTGAGAGGGTGGCGGGAGGGATGTTAAATTTTTGCGCCACTGCTTTCTTCATCTTTTCAGGGTGCTCCTCCACATATTTTATAATCTTGTATTTTTCCTCGATGGTTCGAGTCTTGTATTTCTGGCCAGTCATGCTTGCAAAGCTACTCAGTCTCCACTCGAGTGAGCGAGGGGAAGACGATACTTGTGCGAAGACTTGATGTTGATCAGGCAGCCATTTGAATTAAGCAGTACACATATAATTGATCAGCAGCCATTTGTGACAGGAATTCAAATTTATAACTCAAGTAACTCATCTTCAATATGAGATTTTGATTCAAATAATTCAAATTCAGAGAACAGGAACGTGGCTGCAATATGTCCACAAAACATTAGAAAAGTTCCCTGCAACCGTTGCCCCAAACTTCACTATAGGAAAGTGGATTGCGACACCCCAGCCCTGACCCTCACGTCCCCTCAGTGAACCCAGCCCCAACCCTCATGTCCCCTCAGTGTCACTAGCCCTGACCCTCATGTCCCCTCAATGTCATCAGCCATCAGCCCTGACCGTGTCCCCTCAGTGACACCAGCCCTGACCCTAGTGTCTCCTCAGTTACCCCAGCCCCTTCACTACACTGATCACTACTGTCTCCACAATGACGCCAGACTTGACCCCACTGCACCCTTAGTGACCCCAGCCCTGACACTACCACACCCTCACTGACCCCCAGCCCTGATCCCATGCGCACTGTGAACCCCAGCCCTGACCCTACTGCACCATGTGACCCCCAGCCCAGACCCCACTACATCCTCGGTGACCCCAGGCCTGACCCCATTGTGACCCTCATGATGACAGCCTCAATCTCTTGGTCCCCTCAATGATCCCAGCTTGACCACAAAGGTCCCTCAAAATACTCTTCATTTTGGGCATAGGCTATCGATCAATGCCCACTAACTCCCAGTTAGATGACTACACGCCCTTCCTCTCCCTGTAAGGGCCCAATTCCACACTCCCAGTTTCTCCTACTTCCATGTGTTCTGATGATCCAAACTTTCATACCAGTACTTCTGATATATCTTCCTTTCTCCTCAACCATGGATTCCCCTCTTACCATGGTTGATAGTGAGCTTTTTCTTCCCCTGGTCTCATCCCTTCCCCTCTCCCACTCCTTTGTCCTCTCCTTCCACTCCACATTCAATTAATCATCCTCCATCTCCAGCATGATGCCACCAGCAAATATCTCCTCCCCCACCTTTAAGCATTCCAAAGGACTGTTCCCCCCGTGGTACCCTGGTTCACTTGTCAGTTACCCCCTTTCCACTGGCACCTTTCTATGCAAGCACAGAAGATGCAATACGTGTCCCCTCAGTGACCATAGCCCCAACCTTAGTGTCCCCTCAGTTACCCCAGCCCCGTCACTATACTGATCACAGCCCAAACCCTACTGTCCCCAGTGACCCCAGACTTGACCCCACTGCACCCTCAGTGACCCCTAGCCCTGACCCTACTGCCCTTTTACCTTCTCCCTTTCGCTGTCTAAGACCCCAAAATTGCTGCCAGGTGAAACAGCGATTTATGTGTACTTCATTCAATTTTGTATAATGTATTTACTGATCACGATGCAGCCTCTGCATCGGGGAGACGAAATAAAGCCTGGGCGGCCGCTTTGCGGAAAGCCTCTGTTCAGTCCGCAAGGATGATCCAGGGTGGCCTGTCCTTTCAATTCTCCACCTGGCTGACCTCGGCCTCCTTGTAATTTTCCAATGAAGCTCAACCTAAACTCGTGGGGCAGCAATATCTTTGAATCAGGCACTTCACAGCTTCGTGGCCTCAACACGGAGTGTTTAAATGTTAAACACCACTCGCACTTTTTGGACAGGGTGTGATGATGGTATTTCTCCCATTCCCAGACCCTCTTTAGTTTCTACACTTGTCCCTTTAACCCTGCACCATTATCCCTTTGGTCATTTAATCGCTCCTGCCTTTCACTGTAAAATACCTTCCCTTTATGTTTTGCTCCCCTCCCCTGACCCTCTAAACCTTCCCCATCTTGAACATTTCCCCAAGGCTCTTTACCCTGAAACATTCACTCGCTTTCTCTCTCCACACACACGGCCTGACCTGCTGAGGATTTCCACTTCTTCCTGTTTGTCTCCCACTGTCCGGAGGCCGGGCCGCAGCCACGTGTCCAGTGTCCGGAGCCCAGACCGGGCCCGGCCAGGGGGAGGGGCCGCCGCCGGAAGCGGCTGGGGGAAGGAGCGGTTCCTTGGGTCCGCCGGTTGGATCTTCCCCCCCACCCACCCCTCCCGGCTGCGAAGCCGTCGCCATCCTGACCCCGAGATGCAGTCCCGTCTGCTGCTCTTCCCCAGAGGCAGTGGCCCGGCCGCGGTCCTGGCCCTGCGGAGACTCGCCTACATTGTGCTGAAGCCGCTGAGCGGAGCCGGGTACCCGGCCTTTCCCCGGATCAGGCGCCTGGAGACGGCGGCAGGTGCGGCGGCTTCATTTCTGTCGGTGACTTAGAGCGAGATCGCGACCCCCAAACGGAATCCCGGAGACCCCCTCCTCCCCAGAGGGAGAGACAGAGAGAGAGAGAGGGACCCTCCCCAAAGAGAGAGAGACAGAGAGGCACCCTCCCCAGAGAGAGAGAGAGAGGGGCACGCTCCCCAGAGAGAGAGAGAGAGAGAGGGGCACCCTCCCCAAAGAGAGAGAGACAGAGAGGCACCCTCCCCAGAGAGAGAGAGAGAGAGGGGCACCCTCCCCAGAGAGAGAGAGAGAGAGGGGCACCCTCCCCAGAGAGAGAGAGAGGGGCACCCTCCCCAGAAAGAGAGAGAGAGAGAGGGGCACCCTCCCCAGAGAGAGAGAGAGAGAGAGAGGGGCACCCTCCCCAGAGAGAGAGAGAGGGGGGCACCCTCCCCAGAGAGAGAGAGAGAGGGGCACCCTCCCCAGAGAGAGAGAGAGAGGGGCACCCTCCCCAGAGAGAGAGAGAGAGGGGCACCCTCCCCAGAGAGAGAGAGAGAGGGGCACCCTCCCCAGAGAGAGAGAGAGAGGGGCACCCTCCCCAGAGAGAGAGAGAGAGGGGCACCCTCCCCAGAGAGAGAGAGAGAGGGGCACCCTCCCCAGAGAGAGAGAGAGGGGGGCACCCTCCCCAGAGAGAGAGAGAGAGGGGCACCCTCCCCAGAGAGAGAGAGAGAGAGGGGCACCCTCCCCAGAGAGAGAGAGAGAGGGACACCCTCCCCAGAGAGAGAGAGAGAGGGACACCCTCCCCAGAGAGAGAGAGAGAGGGGCTCCCTCCCCAGAGAGAGAGAGAGAGAGAGGGGCACCCTCCCCAGAGAGAGAGAGAGAGGGGCACCCTCCCCAGAGAGAGAGAGAGAGGGGCACCCTCCCCAGAGAGAGAGAGAGAGGGGCACCCTCCCCAGAGAGAGAGAGAGAGGGGCACCCTCCCCAGAGAGAGAGAGAGAGAGGGGCACCCTCCCCAGAGAGAGAGAGAGAGGGGCACCCTCCCCAGAGAGAGAGAGAGAGGGGCACCCTCCCCAGAGAGAGAGAGAGAGGGGCACCCTCCCCAGAGAGAGAGAGAGAGAGGGGCACCCTCCCCAGAGAGAGAGAGAGAGGGGCACCCTCCCCAGAGAGAGAGAGAGAGGGGCACCCTCCCCAGAGAGAGAGAGAGAGGGGCACCCTCCCCAGAGAGAGAGAGAGAGGGGCACCCTCCCCAGAGAGAGAGAGAGAGAGAGGGGCACCCTCCCCAGAGAGAGAGAGAGAGAGAGGGGCACCCTCCCCAGAGAGAGAGAGAGAGAGAGGGGCACCCTCCCCAGAGAGAGAGAGAGAGAGAGGGGCACCCTCCCCAGAGAGAGAGAGAGAGAGAGGGGCACCCTCCCCAGAGAGAGAGAGAGAGAGAGGGGCACCCTCCCCAGAGAGAGAGAGAGAGAGAGGGGCACCCTCCCCAGAGAGAGAGAGAGAGAGAGGGGCACCCTCCCCAGAGAGAGAGAGAGAGAGAGGGGCACCCTCCCCAGAGAGAGAGAGAGAGAGAGGGGCACCCTCCCCAGAGAGAGAGAGAGAGAGAGGGGCACCCTCCCCAGAGAGAGAGAGAGAGAGAGGGGCACCCTCCCCAGAGAGAGAGAGGGGCACTCTCCCCAGAGAGAGAGAGAGTGAGGGGCACTCTCCCCAGAGAGAGAGAGAGTGAGGGGCACTCTCCCCAGAGAGAGAGAGAGTGAGGGGCACTCTCCCCAGAGAGAGAGAGAGTGAGGGGCACTCTCCCCAGAGAGAGAGAGAGTGAGGGGCACTCTCCCCAGAGAGAGAGAGAGTGAGGGGCACTCTCCCCAGAGAGAGAGAGAGTGAGGGGCACTCTCCCCAGAGAGAGAGAGAGTGAGGGGCACTCTCCCCAGAGAGAGAGAGAGTGAGGGGCACTCTCCCCAGAGAGAGAGAGAGTGAGGGGCACTCTCCCCAGAGAAAGAGAGAGAGAGAGAGAGGGGCACTCTCCCCAGAGAGAGAGAGAGAGAGGGGCACTCTCCCTAGAGAGAGAGAGAGAGGGGCACTCTCCCTAGAGAGAGAGAGAGAGGGGCACTCTCCCCAGAGAGAGAGAGAGAGGGGCACTCTCCCCAGAGAGAGAGAGAGAGGGGCACTCTCCCCAGAGAGAGAGAGAGAGGGGCACTCTCCCCAGAGAGAGAGAGAGAGGGGCACTCTCCCCAGAGAGAGAGAGAGAGGGGCACTCTCCCCAGAGAGAGAGAGAGAGAGGGGCACTCTCCCCAGAGAGAGAGAGAGAGAGAGGCACTCTCCCCAGAGAGAGAGAGAGAGAGAGAGGGGCACTCTCCCCAGAGAGAGAGAGAGAGAGGGGCACTCTCCCCAGAGAGAGAGAGAGAGAGGGGCACTCTCCCCAGAGAGAGAGAGAGAGAGGGGCACTCTCCCCAGAGAGAGAGAGAGAGAGGGGCACTCTCCCCAGAGAGAGAGAGAGAGAGGGGCACTCTCCCCAGAGAGAGAGAGAGAGGGGCACTCTCCCCAGAGAGAGAGAGAGAGAGGGGCACTCTCCCCAGAGAGAGAGAGAGAGAGAGGCACTCTCCCCAGAGAGAGAGAGAGAGAGAGAGGGGCACTCTCCCCAGAGAGAGAGAGAGAGAGGGGCACTCTCCCCAGAGAGAGAGAGAGAGAGGGGCACTCTCCCCAGAGAGAGAGAGAGAGAGGGGCACTCTCCCCAGAGAGAGAGAGAGAGAGGGGCACTCTCCCCAGAGAGAGAGAGAGAGAGGGGCACTCTCCCCAGAGAGAGAGAGAGAGAGAGGGGCACTCTCCCCAGAGAGAGAGAGAGAGAGAGGGGCACTCTCCCCAGAGAGAGAGAGAGAGAGAGAGGGGCACTCTCCCCAGAGAGAGAGAGAGAGAGAGAGGGGCACTCTCCCCAGAGAGAGAGAGAGAGAGAGGGGCACTCTCCCCAGAGAGAGAGAGAGAGAGAGGGGCACTCTCCCCAGAGAGAGAGAGAGAGAGAGGCACTCTCCCCAGAGAGAGAGAGAGAGAGAGTGGCACTCTCCCCAGAGAGAGAGAGAGAGAGAGGGGCACTCTCCCCAGAGAGAGAGAGAGAGAGAGAGGGGCACTCTCCCCAGAGAGAGAGAGAGAGAGAGAGAGGGGCACTCTCCCCAGAGAGAGAGAGAGAGAGAGAGGGGCACTCTCCCCAGAGAGAGAGAGAGAGAGAGAGGGGCACTCTCCCCAGAGAGAGAGAGAGAGAGAGAGAGGTGCACTCTCCCCAGAGAGAGAGAGAGAGAGAGAGAGGGGCACTCTCCCCAGAGAGAGAGAGAGAGAGAGAGGGGCACTCTCCCCAGAGAGAGAGAGAGAGAGAGAGGGGCACTCTCCCCAGAGAGAGAGAGAGAGAGAGGGGCACTCTCCCCAGAGAGAGAGAGAGAGAGAGGGGCACTCTCCCCTGAGAGAGAGAGAGAGAGAGAGGGGCACTCTCCCCTGAGAGAGAGAGAGAGAGAGAGGGGCACTCTCCCCTGAGAGAGAGAGAGAGAGAGAGGGGCACTCTCCCCTGAGAGAGAGAGAGAGAGAGAGGGGCACTCTCCCCAGAGAGAGAGAGAGAGAGAGGGGCACTCTCCCCAGAGAGAGAGAGAGAGAGAGGGGCACTCTCCCCAGAGAGAGAGAGAGAGAGAGGGGCACTCTCCCCAGAGAGAGAGAGAGAGAGAGGGGCACTCTCCCCAGAGAGAGAGAGAGAGAGAGAGAGAGGGGCACTCTCCCCAGAGAGAGAGAGAGAGAGAGAGAGGGGCACTCTCCCCAGAGAGAGAGAGAGAGAGAGAGAGAGGGGCACTCTCCCCAGAGAGAGAGAGAGAGAGGGGCACTCTCCCCAGAGAGAGAGAGAGAGAGAGGGGCACTCTCCCCAGAGAGAGAGAGAGAGAGAGGGGCACTCTCCCCAGAGAGAGAGAGAGAGAGAGGGGCACTCTCCCCAGAGAGAGAGAGAGAGAGAGGGGCACTCTCCCCAGAGAGAGAGAGAGAGAGAGGGGCACTCTCCCCAGAGAGAGAGAGAGAGAGGGGCACTCTCCCCAGAGAGAGAGAGAGAGAGAGAGAGAGGGGCACTCTCCCCAGAGAGAGAGAGAGAGAGAAAGGGGCACTCTCCCCAGAGAGAGAGAGAGGGGCACTCTCCCCAGAGAGAGAGAGAGAGAGAGAGGGGCACTCTCCCCAGAGAGAGAGAGAGAGAGAGAGGGGCACTCTCCCCAGAGAGAGAGAGAGAGAGAGAGGGGCACTCTCCCCAGAGAGAGAGAGAGAGAGAGGGGCACTCTCCCCAGAGAGAGAGAGAGAGAGAGGGGCACTCTCCCCAGAGAGAGAGAGAGAGAGAGGGGCACTCTTCCCAGAGAGAGAGAGAGAGAGAGAGGGGCACCGTCCCCAGAGAGAGAGAGAGAGAGGGGCACCGTCCCCAGAGAGAGAGAGAGAGAGAGAGGGGCACCCTCCCCAGAGAGAGAGAGAGAGAGAGGGGCACCCTCCCCAGAGAGAGAGAGAGAGAGAGAGAGGGGCACCCTCCCCAGAGAGAGAGAGAGAGGGGCACCCTCCCCAGAGAGAGAGAGAGAGGGGCACCCTCCCCAGAGAGAGAGAGAGAGAGAGGCACCCTCCCCAGAGAGAGAGAGAGAGAGAGAGAGGCACCCTCCCCAGAGAGAGAGAGAGGGGCACCCTCCCCAGAGAGAGAGAGAGAGAGAGGGGCACCCTCCCCAGAGAGAGAGAGAGAGAGAGAGAGGGGCACCCTCCCCAGAGAGAGAGAGAGAGAGAGAGGGGCACCCTCCCCAGAGAGAGAGAGAGGGGCACCCTCCCCAGAGAGAGAGAGAGGGGCACCCTCCCCAGAGAGAGAGAGAGGGGCACCCTCCCCAGAGAGAGAGAGGGGCACCCTCCCCAGAGAGAGAGAGGGGCACCCTCCCCAGAGAGAGAGAGAGGGGCACCCTCCCCAGAGAGAGAGAGGGACACCCTCCCCAGAGAGAGAGAGGGGCACCCTCCCCAGAGAGAGAGAGGGGCACCCTCCCCAGAGAGAGAGAGAGAGAGAGAGGGGCACCCTCCCCAGAGAGAGAGAGAGACAGAGAGAGGGGCACCCTCCCCAGAGAGAGAGAGGGGCACTCTCCACAGAGAGAGAGAGAGAGAGAGGGGCACTCTCCCCAGAGAGAGAGAGAGAGAGAGAGAGGGGCACTCTCCCCAGAGAGAGAGAGAGAGAGGGGCACTCTCCCCAGAGAGAGAGAGAGGGGCACTCTCCCCAGAGAGAGAGAGAGGGGCACTCTCCCCAGAGAGAGAGAGAGGGGCACTCTCCCCAGAGAGAGAGAGAGGGGCACTCTCCCCAGAGAGAGAGAGAGGGGCACTCTCCCCAGAGAGAGAGAGAGGGGCACTCTCCCCAGAGAGAGAGAGAGGGGCACTCTCCCCAGAGAGAGAGAGAGGGGCACTCTCCCCAGAGAGAGAGAGAGGGGCACTCTCCCCAGAGAGAGAGAGAGGGGCACTCTCCCCAGAGAGAGAGAGAGGGGCACTCTCCCCAGAGAGAGAGAGAGGGGCACTCTCCCCAGAGAGAGAGAGAGGGGCACTCTCCCCAGAGAGAGAGAGAGGGGCACTCTCCCCAGAGAGAGAGAGAGGGGCACTCTCCCCAGAGAGAGAGAGAGGGGCACTCTCCCCAGAGAGAGAGAGAGGGGCACTCTCCCCAGAGAGAGAGAGAGGGGCACTCTCCCCAGAGAGAGAGAGAGGGGCACTCTCCCCAGAGAGAGAGAGAGGGGCACTCTCCCCAGAGAGAGAGAGAGGGGCACTCTCCCCAGAGAGAGAGAGAGGGGCACTCTCCCCAGAGAGAGAGAGAGGGGCACTCTCCCCAGAGAGAGAGAGAGGGGCACTCTCCCCAGAGAGAGAGAGAGGGGCACTCTCCCCAGAGAGAGAGAGAGGGGCACTCTCCCCAGAGAGAGAGAGAGGGGCACTCTCCCCAGAGAGAGAGAGAGGGGCACTCTCCCCAGAGAGAGAGAGAGGGGCACTCTCCCCAGAGAGAGAGAGAGGGGCACTCTCCCCAGAGAGAGAGAGAGGGGCACTCTCCCCAGAGAGAGAGAGAGGGGCACTCTCCCCAGAGAGAGAGAGAGGGGCACTCTCCCCAGAGAGAGAGAGAGGGGCACTCTCCCCAGAGAGAGAGAGAGGGGCACTCTCCCCAGAGAGAGAGAGAGGGGCACTCTCCCCAGAGAGAGAGAGAGGGGCACTCTCCCCAGAGAGAGAGAGAGGGGCACTCTCCCCAGAGAGAGAGAGAGGGGCACTCTCCCCAGAGAGAGAGAGGGGGGCACTCTCCCCAGAGAGAGAGAGGGGGGCACTCTCCCCAGAGAGAGAGAGGGGGGCACTCTCCCCAGAGAGAGAGAGGGGGGCACTCTCCCCAGAGAGAGAGAGAGGGGCACTCTCCCCAGAGAGAGAGAGAGAGGGGCACTCTCCCCAGAGAGAGAGAGAGAGGGAGAGGGGCACTCTCCCCAGAGAGAGAGAGAGAGGGAGAGGGGCACTCTCCCCAGAGAGAGAGAGAGAGGGGCACTCTCCCCAGAGAGAGAGAGAGAGAGAGGGGCACTCTCCCCAGAGAGAGAGAGAGAGAGGGGCACTCTCCCCAGAGAGAGAGAGAGAGAGGGGCACTCTCCCCAGAGAGAGAGAGAGAGAGGGGCACTCTCCCCAGAGAGAGAGAGAGAGATGGGCACTCTCCCCAGAGAGAGAGAGAGAGAGGGGCACTCTCCCCAGAGAGAGAGAGAGAGAGGGGCACTCTCCCCAGAGAGAGAGAGAGAGAGGGGCACTCTCCCCAGAGAGAGAGAGAGAGAGGGGCACTCTCCCCAGAGAGAGAGAGAGAGAGGGGCACTCTCCCCAGAGAGAGAGAGAGAGAGGGGCACTCTCCCCAGAGAGAGAGAGAGAGAGGGGCACTCTCCCCAGAGAGAGAGAGAGAGAGGGGCACTCTCCCCAGAGAGAGAGAGAGAGAGGGGCACTCTCCCCAGAGAGAGAGAGAGAGAGGGGCACTCTCCCCAGAGAGAGAGAGAGAGAGGGGCACTCTCCCCAGAGAGAGAGAGAGAGAGGGGCACTCTCCCCAGAGAGAGAGAGAGAGAGGGGCACTCTCCCCAGAGAGAGAGAGAGAGAGGGGCACTCTCCCCAGAGAGAGAGAGAGAGAGGGGCACTCTCCCCAGAGAGAGAGAGAGAGAGGGGCACTCTCCCCAGAGAGAGAGAGAGAGAGGGGCACTCTCCCCAGAGAGAGAGAGAGAGAGGGGCACGCTCCCCAGAGAGAGAGAGAGGGGCACGCTCCCCAGAGAGAGAGAGATAGAGGGGCACTCTCCCCAGAGAGAGAGAGAGAGTTTGGCACTCTCCCCAGAGTGAGAGAGAGAGAGGGGCACTCTCCCCAGAGAGAGAGAGAGAGAGGGGCACTCTCCCCAGAGAGAGAGAGAGAGAGAGAGAGAGGGGCACTCTCCCCAGAGAGAGAGAGAGAGAGAGAGGGGCACTCTCCCCAGAGAGAGAGAGAGAGAGAGAGAGAGGGGCACTCTCCCCAGAGAGAGAGAGAGAGAGAGAGAGGGGCACTCTCCCCAGAGAGAGAGAGAGAGAGAGGGGCACTCTCCCCAGAGAGAGAGGGAGAGAGAGGGGCACTCTCCCCAGAGAGAGAGGGAGAGAGAGGGGCACTCTCCCCAGAGAGAGAGAGAGAGAGAGAGAGGGGCACTCTCCCCAGAGAGAGAGAGAGAGAGAGAGGGGCACTCTCCCCAGAGAGAGAGAGAGAGAGAGAGAGAGGGGCACTCTCCCCAGAGAGAGAGGCACTCTCCCCGGAGAGAGAGAGAGAGAGAGAGGGGCACTCTCCCCAGAGAGAGAGAGAGAGAGAGAGGGGCACTCTCCCCAGAGAGAGAGAGAGAGAGAGGGGCACTCTCCCCAGAGAGAGAGAGAGAGAGAGGGGCACTCTCCCCAGAGAGAGAGAGGGGCACCGTCCCCAGAGAGAGAGAGAGAGAGGGGCACCGTCCCCAGAGAGAGAGAGAGAGAGAGAGGGGCACCCTCCCCAGAGAGAGAGAGAGAGAGAGGGGCACCCTCCCCAGAGAGAGAGAGAGAGAGAGGGGCACCCTCCCCAGAGAGAGAGAGAGAGGGGCACCCTCCCCAGAGAGAGAGAGAGAGGGGCACCCTCCCCAGAGAGAGAGAGAGAGAGAGGCACCCTCCCCAGAGAGAGAGAGAGAGAGAGGGGCACCCTCCCCAGAGAGAGAGAGAGAGAGAGAGAGAGGGGCACCCTCCCCAGAGAGAGAGAGAGAGAGAGGGGCACCCTCCCCAGAGAGAGAGAGAGAGAGAGAGGGGCACCCTCCCCAGAGAGTGAGAGGGGCACCCTCCCCAGAGAGTGAGAGGGGCACCCTCCCCAGAGAGAGAGAGGGGCACCCTCCCCAGAGAGAGAGAGAGAGAGAGGGGCACCCTCCCCAGAGAGAGAGAGAGAGAGAGGGGCACCCTCCCCAGAGAGAGAGAGAGAGAGAGGGGCACCCTCCCCAGAGAGAGAGAGAGGGGCACCCTCCCCAGAGAGAGAGAGAGGGGCACCCTCCCCAGAGAGAGAGAGGGGCACCCTCCCCAGAGAGAGAGAGAGAGAGAGGGGCACCCTCCCCAGAGAGAGAGAGAGACAGAGAGAGGGGCACCCTCCCCAGAGAGAGAGAGGGGCACTCTCCCCAGAGAGAGAGAGAGAGAGAGGGGCACTCTCCCCAGAGAGAGAGAGAGAGAGGGGCACTCTCCCCAGAGAGAGAGAGAGAGAGGGGCACTCTCCCCAGAGAGAGAGAGAGAGAGGGGCACTCTCCCCAGAGAGAGAGAGAGAGAGGTGCACTCTCCCCAGAGAGAGAGAGAGAGAGGGGCACTCTCCCCAGAGAGAGAGAGAGAGAGGGGCACTCTCCCCAGAGAGAGAGAGAGGGGCACTCTCCCCAGAGAGAGAGAGAGAGAGGGGCACTCTCCCCAGAGAGAGAGAGAGAGAGGGGCACTCTCCCCAGAGAGAGAGAGAGGGGCACTCTCCCCAGAGAGAGAGAGAGGGGCACTCTCCCCAGAGAGAGAGAGAGGGGCACTCTCCCCAGAGAGAGAGAGAGGGGCACTCTCCCCAGAGAGAGAGAGAGGGGCACTCTCCCCAGAGAGAGAGAGAGGGGCACTCTCCCCAGAGAGAGAGAGAGGGGCACTCTCCCCAGAGAGAGAGAGAGGGGCACTCTCCCCAGAGAGAGAGAGAGGGGCACTCTCCCCAGAGAGAGAGAGAGGGGCACTCTCCCCAGAGAGAGAGAGAGGGGCACTCTCCCCAGAGAGAGAGAGAGAGGGGCACTCTCCCCAGAGAGAGAGAGAGAGGGGCACTCTCCCCAGAGAGAGAGAGAGGGGCACTCACCCCAGAGAGAGAGAGAGGGGCACTCTCCCCAGAGAGAGAGAGAGGGGCACTCTCCCCAGAGAGAGAGAGAGGGGCACTCTCCCCAGAGAGAGAGAGAGGGGCACTCTCCCCAGAGAGAGAGAGAGGGGCACTCTCCCCAGAGAGAGAGAGAGGGGCACTCTCCCCAGAGAGAGAGAGAGGGGCACTCTCCCCAGAGAGAGAGAGAGGGGCACTCTCCCCAGAGAGAGAGAGAGGGGCACTCTCCCCAGAGAGAGAGAGAGGGGCACTCTCCCCAGAGAGAGAGAGAGGGGCACTCTCCCCAGAGAGAGAGAGAGGGGCACTCTCCCCAGAGAGAGAGAGAGGGGCACTCTCCCCAGAGAGAGAGAGAGGGGCACTCTCCCCAGAGAGAGAGAGAGGGGCACTCTCCCCAGAGAGAGAGAGAGGGGCACTCTCCCCAGAGAGAGAGAGAGGGGCACTCTCCCCAGAGAGAGAGAGAGGGGCACTCTCCCCAGAGAGAGAGAGAGACAGAGAGAGGGGCACCCTCCCCAGAAAGAGAGAGGGGCACTCTCCACAGAGAGAGAGAGAGAGAGGGGCACTCTCCACAGAGAGAGAGAGAGAGAGGGGCACTCTCCACAGAGAGAGAGAGAGAGAGGGGCACTCTCCCCAGAGAGAGAGAGAGAGGGGCACTCTCCCCAGAGAGAGAGAGAGAGAGGGGCACTCTCCCCAGAGAGAGAGAGAGAGAGGGGCACTCTCCCCAGAGAGAGAGAGAGAGAGGGGCACTCTCCCCAGAGAGAGAGAGAGGGGCACTCTCCCCAGAGAGAGAGAGAGGGGCACTCTCCCCAGAGAGAGAGAGAGGGGCACTCTCCCCAGAGAGAGAGAGAGGGGCACTCTCCCCAGAGAGAGAGAGAGGGGCACTCTCCCCAGAGAGAGAGAGAGGGGCACTCTCCCCAGAGAGAGAGAGAGGGGCACTCTCCCCAGAGAGAGAGAGAGGGGCACTCTCCCCAGAGAGAGAGAGAGGGGCACTCTCCCCAGAGAGAGAGAGAGGGGCACTCTCCCCAGAGAGAGAGAGAGAGGGGCACTCTCCCCAGAGAGAGAGAGAGGGGCACTCTCCCCAGAGAGAGAGAGAGGGGCACTCTCCCCAGAGAGAGAGAGAGGGGCACTCTCCCCAGAGAGAGAGAGAGGGGCACTCTCCCCAGAGAGAGAGAGAGGGGCACTCTCCCCAGAGAGAGAGAGAGGGGCACTCTCCCCAGAGAGAGAGAGAGGGGCACTCTCCCCAGAGAGAGAGAGAGGGGCACTCTCCCCAGAGAGAGAGAGAGGGGCACTCTCCCCAGAGAGAGAGAGAGGGGCACTCTCCCCAGAGAGAGAGAGAGGGGCACGCTCCCCAGAGAGAGAGAGAGGGGCACTCTCCCCAGAGAGAGAGAGAGGGGCACTCTCCCCAGAGAGAGAGAGAGAGAGGGGCACTCTCCCCAGAGAGAGAGAGAGAGAGGGGCACTCTCCCCAGAGAGAGAGAGAGAGAGGGGCACTCTCCCCAGAGAGAGAGAGAGAGAGGGGCACTCTCCCCAGAGAGAGAGAGAGAGAGGGGCACTCTCCCCAGAGAGAGAGAGAGAGAGGGGCACTCTCCCCAGAGAGAGAGAGAGAGAGGGGCACTCTCCCCAGAGAGAGAGAGAGAGAGGGGCACTCTCCCCAGAGAGAGAGAGAGAGAGGGGCACTCTCCCCAGAGAGAGAGAGAGAGAGGGGCACTCTCCCCAGAGAGAGAGAGAGAGAGGGGCACTCTCCCCAGAGAGAGAGAGAGAGAGGGGCACTCTCCCCAGAGAGAGAGAGAGAGAGGGGCACTCTCCCCAGAGAGAGAGAGAGAGAGGGGCACTCTCCCCAGAGAGAGAGAGAGAGAGGGGCACTCTCCCCAGAGAGAGAGAGAGAGAGGGGCACTCTCCCCAGAGAGAGAGAGAGAGAGGGGCACTCTCCCCAGAGAGAGAGAGAGAGAGGGGCACTCTCCCCAGAGAGAGAGAGAGAGAGGGGCACTCTCCCCAGAGAGAGAGAGAGAGAGGGGCACTCTCCCCAGAGAGAGAGAGAGAGAGGGGCACTCTCCCCAGAGAGAGAGAGAGAGAGGGGCACTCTCCCCAGAGAGAGAGAGAGAGAGGGGCACTCTCCCCAGAGAGAGAGAGATAGAGGGGCACTCTCCCCAGAGAGAGAGAGAGAGGGGCACTCTCCCCAGAGAGAGAGAGTGAGGGGCACTCTCCCCAGAGAGAGAGAGTGAGGGGCACTATCCCCAGATAGAGAGAGAGAGAGAGGGGCACTCTCCCCAGAGGGAGAGAGAGAGAGGGGCACTCTCCCCAGAGGGAGAGAGAGAGAGGGGCACTCTCCCCAGAGGGAGAGAGAGAGGGGCACTCTCCCCAGAGAGAGAGAGAGAGGGGCACTCTCCCCAGAGAGAGAGAGAGGGGCACTCTCCCCAGAGAGAGAGAGAGAGAGAAAGGGGCACTCTCCCCAGAGAGAGAGAAAGGGGCACTCTCCCCAGAGAGAGAGAGAGGGGCACTCTCCCCAGAGAGAGAGAGTGAGGGGCACTCTCCCCAGAGAGAGAGAGAGAGGGGGCACTCTCCCCAGAGAGAGAGAGAGGGGGCACTCTCCCCAGAGAGAGAGAGAGGGGCACTCTCCCCAGAGAGAGAGAGAGGGGCACTCTCCCCAGAGAGAGAGAGAGGGGCACTCTCCCCAGAGAGAGCGAGAGAGAGAGGGGCACTCTCCCCAGAGAGAGCGAGAGAGAGAGGGGCACTCTCCCCAGAGAGAGCGAGAGAGAGAGGGGCACTCTCCCCAGAGGGAGAGAGAGAGAGGGGCACTCTCCCCAGAGGGAGAGAGAGAGAGGGGCACTCTCCCCAGAGGGAGAGAGAGAGAGGGGCACTCTCCCCAGAGAGAGAGAGAGAGAGGGGCACTCTCCCCAGAGAGAGAGAGAGGGGCACTCTCCCCAGAGAGAGAGAGAGAGAGAGGGGCACTCTCCCCAGAGAGAGAGAGAGGGGCACTCTCCCCAGAGAGAGAGAGTGAGGGGCACTATCCCCAGATAGAGAGAGAGAGAGAGGGGCACTCTCCCCAGAGAGAGAGAGAGGGGCACTCTCCCCAGAGAGAGAGAGAGGGGCACTCTCCCCAGAGAGAGAGAGAGGGGCACTCTCCCCAGAGAGAGAGAGAGGGGCACTCTCCCCAGAGAGAGAGAGAGGGGCACTCTCCCCAGAGAGAGCGAGAGAGAGAGGGGCACTCTCCCCAGAGAGAGCGAGAGAGAGAGGGGCACTCTCCCCAGAGAGAGCGAGAGAGAGAGGGGCACTCTCCCCAGAGAGAGCGAGAGAGAGAGGGGCACTCTCCCCAGAGAGAGAGAGAGAGAGAGGGGCACTCTCCCCAGAGAGAGAGAGAGAGAGAGGGGCACTCTCCCCAGAGAGAGAGAGAGAGAGGGGCACTCTCCCCAGAGAGAGAGAGAGAGAGGGGCACTCTCCCCAGAGAGAGAGAGAGAGAGGGGCACTCTCCCCAGAGAGAGAGAGAGAGAGGGGCACTCTCCCCAGAGAGAGAGAGAGAGAGGGGCACTCTCCCCAGAGAGAGAGAGAGAGAGGGGCACTCTCCCCAGAGAGAGAGAGAGAGAGGGGCACTCTCCCCAGAGAGAGAGAGAGAGAGGGGCACTCTCCCCAGAGAGAGAGAGAGAGAGGGGCACTCTCCCCAGAGAGAGAGAGTGAGGGGCACTCTCCCCAGAGAGAGAGAGTGAGGGGCACTCTCCCCAGAGAGAGAGAGTGAGGGGCACTCTCCCCAGAGAGAGAGAGTGAGGGGCACTCTCCCCAGAGAGAGAGAGTGAGGGGCACTCTCCCCAGATAGAGAGAGAGAGAGAGGGGCACTCTCCCCAGAGGGAGAGAGAGAGAGGGGCACTCTCCCCAGAGGGAGAGAGAGAGAGGGGCACTCTCCCCAGAGAGAGAGAGAGGGGCACTCTCCCCAGAGAGAGAGAGAGGGGCACTCTCCCCAGAGAGAGAGAGAGGGGCACTCTCCCCAGAGAGAGAGAGAGAGAGAGGGGCACTCTCCCCAGAGAGAGAGAGAGAGAGAGGGGCACTCTCCCCAGAGAGAGAGAGAGAGAGAGAGGGGCACTCTCCCCAGAGAGAGAGAGAGAGGGGGGCACTCTCCCCAGAGAGAGAGAGAGAGAGGGGCACTCTCCCCAGAGAGAGAGAGAGAGAGAGGGGCACTCTCCCCAGAGAGAGAGAGAGAGAGAGAGAGGGGCACTCTCCCCAGAGAGAGAGAGAGAGAGAGAGGGGCACTCTCCCCAGAGAGAGAGAGAGAGAGAGAGAGGGGCACTCTCCCCAGAGAGAGAGAGAGAGAGGGGCACTCTCCCCAGAGAGAGAGAGAGAGGGGCACTCTCCCCAGAGAGAGAGAGAGAGAGAGGGGCACTCTCCCCAGAGAGAGAGAGAGAGAGAGGGGCACTCTCCCCAGAGAGAGAGAGAGAGAGAGGGGCACTCTCCCCAGAGAGAGAGAGAGAGAGAGGGGCACTCTCCCCAGAGAGAGAGAGAGAGAGAGGGGCACTCTCCCCAGAGAGAGAGAGAGAGAGAGAGGGGCACTCTCCCCAGAGAGAGAGAGAGAGAGAGAGAGGTGCACTCTCCCCAGAGAGAGAGAGAGAGAGAGAGAGGGGCACTGTCCCCAGAGAGAGAGAGAGAGAGAGGGGCACTCTCCCCAGAGAGAGAGAGAGAGAGAGGGGCACTCTCCCCAGAGAGAGAGAGAGAGAGAGGGGCACTCTCCCCAGAGAGAGAGAGAGAGAGAGGGGCACTCTCCCCAGAGAGAGAGAGAGAGAGAGGGGCACTCTCCCCAGAGAGAGAGAGAGAGAGAGAGAGGGGCACTCTCCCCAGAGAGAGAGAGAGAGGGGCACTCTCCCCAGAGAGAGAGAGAGAGGGGCACTCTCCCCAGAGAGAGAGAGAGAGGGGCACTCTCCCCAGAGAGAGAGAGAGAGGGGCACTCTCCCCAGAGAGAGAGAGAGAGGGGCACTCTCCCCAGAGAGAGAGAGAGAGAGAGAGGGGCACTCTCCCCAGAGAGAGAGAGAGAGGGGCACTCTCCCCAGAGAGAGAGAGAGAGGGGCACTCTCCCCAGAGAGAGAGAGAGAGGGGCACTCTCCCCAGAGAGAGAGAGAGAGGGGCACTCTCCCCAGAGAGAGAGAGAGAGAGAGGGGCACTCTCCCCAGAGAGAGAGAGAGAGAGAGAGGGGCACTCTCTCCAGAGAGAGAGGGGCACTCTCTCCAGAGAGAGAGAGAGAGAGAGGGGGCACTCTCCCCAGAGAGAGAGAGAGAGAGAGAGGGGCACCTCTCCCCAGAGAGAGAGAGAGAGAGAGAGGGGCACCCTCCCCAGAGAGAGAGAGAGAGAGAGAGGGGCACTCTCCCCAGAGAGAGAGAGAGAGAGAGGGGCACTCTCCCCAGAGAGAGAGAGAGAGAGAGGGGCACTCTCCCCAGAGAGAGAGAGAGAGAGAGGGGCACTCTCCCCAGAGAGAGAGAGAGAGAGAGGGGCACTCTCCCCAGAGAGAGAGAGAGAGAGAGGGGCACTCTCCCCAGAGAGAGAGAGAGAGAGAGGGGCACTCTCCCCAGAGAGAGAGAGAGAGAGAGGGGCACTCTCCCCAGAGAGAGAGAGAGAGAGAGGGGCACTCTCCCCAGAGAGAGAGAGAGAGAGGGGCACTCTCCCCAGAGAGAGAGAGAGAGAGAGGGGCACTCTCCCCAGAGAGAGAGAGAGAGAGGGGCACCTTCCCCAGAGAGAGAGAGAGAGAGGGGCACCCTCCCCAGAGAGAGAGAGAGAGAGAGAGGTGCACCCTCCCCAGAGAGAGAGAGAGAGAGAGAGAGGGGCACCCTCCCCAGAGAGAGAGAGAGAGAGGGGCACCCTCCCCAGAGAGAGAGAGAGAGAGAGGGGCACCCTCCCCAGAGAGAGAGAGAGAGAGGGGCACCCTCCCCAGAGAGAGAGAGAGAGAGAGAGGCACCCTCCCCAGAGAGAGAGAGAGAGAGGCACCCTGCCCAGAGAGAGAGAGAGAGAGTGGGGCACCCTCCCCAGAGAGAGTGGGGCACCCTCCCCAGAGAGAGTGGGGCACCCTCCCCAGAGAGAGTGGGGCACCCTCCCCAGAGAGAGAGGGGCACCCTCCCCAGAGAGAGAGGGGCACCCTCCCCAGAGAGAGAGGGGCACCCTCCCCAGAGAGAGAGGGGCACCCTCCCCAGAGAGAGAGGGGCACCCTCCCCAGAGAGAGAGGGGCACCCTCCCCAGAGAGAGAGAGAGACAGAGAGAGGGGCACCCTCCCCAGAGAGAGAGAGGGGCACCCTCCCCAGAGAGAGAGAGGGGCACTCTCCACAGAGAGAGAGAGAGAGAGAGGGGCACTCTCCCCAGAGAGAGAGAGAGAGAGGGGCACTCTCCCCAGAGAGAGAGAGAGAGAGAGGGGCACTCTCCCCAGAGAGAGAGAGAGGGGCACTCTCCCCAGAGAGAGAGAGAGGGGCACTCTCCCCAGAGAGAGAGAGAGGGGCACTCTCCCCAGAGAGAGAGAGAGGGGCACTCTCCCCAGAGAGAGAGAGAGGGGCACTCTCCCCAGAGAGAGAGAGAGGGGCACTCTCCCCAGAGAGAGAGAGAGGGGCACTCTCCCCAGAGAGAGAGAGAGGGGCACTCTCCCCAGAGAGAGAGAGAGGGGCACTCTCCCCAGAGAGAGAGAGAGGGGCACTCTCCCCAGAGAGAGAGAGAGGGGCACTCTCCCCAGAGAGAGAGAGAGGGGCACTCTCCCCAGAGAGAGAGAGAGGGGCACTCTCCCCAGAGAGAGAGAGAGGGGCACTCTCCCCAGAGAGAGAGAGAGGGGCACTCTCCCCAGAGAGAGAGAGAGGGGCACTCTCCCCAGAGAGAGAGAGAGGGGCACTCTCCCCAGAGAGAGAGAGAGGGGCACTCTCCCCAGAGAGAGAGAGAGGGGCACTCTCCCCAGAGAGAGAGAGAGGGGCACTCTCCCCAGAGAGAGAGAGAGGGGCACTCTCCCCAGAGAGAGAGAGAGGGGCACTCTCCCCAGAGAGAGAGAGAGGGGCACTCTCCCCAGAGAGAGAGAGAGGGGCACTCTCCCCAGAGAGAGAGAGAGGGGCACTCTCCCCAGAGAGAGAGAGAGGGGCACTCTCCCCAGAGAGAGAGAGAGGGGCACTCTCCCCAGAGAGAGAGAGAGGGGCACTCTCCCCAGAGAGAGAGAGAGGGGCACTCTCCCCAGAGAGAGAGAGAGGGGCACTCTCCCCAGAGAGAGAGAGAGGGGCACTCTCCCCAGAGAGAGAGAGAGGGGCACTCTCCCCAGAGAGAGAGAGTGAGGGGCACTCTCCCCAGAGAGAGAGAGTGAGGGGCACTCTCCCCAGAGAGAGAGAGGAGGGGCACTCTCCCCAGAGAGAGAGAGTGAGGGGCACTCTCCCCAGAGAGAGAGAGGAGGGGCACTCTCCCCAGAGAGAGAGAGAGGGGCACTCTCCCCAGAGAGAGAGAGAGGGGCACTCTCCCCAGAGAGAGAGAGTGAGGGGCACTCTCCCCAGAGAGAGAGAGTGAGGGGCACTCTCCCCAGAGAGAGAGAGTGAGGGGCACTCTCCCCAGAGAGAGAGAGTGAGGGGCACTCTCCCCAGATAGAGAGAGAGAGAGGGGCACTCTCCCCAGAGAGAGAGAGAGAGTGGCACTCTCCCCAGAGAGAGAGAGAGAGAGAGGGGGCACTCTCCCCAGAGAGAGAGAGAGGGGCACTCTCCCCAGAGAGAGAGTGAGGGCACTCTCCCCAGAGAGAGAGAGAGGGGCACTCTCCCCAGAGAGAGAGAGAGGGGCACTCTCCCCAGAGAGAGAGAGAGGGGCACTCTCCCCAGAGAGAGAGAGAGGGGCACTCTCCCCAGAGAGAGAGAGAGGGGCACTCTCCCCAGAGAGAGAGAGAGGGGCACTCTCCCCAGAGAGAGAGAGAGGGGCACTCTCCCCAGAGAGAGAGAGAGAGAGGGGCACTCTCCCCAGAGAGAGAGAGTGAGGGGCACTATCCCCAGATAGAGAGAGAGAGAGAGGGGCACTCTACCCAGAGGGAGAGAGAGAGAGTGGCACTCTCCCCAGAGAGAGAGAGAGAGAGAGAGAGGGGCACTCTCCCCAGAGAGAGAGAGAGGGGCACTCTCCCCAGAGAGAGAGAGAGGGGCACTCTCCCCAGAGAGAGAGAGAGGGGCACTCTCCCCAGAGAGAGAGAGAGGGGCACTCTCCCCAGAGAGAGAGAGAGGGGCACTCTCCCCAGAGAGAGAGAGAGGGGCACTCTCCCCAGAGAGAGAGAGGGGCACTCTCCCCAGAGAGAGCGAGAGAGAGAGGGGCACTCTCCCCAGAGAGAGCGAGAGAGAGAGGGGCACTCTCCCCAGAGAGAGCGAGAGAGAGAGGGGCACTCTCCCCAGAGAGAGCGAGAGAGAGAGGGGCACTCTCCCCAGAGAGAGCGAGAGAGAGAGGGGCACTCTCCCCAGAGAGAGCGAGAGAGAGAGGGGCACTCTCCCCAGAGAGAGAGAGAGAGAGAGGGGCACTCTCCCCAGAGAGAGAGAGAGAGGGGGGCACTCTCCCCAGAGAGAGAGAGAGAGAGGGGCACTCTCCCCAGAGAGAGAGAGAGAGAGGGGCACTCTCCCCAGAGAGAGAGAGAGAGAGGGGCACTCTCCCCAGAGAGAGAGAGAGAGAGGGGCACTCTCCCCAGAGAGAGAGAGAGAGAGGGGCACTCTCCCCAGAGAGAGAGAGAGAGAGGGGCACTCTCCCCAGAGAGAGAGAGAGAGAGGGGCACGCTCCCCAGAGAGAGAGAGAGAGAGAGAGGGGCACGCTCCCCAGAGAGAGAGAGATAGAGGGGCACTCTCCCCAGAGAGAGAGAGAGAGGGGCACTCTCCCCAGAGAGAGAGAGAGAGTGGGGCACTCTCCCCAGAGAGAGAGAGAGAGAGAGGGGCACTCTCCCCAGAGAGAGAGAGAGAGAGAGAGAGAGGGGCACTCTCCCCAGAGAGAGAGAGAGAGAGAGAGGGGCACTCTCCCCAGAGAGAGAGAGAGAGAGAGAGAGGGGCACTCTCCCCAGAGAGAGAGAGAGAGAGAGAGAGGGGCACTCTCCCCAGAGAAAGAGAGAGAGAGAGGGGCACTCTCCCCAGAGAGAGAGAGAGAGAGAGAGAGGGGCACTCTCCCCAGAGAGAGAGGGAGAGAGAGGGGCACTCTCCCCAGAGAGAGAGAGAGAGAGAGAGGGGCACTCTCCCCAGAGAGAGAGAGAGAGAGAGAGAGGGGCACTCTCCCCAGAGAGAGAGAGAGAGAGAGAGAGAGAGGGGCACTCTCCCCAGAGAGAGGGGCACTCTCCCCAGAGAGAGAGGCACTCTCCCCAGAGAGAGAGAGAGAGAGAGAGGGGCACTCTCCCCAGAGAGAGAGAGAGAGAGGGGCACTCTCCCCAGAGAGAGAGAGAGAGAGAGGGGCACTCTCCCCAGAGAGAGAGAGAGAGAGAGGGGCACTCTCCCCAGAGAGAGAGAGAGAGAGAGGGGCACTCTCCCCAGAGAGAGAGAGAGAGAGAGAGAGAGGGGCACCGTCCCCAGAGAGAGAGAGAGAGAGGGGCACCCTCCCCAGAGAGAGAGAGAGAGAGAGGGGCACCCTCCCCAGAGAGAGAGAGAGAGAGAGGGGCACCCTCCCCAGAGAGAGAGAGAGAGGGGCACCCTCCCCAGAGAGAGAGAGAGAGGGGCACCCTCCCCAGAGAGAGAGAGAGAGAGAGGCACCCTCCCCAGAGAGAGAGAGAGGGGCACCCTCCCCAGAGAGAGAGAGAGAGAGGGGCACCCTCCCCAGAGAGAGAGAGAGAGAGAGGGGCACCCTCCCCAGAGAGAGAGAGAGAGAGAGAGGGGCACCCTCCCCAGAGAGAGAGAGGGGCACCCTCCCCAGAGAGAGAGAGGGGCACCCTCCCCAGAGAGAGAGAGAGAGAGAGGGGCACCCTCCCCAGAGAGAGAGAGAGAGAGAGGGGCACCCTCCCCAGAGAGAGAGAGAGAGAGAGGGGCACCCTCCCCAGAGAGAGAGAGAGGGGCACCCTCCCCAGAGAGAGAGAGGGGCACCCTCCCCAGAGAGAGAGAGGGGCACCCTCCCCAGAGAGAGAGAGAGAGAGAGGGGCACCCTCCCCAGAGAGAGAGAGAGACAGAGAGGGGCACCCTCCCCAGAGAGAGAGAGGGGCACTCTCCCCAGAGAGAGAGAGAGGGGCACTCTCCCCAGAGAGAGAGAGAGAGAGGGGCACTCTCCCCAGAGAGAGAGAGAGAGAGGGGCACTCTCCCCAGAGAGAGAGAGAGAGAGGTGCACTCTCCCCAGAGAGAGAGAGAGAGAGGGGCACTCTCCCCAGAGAGAGAGAGAGAGGGGCACTCTCCCCAGAGAGAGAGAGAGAGAGGGGCACTCTCCCCAGAGAGAGAGAGAGAGAGGGGGCACTCTCCCCAGAGAGAGAGAGAGAGAGGGGCACTCTCCCCAGAGAGAGAGAGAGAGAGGGGCACTCTCCCCAGAGAGAGAGAGAGAGAGGGGCACTCTCCCCAGAGAGAGAGAGAGAGAGGGGCACTCTCCCCAGAGAGAGAGAGAGAGAGGGGCACTCTCCCCAGAGAGAGAGAGAGAGAGGGGCACTCTCCCCAGAGAGAGAGAGAGAGAGGGGCACTCTCCCCAGAGAGAGAGAGAGAGAGGGGCACTCTCCCCAGAGAGAGAGAGAGAGAGGGCACTCTCCCCAGAGAGAGAGAGAGAGGGGCACTCTCCCCAGAGAGAGAGAGAGAGGGGCACTCTCCCCAGAGAGAGAGAGAGGGGGCACTCTCCCCAGAGAGAGAGAGAGGGGCACTCTCCCCAGAGAGAGAGAGAGGGGCACTCTCCCCAGAGAGAGAGAGAGGGGCACTCTCCCCAGAGAGAGAGAGAGGGGCACTCTCCCCAGAGAGAGAGAGAGGGGCACTCTCCCCAGAGAGAGAGAGAGGGGCACTCTCCCCAGAGAGAGAGAGAGGGGCACTCTCCCCAGAGAGAGAGAGAGGGGCACCTCCCCAGAGAGAGAGAGAGGGGCACTCTCCCCAGAGAGAGAGAGAGAGAGGGGCACTCTCCCCAGAGAGAGAGAGAGAGGGGCACTCTCCCCAGAGAGAGAGAGAGAGAGGGGCACTCTCCCCAGAGAGAGAGAGAGAGGGGCACTCTCCCCAGAGAGAGAGAGAGAGAGGGGCACTCTCCCCAGAGAGAGAGAGAGAGAGGGGCACTCTCCCCAGAGAGAGAGAGAGAGAGGGGCACTCTCCCCAGAGAGAGAGAGAGAGGGGCACTCTCCCCAGAGAGAGAGAGAGGGGCACTCTCCCCAGAGAGAGAGAGAGGGGCACTCTCCCCAGAGAGAGAGAGAGGGGCACTCTCCCCAGAGAGAGAGAGAGGGGCACTCTCCCCAGAGAGAGAGAGAGAGGGGCACTCTCCCCAGAGAGAGAGAGAGGGGCACTCTCCCCAGAGAGAGAGAGAGGGGCACTCTCCCCAGAGAGAGAGAGAGGGGCACTCTCCCCAGAGAGAGAGAGAGGGGCACTCTCCCCAGAGAGAGAGAGAGAGGGGCACTCTCCCCAAGAGAGAGAGAGAGGGGCACTCTCCCCAGAGAGAGAGAGAGGGGGCACTCTCCCCAGAGAGAGAGAGAGGGGCACTCTCCCCAGAGAGAGAGAGAGGGGCACTCTCCCCAGAGAGAGAGAGAGGGGCACTCTCCCCAGAGAGAGAGAGAGGGGCACTCTCCCCAGAGAGAGAGAGAGGGGCACTCTCCCCAGAGAGAGAGAGAGGGGCACTCTCCCCAGAGAGAGAGAGAGGGGCACTCTCCCCAGAGAGAGAGAGAGGGGCACTCTCCCCAGAGAGAGAGAGAGGGGCACTCTCCCCAGAGAGAGAGAGAGGGGCACTCTCCCCAGAGAGAGAGAGAGGGGGCACTCTCCCCAGAGAGAGAGAGAGGGGCACTCTCCCCAGAGAGAGAGAGAGGGGCACTCTCCCCAGAGAGAGAGAGAGGGGCACTCTCCCCAGAGAGAGAGAGAGGGGCACTCTCCCCAGAGAGAGAGAGAGAGAGGGGCACTCTCCCCAGAGAGAGAGAGAGAGAGGGGGCACTCTCCCCAGAGAGAGAGAGAGAGAGGGGCACTCTCCCCAGAGAGAGAGAGAGAGAGGGGGCACTCTCCCCAGAGAGAGAGAGAGAGAGGGGCACCTCTCCCCAGAGAGAGAGAGAGAGAGGGGCACTCTCCCCAGAGAGAGAGAGAGAGAGGGGCACTCTCCCCCAGAGAGAGAGAGAGAGAGGGGCACTCTCCCCAGAGAGAGAGAGAGAGAGGGGGCACTCTCCCCAGAGAGAGAGAGAGAGAGGGGGCACTCTCCCCAGAGAGAGAGAGAGAGAGGGGCACTCTCCCCAGAGAGAGAGAGAGAGGGGCACTCTCCCCAGAGAGAGAGAGAGAGAGGGGCACTCTCCCCAGAGAGAGAGAGAGAGAGGGGCACTCTCCCCAGAGAGAGAGAGAGAGAGGGGCACTCTCCCCAGAAGAGAGAGAGAGAGGGGGGCACTCTCCCCAGAGAGAGAGAGAGAGAGGGGCACTCTCCCCAGAGAGAGAGAGAGAGAGGGGCACTCTCCCCAGAGAGAGAGAGAGAGAGGGGCACTCTCCCCAGAGAGAGAGAGAGAGAGGGGCACTCTCCCCAGAGAGAGAGAGAGAGAGGGGCACTCTCCCCAGAGAGAGAGAGAGAGAGGGGCACTCTCCCCAGAGAGAGAGAGAGAGAGGGGCACTCTCCCCAGAGAGAGAGAGAGAGAGGGGCACTCTCCCCAGAGAGAGAGAGAGAGAGGGGGCACTCTCCCCAGAGAGAGAGAGAGAGAGGGGCACTCTCCCCAGAGAGAGAGAGAGAGAGGGGCACTCTCCCCAGAGAGAGAGAGAGAGTGGGGCACTCTCCCCAGAGAGAGAGAGAGAGAGGGGGCACTCTCCCCAGAGAGAGAGAGAGAGAGGGGCACTCTCCCCAGAGAGAGAGAGAGAGAGGGGCACTCTCCCCAGAGAGAGAGAGAGAGAGAGAGGGGCACTCTCCCCAGAGAGAGAGAGAGAGAGGGGCACTCTCCCCAGAGAGAGAGAGAGAGAGGGGCACTCTCCCCAGAGAGAGAGAGAGAGAGGGGCACTCTCCCCAGAGAGAGAGAGAGAGAGAGGGGCACTCTCCCCAGAGAGAGAGAGAGAGAGAGAGGGGCACTCTCCCCAGAGAGAGAGAGAGAGAGAGAGAGAGGGGCACTCTCCCCAGAGAGAGAGAGGCACTCTCCCCAGAGAGAGAGAGCACTCTCCCCAGAGAGAGAGAGAGAGAGAGGGCACTCTCCCCAGAGAGAGAGAGAGAGAGAGGGGCACTCTCCCCAGAGAGAGAGAGAGAGAGAGGGGCACTCTCCCCAGAGAGAGAGAGAGAGAAGGGGCACTCTCCCCAGAGAGAGAGAGAGAGAGAGAGGGGCACTCTCCCCAGAGAGAGAGAGAGAGAGAGAGAGAGAGGGGCACTCTCCCCAGAGAGAGAGAGAGAGAGGGGCACTCTCCCCAGAGAGAGAGAGAGAGAGAGGGGGCACCCTCCCCAGAGAGAGAGAGAGAGAGAGGGGGCACCCTCCCCAGAGAGAGAGAGAGAGGGGCACCCTCCCCAGAGAGAG
Organism: Carcharodon carcharias; assembly: GCF_017639515.1. Lineage (NCBI taxonomy): Eukaryota > Metazoa > Chordata > Chondrichthyes > Lamniformes > Lamnidae > Carcharodon > Carcharodon carcharias. Next base: position 81,967,370 of record NC_054484.1, read on the forward strand.
AGAGAGAGGGGCACCCTCCCCAGAGAGAGAGAGAGAGAGAGGCACCCTCCCCAGAGAGAGAGAGAGGGGCACCCTCCCCAGAGAGAGAGAGAGAGAGGGGCACCCTCCCCAGAGAGAGAGAGAGAGAGAGGGGGCACCCTCCCCAGAGAGAGAGAGAGAGAGAGAGGGGCACCCTCCCCAGAGAGAGAGAGGGGCACCCTCCCCAGAGAGAGAGAGGGGCACCCTCCCCAGAGAGAGAGAGAGAGAGAGGGGCACCCTCCCCAGAGAGAGAGAGAGAGAGAGGGGCACCCTCCCCAGAGAGAGAGAGAGAGAGAGGGGCACCCTCCCCAGAGAGAGAGAGAGGGGCACCCTCCCCAGAGAGAGAGAGGGGCACCCTCCCCAGAGAGAGAGAGGGGCACCCTCCCCAGAGAGAGAGAGAGAGAGAGGGGCACCCTCCCCAGAGAGAGAGAGAGACAGAGAGAGGGGCACCCTCCCCAGAGAGAGAGAGGGGCACTCTCCCCAGAGAGAGAGAGGGGCACTCTCCCCAGAGAGAGAGAGAGAGAGGGGCACTCTCCCCAGAGAGAGAGAGAGAGAGGGGCACTCTCCCCAGAGAGAGAGAGAGAGAGGTGCACTCTCCCCAGAGAGAGAGAGAGAGAGAGGGGCACTCTCCCCAGAGAGAGAGAGAGAGAGGGGCACTCTCCCCAGAGAGAGAGAGAGAGAGGGGCACTCTCCCCAGAGAGAGAGAGAGAGAGAGAGGGGCACTCTCCCCAGAGAGAGAGGAGAGAGAGGGGCACTCTCCCCAGAGAGAGAGAGAGAGAGGGGGCACTCCTCCCCAGAGAGAGAGAGAGAGAGGGGCACTCTCCCCAGAGAGAGAGAGAGAGAGGGGCACTCTCCCCAGAGAGAGAGAGAGAGAGGGGCACTCTCCCCCAGAGAGAGGAGAGAGAGAGGGGCACTCTCCCCAGAGAGAGAGAGAGAGAGGGGCACTCTCCCCAGAGAGAGAGAGAGAGAGGGGCACTCTCCCCAGAGAGAGAGAGAGAGAGGGCACTCTCCCCAGAGAGAGAGAGAGGGGCACTCTCCCCAGAGAGAGAGAGAGGGGCACTCTCCCCAGAGAGAGAGAGAGGGGCACTCTCCCCAGAGAGAGAGAGAGGGGCACTCTCCCCAGAGAGAGAGAGAGAGGGGCACTCTCCCCAGAGAGAGAGAGAGAGGGGCACTCTCCCCAGAGAGAGAGAGAGGGGCACTCTCCCCAGAGAGAGAGAGAGGGGCACTCTCCCCAGAGAGAGAGAGAGAGGGGCACTCTCCCCAGAGAGAGAGAGAGAGAGGGGCACTCTCCCCAGAGAGAGAGAGAGAGAGGGGCACTCTCCCCAGAGAGAGAGAGAGAGGGGCACTCTCCCCAGAGAGAGAGAGAGAGAGGGGCACTCTCCCCAGAGAGAGAGAGAGAGGGGCACTCTCCCCAGAGAGAGAGAGAGAGAGGGGGCACTCTCCCCAGAGAGAGAGAGAGAGAGGGGCACTCTCCCCAGAGAGAGAGAGAGAGAGGGGCACTCTCCCCAGAGAGAGAGAGAGAGAGGGGCACTCTCCCCAGAGAGAGAGAGAGAGGGGCACTCTCCCCAGAGAGAGAGAGAGAGGGGCTCTCTCCCCAGAGAGAGAGAGAGAGGGGCACTCTCCCCAGAGAGAGAGAGAGGGGCACTCTCCCCAGAGAGAGAGAGAGGGGCACTCTCCCCAGAGAGAGAGAGAGGGGCACTCTCCCCAGAGAGAGAGAGAGGGGCACTCTCCCCAGAGAGAGAGAGAGGGGCACTCTCCCCAGAGAGAGAGAGAGGGGCACTCTCCCCAGAGAGAGAGAGAGGGGCACTCTCCCCAGAGAGAGAGAGAGGGGCACTCTCCCCAGAGAGAGAGAGAGGGGCACTCTCCCCAGAGAGAGAGAGAGGGGCACTCTCCCCAGAGAGAGAGAGAGGGGCACTCTCCCCAGAGAGAGAGAGAGGGGCACTCTCCCCAGAGAGAGAGAGAGGGGCACTCTCCCCAGAGAGAGAGAGAGGGGCACTCTCCCCAGAGAGAGAGAGAGGGGCACTCTCCCCAGAGAGAGAGAGAGGGGCACTCTCCCCAGAGAGAGAGAGAGGGGCACTCTCCCCAGAGAGAGAGAGAGGGGCACTCTCCCCAGAGAGAGAGAGAGGGGCACTCTCCCCAGAGAGAGAGAGAGGGGCACTCTCCCCAGAGAGAGAGAGAGGGGCACTCTCCCCAGAGAGAGAGAGAGGGGCACTCTCCCCAGAGAGAGAGAGAGGGGCACTCTCCCCAGAGAGAGAGAGAGAGGCACGCTCCCCAGAGAGAGAGAGAGAGGGGCACTCTCCCCAGAGAGAGAGAGAGAGAGGGGCACTCTCCCCAGAGAGAGAGAGAGAGAGGGGCACTCTCCCCAGAGAGAGAGAGAGAGAGGGGCACTCTCCCCAGAGAGAGAGAGAGAGAGGGGCACTCTCCCCAGAGAGAGAGAGAGAGAGGGGCACTCTCCCCAGAGAGAGAGAGAGAGAGGGGCACTCTCCCCAGAGAGAGAGAGAGAGAGGGGCACTCTCCCCAGAGAGAGAGAGAGAGAGGGGCACTCTCCCCAGAGAGAGAGAGAGAGAGGGGCACTCTCCCCAGAGAGAGAGAGAGAGGGGCACTCTCCCCAGAGAGAGAGAGAGAGGGGCACTCTCCCCAGAGAGAGAGAGAGAGAGGGGCACTCTCCCCAGAGAGAGAGAGAGAGGGGCACTCTCCCCAGAGAGAGAGAGAGAGAGGGGCACTCTCCCCAGAGAGAGAGAGAGAGAGGGGCACTCTCCCCAGAGAGAGAGAGAGAGAGAGGGGCACTCTCCCCAGAGAGAGAGAGAGAGAGGGGCACTCTCCCCAGAGAGAGAGAGAGAGAGAGGGGCACTCTCCCCAGAGAGAGAGAGAGAGAGAGAGGGGCACTCTCCCCAGAGAGAGAGAGAGAGAGAGGGGCACTCTCCCCAGAGAGAGAGAGAGAGAGGGGGCACTCTCCCCAGAGAGAGAGAGAGAGAGGGGCACTCTCCCCAGAGAGAGAGAGAGAGAGAGGGGCACTCTCCCCAGAGAGAGAGAGAGAGAGAGGGGCACTCTCCCCAGAGAGAGAGAGAGAGAGGGGCACTCTCCCCCAGAGAGAGAGAGAGAGAGGGGCACTCTCCCCAGAGAGAGAGAGAGAGAGGGGCACTCTCCCCAGAGAGAGAGAGAGAGGGGCACTCTCCCCAGAGAGAGAGAGAGAGAGAGGGGCACTCTCCCCAGAGAGAGAGAGAGAGAGAGGGGCACTCTCCCCAGAGAGAGAGAGAGAGAGAGGGGCACTCTCCCCAGAGAGAGAGAGAGAGAGAGGGGCACTCTCCCCAGAGAGAGAGAGAGAGAGGGGGCACTCTCCCCAGAGAGAGAGAGAGAGAGAGGGGCACTCTCCCCAGAGAGAGAGAGAGAGAGAGGGGCACTCTCCCCAGAGAGAGAGAGAGAGAGAGGGGGCACTCTCCCCAGAGAGAGAGAGAGAGAGAGGGGCACTCTCCCCAGAGAGAGAGAGAGAGAGAGGGGCACTCTCCCCAGAGAGAGAGAGAGAGAGAGGGGCACTCTCCCCAGAGAGAGAGAGAGAGAGAGGGGCACTCTCCCCAGAGAGAGAGAGAGAGAGAGGGGCACTCTCCCCAGAGAGAGAGAGAGAGAGAGGGGCACTCTCCCCAGAGAGAGAGAGAGAGAGAGGGGCACTCTCCCCAGAGAGAGAGAGAGAGAGAGGGGCACTCTCCCCAGAGAGAGAGAGAGAGAGAGAGGGGCACTCTCCCCAGAGAGAGAGAGAGAGAGAGAGGGGCACTCTCCCCAGAGAGAGAGAGAGAGAGAGGGGCACTCTCCCCAGAGAGAGAGAGAGAGAGAGAGGGGCACTCTCCCCAGAGAGAGAGAGAGAGAGAGAGGGGCACTCTCCCCAGAGAGAGAGATAGAGAGAGAGGGGCACTCTCCCCAGAGAGAGAGAGAGAGAGAGAGGGGCACTCTCCCCAGAGAGAGAGAGAGAGAGAGAGAGGGGCACTCTCCCCAGAGAGAGAGAGAGAGAGAGAGAGAGGGGCACTCTCCCCAGAGAGAGAGAGAGAGAGAGAGGGGCACTCTCCCCAGAGAGAGAGAGAGAGGGGCACTCTCCCCAGAGAGAGAGAGAGAGGGGCACTCTCCCCAGAGAGAGAGAGAGAGGGGCACTCTCCCCAGAGAGAGAGAGAGAGAGGGGCACTCTCCCCAGAGAGAGAGAGAGAGAGAGAGAGGGGCACTCTCCCCAGAGAGAGAGAGAGAGAGAGAGGGGCACTCTCCCCAGAGAGAGAGAGAGAGAGAGAGGGGCACTCTCTCCAGAGAGAGAGAGAGAGAGAGGGGCACTCTCCCCAGAGAGAGAGAGAGAGGGGCACTCTCCCCAGAGAGAGAGAGAGAGAGAGAGGGGCACTCTCCCCAGAGAGAGAGAGAGAGAGAGGGGCACTCTCCCCAGAGAGAGAGAGAGAGAGAGGGGCACTCTCCCCAGAGAGAGAGAGAGAGAGAGGGGCACTCTCCCCAGAGAGAGAGAGAGAGAGAGGGGCACCCTCCCCAGAGAGAGAGAGAGAGAGAGAGAGAGAGGCACCCTCCCCAGAGAGAGAGAGAGAGAGGGGGGCACTCTCCCCAGAGAGAGAGAGAGAGAGAGAGGGGCACTCTCCCCAGAGAGAGAGAGAGAGAGAGGGGCACTCTCCCCAGAGAGAGAGAGAGAGAGAGAGAGAGAGGCACTCTCCCCAGAGAGAGAGAGAGAGAGAGGGGCACTCTCCCCAGAGAGAGAGAGAGAGAGAGGGGCACCGTCCCCAGAGAGAGAGAGGGAGAGAGAGAGGGGCACCCTCCCCAGAGAGAGAGAGAGAGAGAGAGAGGTGCACCCTCCCCAGAGAGAGAGAGAGAGAGAGAGAGAGGGGCACCCTCCCCAGAGAGAGAGAGAGAGAGGGGCACCCTCCCCAGAGAGAGAGAGAGAGAGAGGGGCACCCTCCCCAGAGAGAGAGAGGGGCACCCTCCCCAGAGAGAGAGAGAGAGAGAGAGGCACCCTCCCCAGAGAGAGAGAGAGAGAGAGGCACCCTCCCCAGAGAGAGAGAGAGAGAGAGGCACCCTCCCCAGAGAGAGAGAGAGAGAGTGGGGCACCCTCCCCAGAGAGAGTGGGGCACCCTCCCCAGAGAGAGAGGGGCACCCTCCCCAGAGAGAGGGGGGCACCCTCCCCAGAGAGAGAGGGGCACCCTCCCCAGAGAGAGAGGGGCACCCTCCCCAGAGAGAGAGGGGCACCCTCCCCAGAGAGAGAGGGGCACCCTCCCCAGAGAGAGAGGGGCACCCTCCCCAGAGAGAGAGGGGCACCCTCCCCAGAGAGAGAGGGGCACCCTCCCCAGAGAGAGAGGGGCACCCTCCCCAGAGAGAGAGGGGCACCCTCCCCAGAGAGAGAGGGGCACCCTCCCCAGAGAGAGAGGGGCACCCTCCCCAGAGAGAGAGGGGCACCCTCCCCAGAGAGAGAGGGGCACCCTCCCCAGAGAGAGAGGGGCACCCTCCCCAGAGAGAGAGGGGCACCCTCCCCAGAGAGAGAGGGGCACCCTCCCCAGAGAGAGAGGGGCACCCTCCCCAGAGAGAGAGGGGCACCCTCCCCAGAGAGAGAGGGGCACCCTCCCCAGAGAGAGAGGGGCACCCTCCCCAGAGAGAGAGGGGCACCCTCCCCAGAGAGAGAGGGGCACCCTCCCCAGAGAGAGAGGGGCACCCTCCCCAGAGAGAGAGGGGCACCCTCCCCAGAGAGAGAGGGGCACCCTCCCCAGAGAGAGAGGGGCACCCTCCCCAGAGAGAGAGGGGCACCCTCCCCAGAGAGAGAGGGGCACCCTCCCCAGAGAGAGAGGGGCACCCTCCCCAGAGAGAGAGGGGCACCCTCCCCAGAGAGAGAGGGGCATCCTCCCCAGAGAGAGGGGCACCCTCCCCAGAGAGAGAGGGGCACCCTCCCCAGAGAGAGAGGGGCACCCTCCCCAGAGAGAGAGGGGCACCCTCCCCAGAGAGAGAGGGGCACCCTCCCCAGAGAGAGAGGGGCACCCTCCCCAGAGAGAGAGGGGCACCCTCCCCAGAGAGAGAGGGGCACCCTCCCCAGAGAGAGAGGGGCACCCTCCCCAGAGAGAGAGGGGCACCCTCCCCAGAGAGAGAGGGGGCACCCTCCCCAGAGAGAGAGAGGGGCACCCTCCCCAGAGAGAGAGGGGCACCCTCCCCAGAGAGAGGGGCACCCTCCCCAGAGAGAGAGGGGCACCCTCCCCAGAGAGAGAGGGGCACCCTCCCCAGAGAGAGACAGAGAGAGGGGCACCCTCCCCAGAGAGAGACAGAGAGAGAGGCACCCTCCCCAGCGAGATAGAGAGAGGGGCACCCTCCCCAGCGAGAGAGAGAGAGACCCTCCCCCCAGAGAGAGAGAGTGACCCTCCCCCCAGAGAGAGAGAGTGACCCTCCCCCCAGAGAGAGAGAGAGACCCTCCCCCCAGAGAGAGAGAGAGACCCTCCCCCCAGAGAGAGCGAGAGAGACCCGCCCCCCAGAGCGAGAGAGACCCGCCCCCCCAGAGAGAGAGAGAGAGAGAGAGAGAGACCCTCCCCCCAGAGAGAGAGAGAGACCCTCCCCCCAGAGAGAGAGAGAGAGACCCTCCCCCCAGAGAGAGAGAGAGAGACCCTCCCCCCAGAGAGAGAGAGAGAGAGAGACCCTCCCCCCAGAGAGAGAGAGAGAGAGAGACCCTCCCCCAGAGAGAGAGAGAGAGAGACCCTCCCCCCAGAGAGAGAGAGAGAGAGAGACCCTCCCCCCAGAGAGAGAGAGAGAGACCCTCCCCCCAGAGAGAGAGAGAGAGAGAGAGACCCTCCCCCCAGAGAGAGAGAGAGAGAGAGACCCTCCCCCCAGAGAGAGAGAGAGAGAGAGACCCTCCCCCCAGAGAGAGAGAGAGAGAGACCCTCCCCCCAGAGAGAGAGAGAGAGAGAGACCCTCCCCCCAGAGAGAGAGAGAGAGAGAGACCCTCCCCCCAGAGAGAGAGAGAGAGAGAGACCCTCCCCCCAGAGAGTGAGAGAGAGAGAGATCCTCCCCCCAGAGATAGAGAGAGACACATCCCCCAGAGAGAGAGACCCGCCCCCCAGAGAGAGAGAGACTCGCCCCCCAGAGAGAGAGAGACTCGCCCCCCAGAGCGAGAGAGTCCCGCCCCCCAGAGCGAGAGAGTCCCGCCCCCCAGAGCGAGAGAGTCCCGCCCCCCAGAGCGAGAGAGTCCCGCCCCCCAGAGCGAGAGAGTCCCGCCCCCCAGAGCGAGAGAGTCCCGCCCCCCAGAGCGAGAGAGTCCCGCCCCCCAGAGCGAGAGAGTCCCGCCCCCCAGAGCGAGAGAGTCCCGCCCCCCAGAGCGAGAGAGTCCCGCCCCCCAGAGCGAGAGAGTCCCGCCCCCCAGAGCGAGAGAGACCCGCCCCCCAGAGCGAGAGAGACCCGCCCCCCAGAGCGAGAGAGACCCGCCCCCCAGAGCGAGAGAGACCCGCCCCCCAGAGCGAGAGAGACCCGCCCCCCAGAGCGAGAGAGACCCGCCCCCCAGAGCGAGAGAGACCCGCCCCCCAGAGCGAGAGAGACCCGCCCCCCAGAGCGAGAGAGACCCGCCCCCCAGAGCGAGAGAGACCCCGCCCCCCAGAGCGAGAGAGACCCGCCCCCCAGAGCGAGAGAGACCCGCCCCCCCAGAGCGAGAGAGACCCGCCCCCCAGAGCGAGAGAGACCCGCCCCCCAGAGCGAGAGAGACCCGCCCCCCAGAGCGAGAGAGACCCGCCCCCCAGAGCGAGAGAGACCCGCCCCCCAGAGCGAGAGAGACCCGCCCCCCAGAGCGAGAGAGACCCGCCCCCCAGAGCGAGAGAGACCCGCCCCCCAGAGCGAGAGAGACCCGCCCCCCAGAGCGAGAGAGACCCGCCCCCCAGAGCGAGAGAGACCCGCCCCCCAGAGCGAGAGAGACCCGCCCCCCAGAGCGAGAGAGACCCGCCCCCCAGAGCGAGAGAGACCCGCCCCCCAGAGCGAGAGAGACCCGCCCCCCAGAGCGAGAGAGACCCGCCCCCCAGAGCGAGAGAGACCCGCCCCCAGAGCGAGAGAGACCCGCCCCCCAGAGCGAGAGAGACCCGCCCCCCAGAGCGAGAGAGACCCGCCCCCCAGAGCGAGAGAGACCCGCCCCCCAGAGCGAGAGAGACCCGCCCCCCAGAGCGAGAGAGACCCGCCCCCCAGAGCGAGAGAGACCCGCCCCCCAGAGCGAGAGAGACCCGCCCCCCAGAGCGAGAGAGACCCGCCCCCCAGAGCGAGAGAGACCCGCCCCCCCAGAGCGAGAGAGACCCGCCCCCCCAGAGCGAGAGAGACCCGCCCCCCAGAGCGAGAGAGACCCGCCCCCCCAGAGCGAGAGAGACCCGCCCCCCCAGAGCGAGAGAGACCCGCCCCCCCAGAGCGAGAGCGACCCGCCCCCCCAGAGCGAGAGAGACCCGCCCCCCCAGAGCGAGAGAGACCCGCCCCCCCAGAGCGAGAGAGACCCGCCCCCCCAGAGCGAGAGAGACCCGCCCCCCCAGAGCGAGAGAGACCCCGCCCCCCCAGAGCGAGAGAGACCCGCCCCCCCCAGAGCGAGAGAGACCCGCCCCCCCAGAGCGAGAGAGACCCGCCCCCCCAGAGCGAGAGAGACCCGCCCCCCCAGAGCGAGAGAGACCCGCCCCCCCAGAGCGAGAGAGACCCGCCCCCCCAGAGCGAGAGAGCCCCGCCCCCCCAGAGCGAGAGAGCCCCGCCCCCCCAGAGCGAGAGAGCCCCGCCCCCCCAGAGCGAGAGAGCCCCGCCCCCCCAGAGCGAGAGAGCCCCGCCCCCCCAGAGCGAGAGAGCCCCGCCCCCCCAGAGCGAGAGAGCCCCGCCCCCCCCAGAGCGAGAGAGCCCCGCCCCCCCCAGAGCGAGAGAGCCCCGCCCCCCCCAGAGCGAGAGAGCCCCCCACAGGGAGAGACCCCCTAGAGAGACACCCCGTCCCAGAGAACTGCCCCCCCCCCCCCCAGAGAACTGCCCCCTCCCACCCCCAGAGAATTGCCAACTCAGAGAAATCGTCCAGACCACTCTCTCCAAGACCCCGGCAAACTCCTCAGACACCCCTTCCCCCAAAACACCCCCCCCGGCTCCCAGACACCCCTAAAATTCCCTGTCCCCCCAGGCACCCCTAAAATTCCCTGTCCCCCCAGGCACGTCCTCCTCCCCCCAACAGTGCCCAACTACTATCCCCCCCCCAAACTCGGAAGATGCCTTAAACAGGTATAAGATGTGTAATGGTGCAGAGAATGAATACAGAAATACTTTGAATGCAAGGACAGCTGGTTAAGATTGGTCATATCCTGTGATCCTCCATTAAAGCTTCTCAAGTACTCCTTTGGTTGTGCAGCACTTTGAAGTGTCCTGATGGATGTCGATAACTCTACATAAATACACGTTCCTTTTTTTCTGCCTCTGTACTTTTTTCCTGAAGTCTCTGTACCTCTTTTCTTTCTATCTCATTTGATTCTGAATTTCTTCCTTCAATTAAGTACTTTTTTATCCATAGTGCACTGAGGAGTGCGGAGGAACAAAGGGATCTGGGAGTTCAGATACATAGTTCCCTGAAAGTGGCGTCACAGGTAGACAAGGTTGTAAAGAAAGCTTTTGGCATACTGGCCTTCATAAATCAAATTATTGAGTATAGGAGTTGGGATGTTATGGTGAGGTTGTATAAGACATTGGTGAGGCCAACTTTGGAGTATTGTGTGCAGTTCTGGTCGCCTAACTACAGGAAGGATATTAGTAAGATTGAGAGAGTGCAGAGAAGATTTACTAGGATGTTGCCGGGTCTTAAGGAGTTGAGTTACAGTGAAAGATTAAACAGGTTAGGACTTTATTCCTTGGAGCGTAGAAGAATGAGGGGAGATATGATAGAAGTTTATAAAATTATGATGGGTATAGTCAGAGTAAATGCAAGTAGGCTATTTCCACTTAGATTAGGAGAGGTAAATATGAGAGGACATGGCTTTAGGGTGAAAGGGGAAAGATTTGGGGGGAACTTCTTCACTCAGAGTGGTGAGTGTGTGGAACGAGCTACCGTCTGACGTAAATGTGGGCTCACTCTTGAGTTTTATGAATAAATTAGATACATGGATGGGAGAGGTCTGGAGGGTTATGGACTAGGTGCAGATCAATGGGACTAGCAGAATAATATTTTGGCACAGACTAGAAGGGCTGAATGGCCTGTTTTCTGTGCTGTAGTGTTCTATGGTTCTAAAGAGTTGGCACATGGTTGTCGGGAAGGATGAACTCAATCTTGGGAACGAATGTATTAAATTAAAAATTGTGTCCTCACATTTTAAATAAATGTGTGGTTGCTGAGAAATACAGATGTCAGGGATTGAGCTTGTCAAATGTAGTGTTGCTGTTTTGGGTTCTGATACTGCTGACCTATGAATAATTTAAAGCAGTTGTGACCCATTGGAAATCATCCAATGATGGAATGACAACAGGTGGTTTGAAGGTTTCAGAAAAGTGAGGTGCAATTGCAAAGGACTGCAACCTGAATGGTGGCGTTTCGGTATTGTATGCTGCATCTGTATTACTGTTAATTGGCTGGGGATGTTTTTCGATTCATAATGCAGTTGAGTGAAGTGGCAAATCTTTTTAAAATGTGAAAATTTACTCTGCATATCTTTAAATTTGTAGGTGACACAATTAGCATTGGCGATGTTCATTTTAAGCTGAAGGAGCCTAAAAACCCTGAACTTGTGCCCTTGAAACACAGTAAGTAAAATTGTTATTTTCTCCTTTCAATTATTATAAATATTTTTCTGCTTAGTATGCTAGTGACTCTGGTCGGACTGTAAAAGTAGGCAAGGCTTTAAGGAGAACTGGTTTCAATTACAAATGATATTTATTAAGGACAAAAACAAAAAGCTGGAAAAACTCAGCAGGTCTGACAGCATCTGCAGAGAGGGATACAGTTAACGTTTTGAGTCTGAATGACTCTTCATCAGAACTAAGGAAAAATAGAAAAGAGGTGAAATTTCAGCTGGTTTAATGGGGTGGTGGACAGGTAGAGCTGGATAGAGGGTCAGTGATAGGTGGAGATTGCCAAAAGATGTCATAGACAAAAGGACAAAGAGGTATTGACGGTGGTGATATTAGCTAAGAAATGTGCGAATGGTGACATTAAGGGTAGAAAGCAGGACAAGAAATGGACAGATAGCCCTAGTGGGTGTGGGGTGGAGGGGGTATCGAAATAAGCTAAAAGGTAGAGATAAAACAATGGATGGAAATACATTTAAAAATAGTGGAAATAGGTGGGAAAAGAAAAATATATATAAATTATTGGAAAAAGGGGAATTGGAAAGGGGATGGGGATAGAGGAGAGAGTTCATGATCTAAAGTTGTTGAACTCAATATTCAGTCTGGAAGGCTATAAAGCACCTAGTCGGAAGATGATTTTTCGTTGAGCTTCACTAGAACATTGCAGCAGGCCAAGGACGGACATGGGGGCATGAGAGCAGGGTGGAGTGTTGAAATGGCAAGTGACAGGGAACTGTTATCCTTGCTGAATTATGAAAATGGTTCTCAGTACGTGGGCACCAGTTGGAAGGTTTGTATTTTGTGCTCATTCCTAATGGCCCTTGAAAAGGGGGTGCTGAGCTGCTGCCTTGAACCACTGCATTCCTTGTGGTGCAGTGGATCCCACAATGCTGCTGGGCAGGGTGTTTCAGGACACAAACAGAAATACCTGGAAAAACTCAGCAGGTCTGGCAGCATCGGCGGAGAAGAACAAAGTTGACGTCTCGAGTCCTCATGACCCTTCGACAGAACTTTGTTCTTCTCCGCCGATGCTGCCAGACCTGCTGAGTTTTTTCAGGTAATTCTGTTTTTGTTTTGGATTTCCAGTATTCCCAGTTTTTAGTTTTTATCAGGGTGTTTCAGTAGTTTGACTCAGTGATGACGAAGGAATGGTGATATATGTGCAAGTTGGGCTGGTGTGTGGCTTGGAGGGCAAATCGGAAGTGGTAGTGTTCCCATAGACCTGCTGCCTGCATCTTTGGAGGGGGAGGATCCAGTTGTTGTGGTCCACGTCAGGACAAATAACATAGGTAAGACTAAGAAAGAGGACTTGTTTGGGGATTATCAGGAACTAGGAACTAAATTCAAGAACAGGTCCAAGGGTTATAATCTCCGGTTTACTACCTGAGCCATGTGCAAATTGGCATAGGGATGCGAGAATAAGGGAAGTAAACACGTGGTTAAAGGAGTGCTGCGGGAATGAGGGGTTCCATTTCGTGGGGCACTGGCATCAGTATTGGAACAGGAGGGATCTGTACCGTTGTGACGGTCTCCACCTGAACCGATCTGGGACCAATGTACTAGTGAAAATGGTAAATAGGGTGGTCAACAGGGCTTTAAACTAGAAAGTTGCGGGGGGGAGGGTTAAACTCCAAGAAGTATGACTAATGGGAAACAAAGCAGTAGGTTAGTGTGTTGGGGGGGGGGAGGGGGGTGGGTGGATTCAACTTCATGGAAAATTATGAAAAAACTGAAAAGAAAAGAGAGCCCAGGAGAGGCTATTAAAGTCTCCAGAACACAAAATAGGACAGTGTGTTTGGAAAGGGCTAGGAATCTAACTTCAAGCACATCAGATAAAGGGACGACAATGAGAAAGGGGACGGGAAATACAGGACTGAAGGTGTTGTATCTGAATGCACGCAGTATACGAAATAAGGTAAATGAGCTTGTGGCGCAGATTGAAATTGGCAGGTATGATGTGGTGGGCGTTACGGAGACATGGCTGCAAGGGGATCAGGACTGGGAGCTAAATATCCAAGGATATACATCCTATTGAAAAGATAGGCAGGTTGGCAGAGGGGGTGGGGTTGCTTTGTTAGTAAGAATTGAAATTAAATCGATAGCAAGAAATGATGTAGGGTCAGATGATGTAGAATCTGTGTGGGTAGAGTTGAGGAACCGCAAAGGTAAAAAAACCATAATGGGAGTTATGTACAGGCCTCCGAACAATAATCAGGATGTGGGGCACAAGATGCACCAGGAGATAGAAAAGGTGTGTAAGAAAGGCAAGATTACAGTGATCATGGGGGATTTCAATATGCAGGTAGACTGGGAAAATCAGGTTGGTATTGGATCCCAAGAAAAGGAATTTGTGGAATGTGTACGAGATGGCTTTTTGGAGCAACTTGTGGTGGAGCCCACTAGGGAACAGGCAATTCTAGATTTAGTGATGTGTAATGAGGCAGATTTGATAAGGGAGCTTAAGGTGAAGGAACCCTTAGGAGGAAGTGACCATAATATGATAGAATTTACCCTGCAATTTGAGGGGAAGAAGCTGGAGGAGCTAGCCAGAATTGACTGGGAGATGAACCTAGCAGGAAAAACAGTGGAACAGCAATGGCAGGAGCTTCTGGGAGTAATTTGGGAGACACAGCAAAAACTCATCCCTAGGAAGAAGAAGCATACTAAAGGGAGGACGAGGCAACCATGGCTGACGAGGGAGGTCAAGGACAGCATAAAAGCTAAAGAAGAAAGCATATAATGCGGCGAAGAGCAGTGGGAAACCAGGGGATTGGGAAGCCTACAAAGACCAACAGAGGACAACTAAAAAAGAAATAAGGAGGGAGAAGATTAAATATGAGGGTAAACTAGCTAGTAATATAAAAGAAGATTGCAAGAGTTTTTTTTAGATATATAAAGGGTAAGAGAGAGGCAAAAGTGGACATTGGGCTGCTGGAAAATGAAGCTGGAGAAGTAGTAGTGGGGAACAAAGAAATGGCGGAGGAACTGAATAAGTACTTCGCGTCGGTCTTCACAGTGGAAGACACGAGTGACATCCCCAAAGTTCAAGAGAGTTGGGGGGCAGAGGTGAGTATGGTGGCCATTACCAAGGAGAAGGTGCTAGGAAAACTGAAAGGTCTGAAGGTGGATAAATCACCTGGACCAGATGGATTACACCCCAGAGTTCTGAAGGAGATAGCTGAAGAGATAGTGGAGGCATTACTGGTGATCTTTTAGGAATTATTGGAGTCAGGGAGGGTCCCAGAGGACTGGAAAATCGCTAATGTAACCCCCCATGTTTAAGAAGGCAGTGAGGCAAAAGACTGGAAATTACAGGTCGATTAGCCTGACCTCGGTCATTGGTAAGATTTTAGGGTCCATTATTAAGGATGAGATTTCAGAATACTTGGAAGTACATGGTAAAATCGGGCAAAGTCAGCATGGTTTCTTCAAGGGGAGGTCATGCCTGACAAATCTGTTAGAATTCTTTGAGGAGGTAACGAGTAGGTTAGACAAAGGAGAGCCAATGAATGTTATTTACTTGGACTTCTAGAAGGCCTTTGACAAGGTGCCGCACAGGAGGGTGCTCAATAAGATAAGAGCCCGTGGTGTTAGAGGCAAGGTACTCGCATGGATAGAAGATTGGCTGTCTGGCAGGATGCAGAGGGTGGGGATTAGGGGGTCCTTCTCAGGATGGCGGCCGGTGACTAGTGGATTTCCGCAGGGGTCAGTGTTGGGACCACAACTTTTCACTTTATACATTAATGATCTAGATGAAGGAACTGAGGGCACCTTGGCTAAGTTTGCAGATGATACAAAGATAGGTGGAGGGACAGGTAGTATTGAGGAGGTGGGGAGGCTGCAGAAGGATTTGGACAGGTTAGGAGAATGGGCAAAGAAATGGCAGATGGAATACAACATGGGGAAGTGTGAGGTCATGAACTTTGGTAGGAAGAATAGAGGCATAAACTATTTTCTAAATGGGGAGAGAATTCAGAAATCTGGAGTGCAAAGGGACTTGGGAGTCCTTGTCGAGGATTCTCTTAAAGTTAACTTGCAGGTTGAGTCGGTAGTTAGGAAGGCAAATGCAATGTTGGCATTTAGTTTGAGAGGACTAGAATATAAAAGCAGGGATGTGCTGCTGAGGCTTTATAAGGCTCTGGTCAGACCACATTTGGAATATTGTGAGCAGTTTTGGGCCCCGTATCTCAGGAAGGATGTGCTGGCCCTGGAGAGGAGGTTCATGAGAATGATCCCAGGAATAAAAGGCTTAACATATGAGGAACGTTTGAGGACTCTGGGTCTATACTCGATGGAGTTTAGGAGGATGAGGGGGGATCTGATTGAAACTTACAGAATCCTGAAAGGCCTGGATAGAGTGGCCGTGGGGAAAACGTTTCCATTAGTAGGAGAGACTAGGACCCGAGGGCACAGCCTAAGAGTAAAGGGAAGACCTTTTAGAACAGAGATGAGGAGAAACTTCTTTAGTCAGAGAGTGGTGATTCTATGGAATTCATTGCCACAGAAGGCTGTGGAGGCCAGGTCATTGAGTGTATTAAGATAGATAGGTTCTTGATTGGTAAGGGGATCAAAGGTTACGGGGAATGGCGGGAGAATGGGGTTGAGAAACTTATCAGCCATGATTGAATGGTGGAGCAGACTCGATGGGCCGAATGGCCTAATTTTTGCTCCTATGTCTTATGGTTTTATGATGGAAATCTGAGAGCATGACTTTTGCCAGACTTGCTTGATTGGTCTGTGGTACAGCTCTCTTAACTTTGGCACCAGTTTTTTTGGGTTATTTGGAGAGACTTTGCTTCACAACCCAGGTGCCTTTTTATCCTGCTGCTGTAGCACAGTAAAGCATTTTCTGTACTCCATTATATATCTCATGTACCTCTCTAAACTAAACCCCCCCCCCCCCCCCCCCCCCCCCACCTAAAAGCCTTCATTTATCAAATTGCTCCTCACAGCTCTTTCCTCTGTCGTTCATCCTTGTTGCTTTCTTCTGTGTCTGGATGACCCCTCACTCTGTGATAACAGTGCCCCGAATGAGTATGTAATGTATGTGCAGTTTTCACTCTGGTGTCTAATATGGCCTTTGACCACAAGCCTCAATCCAAGATGATAATCCATTGATTTAATCTCCATACTGCTGAAAATATTAAAATGCCTTCCCATTTGTGAAATAAATATGGGTATGCCTTTGCTGGGTTCTGATACAATGCTTTGGTCACATCCAAGTTGTCAATCCAGTTTGACTTTTGCTTTTCTTTCTCGTGGTTTGATACAACTGAATGGCTTGCTGGGTCACTTCAGAGGTCAGTGAAAAGTCAACTACATTGGCATGGGACTGGAGTCACACATCGGTCAGACCGACTAAGGGTGGCCAGTTTCCTTTCCCCGAGAGCGTTGTTTTAAACACCCAACTGAGTCACTCAATTGACAGCTTCATGGTCACTTTTACTGATTTGACAAATTTTTAAAAAGCTGAATTTAAATTCTCAAGCTGCCATGGTAGTATTTGAACTCATGTATCCCCTGGATTATTTTTCTGGGTCTCTGAATTACCAGTTGCGTAATTACTAGGCTGGTTTACCTATATTTGTCCATGCAAAATGTACCAGTTTGAGCTCGTTAAAGGCAAATCATGTGTTCTTTGATGGAATACATTGGTTTCCACTGTATTCCTATTCCTTCAAGTTTAAATGGTTATGATCCCCATGGAGATCAACAAACTG
Source organism: Carcharodon carcharias (assembly GCF_017639515.1). Classification (NCBI taxonomy): domain Eukaryota; kingdom Metazoa; phylum Chordata; class Chondrichthyes; order Lamniformes; family Lamnidae; genus Carcharodon; species Carcharodon carcharias. Next base: position 81,983,878 of record NC_054484.1, read on the forward strand.
AATTTACCAAATGACCTCAGTGGGCAAAATTTCAGCTTTTTATAACCTCTCCTTTGACAATCAAACCAAAATCAACATAAATTAAACATGAATTAACAGGCAAATCACAGCCAATATAAGTTAGAAGTTAAATCACAGATACAATAAAGATCGATCTCAAATTTACTGGGTAGCCCACTCGGCAAACACCATACCAATTTCAGCCACAAAGTCCTTGAAGGCTCAGTTTTCCTCGGGTAAAATTCCAGCTCCTTTTCTTTGAGGAATTAGCCACAGATTTTCAACTGGCAGCAGCTCCCATTCAACCCAGGTTTACAGGTATAATTTTCAACAAAATGATACACTTCTCCAGAACCTTTTCAGCTCTGCTCTTGTCTGTCTGGGCTGCGTGAATCCACCAGAGTAACTTATCTGAACCAGCAGCAACAATTTTGTACACTCTATGGCCAATTCTGGTTGTTCAGTCGCTCAATGTAACAGAAACAGTGGCAGCAACCTTGCTCCTACATCCAGCCTTCAGGTTTTCCATTTCCAGCTGAGCCACCACCACCTTTCCCCTTGAAAACCTGGTCACATGGATCTATTTCTTCTCCTACCCCCTGGGTCACGGGAGCGTGGGTTTTTTCGCCCACGTAAGGGTACAAATACAGGACCTGTTAACTTTCCCAATGCTGTCCTCCAGGAGGCCCAAGTAGCCACTCCAGACTGTGCCAACAAAGTGTGAGAAATGGATGTTTTTTTAATAAATATTTTTGGGGAATATTGTGTTATTCTGTGCAAAAGTCTTGAGAGAGTGTGTGTGTGTGTGATTTACTTAAGTGGGGCAGAGATTAATAGGAGACATTGTCTGGGGGGTTTTAAAAAATGAAAAGGATAGAGGTGTTATGTTTGAGGTAAATAGGTTAGATCTAACGTTTGCATTTTAAGATAAGTTGAGAGTTTCTTTGAATATCAAAGGGGAGTCAGAGGTACAAAGAAACATCTTTGCATCTTGCAGGAGCTCCATAGGTAAATAGAAGGGGGTATTAAATTTTATTGACCTGAAAGCAAAGACAAGATAGAGACATGAAAGATTTTATATTTGGAAGGATTTGTATTTCAAAGTAGTGTGAGAACAATGGAAACTGAAATGAAAGGTGAAAAAAAGATATTTCAGAGTTACTGTGGAGGGCTTAGGATATCTATAGCTGGAGTTGCTGTTTGAGCTGTTGAGGTGAGCTGGGCTGGGATGAGATGCAGTTTGAATCAACCATCCAGTCAAGCCAGAAAAGTCTTAGGCAACAAAAAACAGTTTAATTCTAAAGTTTAGTTTTCCACAGCAGAATGGAAGCTAGTTACAGTTCATATGGCATGCCTTTATTGAAGCTACAGCAATTTGCCTTGGATAATATTATAGGATTTTATACAGTTAAATATCTATCAGGGAGTGTTGCTTGGAAGGTGTTTACTTGTGAGTCTGATCAAGTGGAGTGTATTTTTGAGGGAAATGATCGTAAGACTAACCTTAATTGTGCAACTGTAATCTTATGTGCTTAAGTTTTCTTTTATTCGTGTTAATAAAACTTTTAGTTTTAATTTTTAAAATCCCAAAACTATTACTGAACCTCTTACTGCTGAGATCTTTTTTTTTAGAATACAAAATAAAAAGGTTATGGCCCATAAGCCAAGTTTCCCTCTGGGATTTGGTTTGCACAGCAATTAACACCAACTGTGGTCATAACATGAGTGGAATCCACAGCTCTCTACCCAGAGCTGCTCCTCACCCTCATCAACACACACGCTGTTTCACCTTGTTAACGCGGCCAATGAACACAATGTTCTCATTCCACTTCTGCACATTGGTTTCCATGGTGACAGGCTGCTGCTTTATATACTATAGATGGTGGTGCTGCCGCCACCCGGTTCAGGCTTGGGTTCAAACAGCAGCATCTGGGCCTGCTCCGAGACCTGGATGTTGTGTACGGCCCCTCCCTGCTCCATTATCGCTGATTCCATTATAGTATTGTATTAAATGTAAAACTTCACATCTCTTATCTGTCTCATTGATCTATATTAACTCGCATTTAAGCTCCCATCTGAACAGATATAGTCAATAGTAAAGAAGTGGTTTGACAGTGAGACTTTGGGATTAAGGGACCCAATCCTTAAATATTGAAAGACAAATTAATGAGATGGCTTAGATCGAAGCATCTGAGATTTTTGATTTCATAAGTAGGGACATTGAGCCCAAAAGAGAGTTCCAACCCGATACAAATGATTATTTTGGCAGCAATTAAAATATTGCGTCCAGTTTTGGATGGTCTACTACAGGAAGGATATTAAAGCCATGGAGAACGTGCAGAAGAGATGATATAAGCAGCTTTAGTTATGAGGACAGACCAGCGAAACTGTTTTTATTTTTATTTTCATTTGGAATTGGCAGATTATGAGATGACCTCCTAACTCTGTTTAGAATTGAGTTTCAGTGATGTATAGCAATAGAAATTTGTGTTTGTGCAGCATGTTTAACATGTAGCCCAGGCCCAACCATCTTCAGCTGCTTCATCAATAACCTCCTTTCCATCATAAGGTCAGAAGTAGTGATGTTCACTGATGTTTGTACAATGTTCAGCACCATTCACAACCCCTCAGATACTGAAGCAGTCCATGTTCCAATGCAGCAAGAGCTGAACAGTATCCAGGCTTAGAATGACAAGTGGCAAGTAATATTTGCACCACACAAGTGCTAGGCAATGACCATCTCCAACAAGAGAGAATCTAACCATCACCCCTTGACATTCAATGGCATTACTATTGCTGAATCTCCTACTATCAACATCCGGGGGGTGGGGGGGCGCGGAGGGGGGTGCGGAGGGGGGGGTGGGTTGGTTATCATTCACCAGAAACTGAACTGGACTAGTTATATAAATACTGTGGCTACAAGAGCAGGTCAGAGGCTAGGAATCCTGTGGTGACTAATTCACCTCCTGACTCCCCAAAGCCTGTCCGCCATCTACAAGGCAAAACTCAGGAGTATGATGGAATACCCTTCACTAGCCTAGATGAGTGCAGCTGCAGCAACACTCGAAGCTTGACACCACCCAGGACAAAGCAGCCCACTTGATTGGCACCCCATCCACAAATGTTCATCCCTCCATCACTGACACACAGTGGCAGCAGTGTGTACCATCTACAAGATGCACTGCAGAAACTCACCGAGGCTTCTTAGACAGCACCTTCCAAACCCACGACCATTACCATCTGAAGTTCCCCTCCATGCCACTCACCATCCTGACTTGGAAATATATCGCTGTTCCTTCACTGTCGCTGGGTCAAAATCCTGGAACTCCCTCCCTAACAGCACTGTGGGTGTACCTACACCACATGGACTGCAGCAGTTCAAGAAGGCAGCTCATCACCACCTTCTCAAGGGCAATTAGGGATGGGCAATAAATGCTGGCCCAGCCAGTGACAACCAGATCCCATGAATGAATAAAAAACAAATAAATGCCTCAAGCAAACTTGACACTGAGCTGCATAAGAAGATGGGTCACGTGACCAAAAGTTGATTTTAAGGAGTGTCTTCAGGATGAGAGGTAGAGAACCGGAGAGGGAGAGAATTCCAGAGCTTATGACCTTTACACCTGAAGGTATGGCCACCATGTTGGAGCGATTATTATTAGGAATTCTCCAAATGGCAGAATTGGATGAGTGCAGAGATCTTGGCTTGGTGAGTGGTGGGGCAGTGGTGATGACTTTATCCTGGAGGAGTTTGGACAGGGTCATTTGAAAACCAGGATGAGAATTTTAAAATCAAGGCGTTATTTAAATGGAAGCTATTGTAGGTCAGCAAGTATGCAGTGATGTGTAGGCGGATGTAGGACAGAAGCAGCAGAGTTTTGATTGAGCCCAAGTTTGGAGAGGGAAGAATGTGGGAGACTAGACAGGTCATGTAATAATAAAAGATGTTAAACTTAAACAAACTATTTCCATTGGCCTCTAAGTCAGTAATGGGAAGGCATCAATTAAGAGCAAAAAGAATGATTAGTAGAAATTCAAATAAGAACAGAAAGTGCTAGAAATAGTCAACAGGTCTGGCAGCATCTGTGGATAGAGAAACAGAGTTAATGTTTCAAGCTGTATGTGATTCTATTTGTGTTCTCATACCTGGTGATTGGAGGAAATGTAAATCGGGTAACTGCAGGTCAGTCAGCCTAATGTTGGTGATGGGGAAACATTTAGAGTCCACAATCCAGCCAAAATTAATAGTCACTTGGAAGGACACTTCCTGTCCATTAACCAATCCTCTATCCATGACGATATATTACCCCCAACTGCATAAGTCCTTATATCGCCTATTAACCTTCTGTATGGTACCTTGTCGAATCCTTTTTGGAATTCCAGGTATACAGCACCTACTGGTTCTCTTTTATCTACCCTAGTAGTTACATCCACAAAAACTCTTAGAAGTTTTTCAAATATACTATCCCTTTAGTAAAATCATGTTGACTTTGTCTGATCAGACTGAGTTTCTATAATCATAGATCCCAGGACTTTCCTGATGATTGATGTATCTGGCCTGTAGTTCCCAGTTTTCTCAATCCCTCCTTTCTCGAATATTACTGTTACACTTACTCACTTCCAATCTGCTGGGACCGTTCCAGAATCTAGAGAATTTTGGAAAATCATAGCCAGCACATCCGCTGCCACCTCTATATCCTAGGCTTCTAAAAGAGGTAGCTATCCGGTTCTGAGGATTTGTCAGATTTTAGTCCCTTAAGTTTATCCAATACTTTTTATCTGTTGATATTAATTTCTTCACTCTTATTAGCCTCTAGGTTGCCCTCTATTTCTGGTATGCAACTTGTGTCTTCTACTGTGAAGCCAGACACAATAATTATTCGAAGTCTCTGCCATTTCCTCATTCCCCATGATAATTTCTCCTGTCTCTGCTTCTATGGGACCAATGTTTGCTTCAGCTACTCTCTTCCTTTGATATACATGCAAAAGCTCTTACAAGTTATTTTTATATTCCTGGCTGATTTTTTTCTCATTTTATCTTTTTCCTTTTTATCAACTTTTTGGTGGCCCTTTGCTGGTTCCTAAAACACTCCCAATCCATAGTCTTGCTATGATTTTTTGCAATCTTAAGCCTTTTCTTTTACTCTAAAACTACCTTTAACTTGCTGAGTTTTTGTTCTTAAATAGAATGTATTTTTGTTGAAGACTTTGAATTGTTCCTTTAAATGTTCATTTACCTCCATACCTTTTAGTCTATTTACCCAATCAATCTTAGCCAGTTCTCTCCTCTTATGTATGTAGTTGACTTTGTTTAAAGTTAAGATTATTGTTTGTGATTGGAGAATGTCACTTTCAAATTTAACATGAAGTTTAATGATATAATGACCACTAGTTCCCAGTGGATCTTTTACTATGAGATTACTAACTAACCCCACCTCATTATACAATACTAGATCTAAAATAACTTCATCCTTAGTTGGTTCCACAACATATTGCTCAAAGATACTATCAGAAAAACATGCTACAAACTCATCTTCTAGACCACCTTTGCCAATTTGATTGGTCCAGTATATATGAAGATTAAAGTTCCCCACAATTATTACGTTATCTTTTTTACACACACTCCATTACTTTCTTCTTTAATGCTCTGTCCAACATAATAGCTACTTTTAGGCCTATAAACTACTCCCAACAGCTTTACCTGATGCTGCTATTCCAAATTCCCACCCATACTGATTCCACTTGATGATCTGAACCAAGACTTTTCCTCACTAATGTCCTTCTCTCATCCTTTACTATCAGGCTACCCCTCTGCCTTGTCCATTCTGTCTGTCTTTCAGAAATGTTGTGTACCCCGGAATATATATTTTTCAACCTTGGTAACCATGTAGTCATGTTTCTATAATGGCAATTAGATCTAAATCATTTATCTCTGTTTGTGCCACTAGGTCATCTATCTTACTGCAGATGTTTCGCACATTCAGATAAACAGCCTTCAGTTTCATTTTTTTTATGACTATTTCCTGCATACACCATACTCTTTGATGCTCAATTACCATTAAACTCTCTGTCCCTTCTTGTCTCACTCTGCTTGTTTTTACTCACTGTGATACATTGTTCTGTTGCCTCAACTTGTTTCTTTGGAGTCCATCCCAATGAAACAGCTCTCTCTTGTCTGAGTACTGGTGCCAGTGCTCCATAAATTGAAACCCCTTCTTCCCACATCACTCTTGAGCCACATATTTAATTCTTTAATCTGCTTGATCTTATGCCAATTAGCATGTGGTTCAGGTATTGATGTTCAGTATTTTAATATTGACCCTAATATCTTCAAACTATCCCAAAAGAACATCATTTCCAGTTCTACCTGTGTCGTTGGTTCCTACATGGACCAGATTAACTGGATCCACCCTCTCCCACTCCTAGCTTGTCCAGCTGCAAGGAGGTAGTGATTGTGAGCGGAACATGAGGGGGTGGGTGATGGGCTGGGCTGGGCTAGTGATTGTGAGTGCGACATGAGGTGGGCTAGTCATTGTGAATTGAACGCGATGTGGGGTAGTGATTGTGTGTGTGTGTGTGTGTGTGTGTGTGGACGCGAGGTGGGGTAGTGATTGTGTGTGTGTGGAACGAGAGGTGGGGTAGTGATTATGTGTGTGTGGAATGCGAGGTGGGGTAGTGATTGTGTGTGTGTGGAACGCGAGGTGGGGTAGTGATTGTGTGTGTGTGGAACGCGAGGTGGGGTAGTGATTATGTGTGTGTGGAATGCGAGGTGGGGTAGTGATTGTGTGTGTGTGGAATGCGAGGTGGGGTAGTGATTGTGTGTGTGTGGAACGCGAGGTGGGGTAGTGATTGTGTGTGTGTGGAACGCGAGGTGGGGTAGTGATTGTGTGTGTGTGGAACGTGAGGTGGGGTAGTGATTGTGTGTGTGTGGAACGTGAGGTGGGGTGGTGATTGTGTATGGAACGTGAGGTGGGGTGGTGATTGTGTGTGTGTGGAACGCGAGGTGGGGTAGTGATTGTGTGTGTGTGGAACGCGAGGTGGGGTAGTGATTGTGTGTGTGTGGAACGCGAGGTGGGGCAGTGATTGTGTGTGTGTGGAACGTGAGGTGGGGTGGTGATTGTGTATGGAACGCGAGGTGGGGTAGTGATTGTGTATGTGTGTGGAACATGAAGTGGTTGACGTTGAGTGGAACCCAAGGGGGGGTAGCGAATGAGTGGAACGTGAGGCGGGGTAGCGGCCGTGAGTGGAACGCGAGGCGGGGTAGCGGCCGTGAGTGGAACGCGAGGCGGGGTTGTGATTGTCATTGGAATCGGAGGGGGGTATGTGTTGGGGTAATGAATGACAGTATAACACGAGGTGGGGCAGTGATTGTGAGGGAAACATGAGGTGAGGTAGTGATTGTGAGGGGAACACGAGGTGGGGTAGTAGTTGTAAGCAGAAGGTGAGGTGGGGTGGTGTTTTGAGTGGAACATGAGCTGGGTTGGCAATTATGAGCGGAACTTGAGATGTGGTAGTGCTTATGAGCGGTACATGAGTGGGGATGGGCTGGGGTGGTTTTGTGAGTGGAGCACGAGGTGGGGATGGGTTGGGGTACTGATTGTGAGTGGAATGTAATGTGGGCAGGTGATTGTGAGGGAATGCGAGGTGGGTCATTCATTCTGAGCGGAACGCAAAGTGGGGTCGTGATTGTGAACGGAACATGAGGTGGGGTCGTGATTGTGAGCGGAACACGAGGTGGGGCAGCGATTGTGAGCCGAACCCAACGTGGGGCAGTGATTGTGAGCGGAACGTGAGGCGGGGTAGTGAGTGAGAGTGAACGAGAGGCGGGGTAGTGAGTGAGAGTGAACAGAGGTGGGTTAGTGAGTGAGAGTGAACGCGAGGCGGGGTAGTGAGTGAGAGTGAACGCGAGGCGGGGTAGTGAGTGAGAGTGAACGCGAGGCGGGGTAGTGAGTGTGGAACGCGAGGTGGGGTAGTGATTGTGTGTGTGTGGAACGTGAGGTGGGGTGGTGATTGTGTATGGAACGTGAGGTGGGGTGGTGATTGTGTGTGTGTGGAACGCGAGGTGGGGTAGTGATTGTGTGTGTGTGGAACGCGAGGTGGGGTAGTGATTGTGTGTGTGTGGAACGCGAGGTGGGGCAGTGATTGTGTGTGTGTGGAACGTGAGGTGGGGTGGTGATTGTGTATGGAACGCGAGGTGGGGTAGTGATTGTGTATGTGTGTGGAACATGAAGTGGTTGACGTTGAGTGGAACCCAAGGGGGGGTAGCGAATGAGTGGAACGTGAGGCGGGGTAGCGGCCGTGAGTGGAACGCGAGGCGGGGTAGCGGCCGTGAGTGGAACGCGAGGCGGGGTAGTGAGTGAGTGAACGCGAGGCGGGGTAGTGAGTGAGTGAACGCGAGGCGGGGTAGTGAGTGAGTGAACGCGAGGCGGGGTAGTGAGTGAGTGAACGCGAGGCGGGGTAGTGAGTGAGAGTGAACACGAGGCGGGGTAGTGAGTGTGAGTGGAAAGTGAGGTGGGGTCATAATTATCATTGGAATCGGAGGGGGGTATGGGTTGGGGTAATGAGTGAGAGTATAACACGAGGTGGGGTAGCGATTGTGAGCGGAACACGCGGTGGGGTAGCGATTGTGAGCGGAACACGGTGGGATGGCGCTTGTGAGCAGGGCACGAGGTGGGGTAGCGATTGTGAGTGGAACGAGAATTGGGGTAGTGATTATGAGTGGAACGTGAGGTGGGGCACTGATTGTGTGCGTAACACGAGGTGGGGTTGCAGTTATGTGCGGAACACGAGGTGGAGTTCGACTGGTGTAGTGATTGTGAATGGAATGCGTACTGGGGTATTGATTGTGAGCGGAACACGAGGTGCGGTAGTGATTGTGAGCGGAACACGAGGTGCGGTAGTGATTGTGAGCGGAACACGAGGTGCGGTAGTGATTGTGAGCGGAACACGAGGTGCGGTAGTGATTGTGAGCGGAACATGAAGTGGGGTCGTGATTGTGAGTGGAGCACCAGGGCGGGTAGTGACGAGGGAACAGTTGAGTTGGTTGATAGTGCTGCTCAGTAATCAGTGAATGGAGATTGGACCTGGGATTTTCCTTGTATATTTGCCTTTTTGCCATTTCACTCACCATGCCCCAGGAAAGCAGTCTCCTTGTTTTTACTGTTTCCTCCTGCAGGATTTATGTCACAACACTGTCAATTCAATAACAAGTGAACAAACCTCATAAACAAATCCCACATCATCAGAACTTGAGTTGTGTTTAAAAAAAGCAAATGCTGCTTATCTCATCTGGCAAAACTTTAACCAAAGTCCAAAATGATTTATTAAGCTCCTTCCAGCATTGTTGCTGTTGTGTAACTACTGATTTACCGAGTCTTGATGATAGGGAATGTGTTATTTATTACTTTTAGTATCCTTTTTGCCATTGGCTGCAAAGAGACATAAACAGGTTAGTTAAGTGTGCAATAGCAGATGTAGTATATTGTGAACTAGTGTGAAGTTATTCACTCTAGTCAGAAAAACAGAATATTTTTAAAATGGTGTGAAACTTGCAAATGTTGATGTTCAGAGACATTTGGGTGTACTCCTACAAGGAACACAAAAAGTTAGCATGCAAGTACAGCAAGCAAATAGGAAAGCAAATGACATGTTGGCCTTTATTGCAAGAGGGATTGGAATCTTGGAATGAAGCAGTGTTGCTCCAATTGTACATGACTTTGGTGAGACCAGACCTGGCATACAGTGCTCAGTTTTGGCTCCATATTTAAGGAAGGATATACTTGCATTGGAGGCAGTACAGCGAAGGTTCACTAGATTGGTCCCTGGGGTGAGAGGGTTGTCCTGTGATGAGGGGCTGAGTAAATTGGGCCTATATTCTCTGATGTTGAGAAGCATGAGAGGCGATCTCATTGCAACATACAAGATTCTCAAATTGCTTGACTGGGTGGGGATACCGAGAGTTTGTTTCCACTGGCTGGGGAATCTAGAATTGTATAATAAATAAACTTAACAACTGTATATATATTAGGGGTAGTTTTTCTCATTCAAAAGTATAACTAAGTATCACAAGCATTGTGGGATTCTTTCATACTTGTGCTAGAACTTGCTGAATGCCCCATACTGTTATCTCAAGATTGTTTCCCCAAATTGCCTGCTACCTTGGGTTAATCAAGCCCTAAACAGTAATGTATTGAAATTATTAAATTAAGTATCTGTAAAGAGGAACATTTCTTAATTCTGAAATATCTGCATCCAACCATGCATATTAAGGAAGGCATTTTTTTAGGACCTCCTTTACACATCTGGCAGGACACAAAAGCTTGTCATTTAATTTTTACCTGTGGTTTCCAACATCTGTCAATGGAGCACTCCCTCAGTACTGCACTGGAGATTATGATCGATTTTTCTCATCACATGACACAAGTGAAAAAATGACATATATGTTTAATTGTCAGGAAGATATTATAATTTTCATAGTATTATTGGAATTTATTGTAGAGTAATAGTGGGGTCAGTGTATATGGGTCTGTGTCAGTGTGTGTGTCGGGGGGACTTAATTGAATTAAAGGCAGCTGATCTGAAGGCTTTGAAGTATCAGAAGTTAAGCTCGGTTTGAAGTGTTAAGTAGGTAAACATGGGGGTAAAGGGAACATTTTCATTTTTAAATAAACCAGACTAACTTGATTTCAAAGAAGGGGTGAAATGTTTCACCTGGCCAGGAGAAGTTAAGAAACAGTGTGTTTATTTTTACCAAAGATTACTGGTAAAATTGGTACTATGAGAGATTTTTGTTATTAGAGGTAAAGTCCAAAGACATAGGGGAAAATATGGATCAAGGAGTGTGAAAGGGAAGGCATTCTAAGATCTAACAAGTATGAAAAGCCTGCAACATCTTAGCCTCAAGCTGTTGCCTACAAAGAACTGAAGTTAAGAAAACTCACTTTGAATTCGACTGTTTCAAGGTATTGTGTGTTACTTTGCCTGGGTCTTTTCAAATCTCTGTGTCTTAGTGTTGCCTTAATGAAAGTGTTACTGGGAGAATAGATTGATTAGGGGATTTAGAAATTATCATAGTAGTACTTGGTAGATCTATGTATGTACTTAAAATAATTCCTTCTATTAATAAAGGTTTAATTTAGTTTTGCAAGAAACCTATAAGACTCGGTAGTCTTATTACTACTGAATTCAAGGCACGCATCTCAAAATTTATACAAATTGCAAAACAGTTGTGGCAGTTGTTTCAAGTTTCTCTTTGAGACTTGAGCAGCTCAGCGTTTACCATCGGCTGTGCCATAACATTGTACAATTAGTTTTTATACAGACCAATTGATTGTTTGGTGTTATGGGGGGGCTACGGAATTTATAACGTGGCAGCGGGCCTCAGAAGCGAAAAGTTCTAATCTGATTTAACATGCTTGTTTTCGTGTAATTGATTTTTGATTGCAGTGTAGTAGATTTTTCTAATTAACTTTACAAATTCAAAGCCAACCTGAATTTCAAAATCAGTAGAAACAACTTCTAGCTATCAAATTAAACCAAGATCAGTAAGATAATGGAGGATTTTGGGTAACCCCAAGTATGACAAAGTTACAATGGTTTATGTGTAGACTTTGTTAGAATGATTCTTTAGGTTCTGGGGGTGGTGCAGTCTACTCTTAAGTCAGAGTTGCTTAATATGATCATCTGCATGATTCGAATTCAACTCGCACATGAAAAAGTTTTGCCTAATATTGGGATACATGGGGCAAAAACAATTTCAAAAGATCAGAATTCAACAACAATCATTGACCTGTGAAATGTAGAATCTGTTTAAGAGTGAGCAGTGGGAAGATTAAATAATTCAGTTAGGATGGGAGCAAGTTGGTTTCGGGTTGGATGTCGACTCAGCTGCAACTGGACCATCTAATAGTTTTCTTATAGAGACATTCATTCCCCTTATTATTTGCAGAACTGTGTTTGTTTCCATTGTTGAGTGTATAGTGTATTCTGTGCATGATGTTCTCAGTTGACTTGAGTTCATGTTTAACATTCCCAGGAACAGCGTTCCTTTAAAAAAATGTAAATGCTCAAGATATGCTCAAGATTAGGCTGTTTTCAAAATATCTGTCTCACACCCTTGGAAAGTTCTTTATCACTCTTGTGCATTTTTCTCAACTTGAAATTGTATGTATGCCATCTGCACTAAGCATGTTGAGTCACTTGTCAGGAATAAGCCGTCTGTGATTGGAAGCTGCACCAACTTGAATAATGAGCAGCTATTGCACGTTCTAAAGATTCAGTGGTGTCCTCAATTTTGATGTTATGCATGTTACAAGCTGGCTTCTCACTGCTGCTCACCAGATTTATTGGCAGCCCACCTATCAAAAAGGCAAACCCTCACTATCAACCAGAAAACCTGTTCTAGAATCTTCTCCTTGAATCTCAATTTTAAGACAAACATACCTATCTACAAAACCATCATTGAGAACATTGACCAATCAATGCTTAGCTTTCAACTTGAAAGAGACATGGCGACATGTACAATACACTTTGGAAGGAGTAATTTGACAAGGAAGTACTCAATGAACGGCATGACACTAGGAAGTTCTGAGGAACAATGGGACCTTGGTGTGTGTGTCCATAGATCTCTGAAGGCGGAGGGGCATGTTAGTGGGGTGGTGAAAAAGGCATATGGGACACTTGCCTTTATCAATGGAGGCATAGATTACAAAAGTAGGGAGGTCATGTTGGAGTTGTATAGAACCTTGGTGAGGCCACAACTGGAGTACTGTGTGCAGTTTTGGCCGCCACATTATAGGAAGGATGTAGTTGCACTGGCGGGGGTGCATAGGAGATTCACCAGGATGTTGCCTGGGATGAAACATTTAAGTTATGAAGAGAGGTTGGATAGACTTGGATTGTTTTCACTGGAGCAGAGAAGACTGAGGGGTGACCTGGTCGTGGTGTACAAGATTATGAGGGGCATGGACAGGGTGGAAAGGGAGCAGCTGTTCCCCTTAATTGAAGGGTCAGTCACGAGGAGACATAAGTTCAAGGTGAGGTTTAGGGGGGGTGTGAGGAAAAACTTTTTTACCCAGAGAGTGGTGACGGTCTGGAATACACTTCCTGGGAGGGTGGTGGAGGCGGGTTCCTCACATCCTTTAAAAAGTATCTGGATGAGCACTTGACACATCATAACATTCAAGGCTATGGGCCTAGTGCAGGTAAATGGGATTAGGTAGGTAGGTCAGGTGTTTCTCACATGTCAGTGTAGACTTGATGGGCCGAAGGGCCTCTTCTGTGCTATGTGATTCTGTGATGTAGTGACAGCACAAGCGCCAGCCAGAATGGAGGTGATTGGGTAATTCCTCTGTCAATCGTACCTGGAGACCACACTGGGATTCATTTTTACAATATTTGTATAACTATCCTCCTCTCACTGCATTTTGCTGGAGGAATCACGCTACCTTAATGGAGAAATGTTGCTGTAGTTTCGGTCATGAGTTCTGTTTACAATGCATACATACAGATGCTTCAGTTCATAGAGACCGAGGATGAAATGGGTCTATGCCAGCAGTATGTAGTTGGCTCCTAGCAAATCGGCAGTCAATTTTTCACCACATCCAATCATCTTTCCACTGAAGTTCACAAAATGATAGTTTAAATTCTTTGTGGAGGCTTGTTTCCTAGTCTCTCCGTAATGTTTGAAGCTCAAGGTATTGATATTTTCAAAGTCAATGGAAAATAAAAGCTAGCATTGTGAAAAGTTGCTGCCGCTTTGCTACGAGCCTGTTTAGTGCTGCTAGCTAGACCAATTTCATCCACACTTAAGCAGAATCTGTTTGTTGAGTAACACGTCAACTCTTTTCTTCTCCGCCGATGCTGCCAGACCTGCTGAGTTTTTCCAGGTAATTCTGTTTTTGTTTTGGATTGCTCCTGCTTTAAGTCCTACGCTGCCTTCAACTCATTGTCTGTTGACACCATTGTGTCAGCCATAACCATAGCCTCCAATTACACATCGCTCTTAACTGACTGAAGTCTTTCTTCTACTTTCTGCAAAGGGGTCACTCCTGTGTAATTCTGGAGTGAAGTCTTCCCCTTTGATTTGCATTACTTTTTTTAACAGAATGATCCATGTTTTTGGCATGCTGTTCACATTGCACATAACTTAAAATGACCAAACTGCATGAGGCCATCCAATGGCTGAAGACAAAGAGTACTTCAATGATTACCCAATCTTGTGCTTGTCTCTCTCTCAAAAGAAGCTGTTTGGTCTGTAAATATCCAAGTTAATATATAACGCCAGGGATGGGAAGCAAGAGTTATCGCAGAGATTTGAAGTATTTTGACTATTTGCACTGGAGCAGGGAAGACTAACAGATTTACTAGAAGATTTTAAAATTATGAATGTTTTAGACAGTGAACAGAGAAAGGCTATTTCCTCTATTTGGGAAGTTAGTGACGAGGGATCATGAAGGTTAGGAAATATTCTATCCACAAGGACACAGTCTAGTCCATTTGTTTTTACATATTTCAATCAAATCATTATAATCTCAACACTCTGTGGTAATTCGGTTCATCCATTACTGGTGGTGGATGTATTTTCAGAGATTTTGGTTTTTGCATTAGATATTTTGTGCGACATTTCCTTCTGACAGTTTTTGTAAACATTTCTTAATGGCAATGACTTTTTTTTAGCTTAGTTTTATTTTTCCCTTTCTTTGGTTCTCTAGGTGAGTTAGGAGCATTTGAAGCTGGCTCATGTGCCGCAGCTTGAGATGAGTGGAAGAACACCTGAGATTGTGGCTCTGGCTCTTAACATTAGGTTCTTCCTTCCTTAATTGATTCTTCCCGCAGCCGCTTTGGCTGAATAGGCCAGATTTACATTCAGTTTGTTGGCAGGTGTGTGATCCCCATGAATTAGTGAGTATTCCTCGAAGGCCAATACAAAAGTAGCTTTTGAGGTCACTTGCATTATATCAAGCTGTGTAAATGTATTAATTTTTCAGCCAGCTACTGGGTTAAAACTCGAACACAGTTTATTTTTTGTGAATTTTCCCTGAAGTACTCATTTGAGAAAGAATTGTTGCAAAATTTGTTTTTGTTTAAGAAAATTGGTCCAGAGCTTCTGATCTTCGGATGGTCGTGGTCCGGCGTTACACCCCAAGATGGGTAGGGGGACCTCCCTGAGGTCCCTATGCACTAACTACGTGGGAATTGCCTGGGAAGTTTGGACTTCCGGTGGACAATTACCCTGCGTCTGGTACCCTTCAAAACTCTGAGTTAGAGTCAGAGATCTCGGATGCTTCCTGCTCACTTACCAGAGTAGTTACTTGGGTAAAGTTAGAAGGATTAAAACCAGTTTTAACTCCTGGGTGACTATACTTCTGACAGCACCCCCCCACCTTGGCCCCCCAACTCCCTACCAGACTTCATGACCCCTCCACTACTCCTACACCCCCATCCAACCTGACTATCCCCAACCCCTTGACTACTGTTCTCAATCCAACAACTACCCCCACTGACCTCCCTATCCCACCCTACCCCTCACCCCTCACTTATCTTACACACTTACCTTCTCTCTGTAGCTTGTCAAAGTGTCTTTAGGACATTTAAACTTACCTGAGTATGGCGGCTAGTGCCATAAAAAAGGGGTATGGCTTGGCTTTCCCTGATGCTCCTACACTGCGAAGAAGGACTCCTGGAGCATGTACGCTCCTCATTTCTGAGGAGGTCTGGTTTGGAAGTCCAGGTGACAAATGTGGAGCTCCAGTACAAGATAAGTAACTAGGAGTGGAGTGGTAATCTGACAGCGAATCTTCAGAAGATCTAGATTAAAACCATGACTGTGAAAATTATTTTTGATTTTAAAATAATGCTAGAAAGTTCCACCGTCATTGAAAACTGCCCCCTTTTTACGGCCCAAGAATGATTCCTGGGATGAAGAACTGTATCTATGAGGATAGACTGGAGAGGTTGGGACTGTTTTCCTTGGAGAAAAGAAGGCTGAGAGGAAACTTGATAGAGGTATGGACAGGGTAAATAGTGAGAAACTGTTCCCATTCAAGAGAACATTATGAACTAGAGGCACAGATTTAAAATAATTGTCAAAAGGGGTAATTGTGATGTGAGGAAAAATTTTTTCACCCAGAGGGTGGTTGGAGCCTGGACAAACTTCTTGAGAGAGTGGTAGAGGCAGATTCGATTGAGGTATTCAAAAGGGAATTGGATTGCTATCTGACCCCAAACATCTGAAGCCAAAGATCAGCCACGATGGTAAGGGTGGGCAGGGTTGACAGAATGTTTTGTCTACTCCTGCTTGTTGTTCTTGTAATTGACGACAGAGACTAGAAGATTATCAGCTGAGGTGAAAAAACAATTTTGTGAAAGTCCTCCCCAGCCTCCTCAGACAATCTGGCTAGCTGTGGAATATCTGTTGCTACCCTATCAGATCATCTACCCTCTAACTAATCCACAATAACATATTACACCAATACATAATCCAAGGGAGTTTTAACTTGTGTTCAGTTTTTCAGGGGGGCTTTTGTTTTTGGTGCAATTTTCAATATGAACGTAACAAGTTCTCCTGCTGCTTTTTTGCTCTGTTGTGTTGCGAAGACAAGGACGATAATTAAATCAATTTTCATTCTCGTCAGTGTTGGAACCCATATCTCAGTCACTCACACAGCACCTTCGATGGATCATGCAGAAAGATCTGCTGGGGCAAGATGTGTTCCTTATTGGGCCACCCGGTCCTTTACGACGCTCCATTGCTATGCAGTATTTGGTAAGTCATTCTCTAGATCATATGCAAATACTGTAGCTGGGTTGTAATGCATCATTCCAGTTTGTTGCCTGCATGAAGCATAATTCGCTGGCGGGAAAGAAACCAATTTGCAGTTTACCAATGTGTGGACATGAGTAAAATGACAAATACAGGAAATTAGATCAATAGTAACGCCTTCTGAGCAGTAGCGGGCCAGTATCAATTGCACATGTTAGCATTATACCTGCATTTTGTAGGTGAAACTATTTAACTGAACTTTGGGTCATGAGAGATTTCATGTTAGTTTTTAGTGTTCAGCTTAATGTGTCTGTAGGACAGAAAGAACTCTAATGTTTTAATAATTTAGTTATACTAATTAGGCCAAATATCTGACTGAATATGAAGCTAAGCATTGCCTTGGACAAGTAGGAAAAGCTATCAGTCTGCAATCTATTCATGTTTCTTTGGCCCTTGTGCACATCCACCTAAAAAGAATAAAATTAGTAACATGCCAAGCACATTTAATACTGAAATAATAATTCACAAAGATGCTTTCAACTTGAACATGAAGTTGACAATTTCATTTTGAAAATCCATTCAACATGCTCCAGTAGGAACCTGCGGCTGGATGACTGAGGCTTCCCCTTTTGTGCCCACCCTGTTGGTTTGTTCCAGGCTCGGAGAGTGCTGCAGAGTTCTGGGCATGTATCCTATTGCTTTTTACGTGCATGACTGAGACTGCTCCTGCTCTGCTTCCCTAATTGCCACATAGACTAGCAGACCATGTGCCTTAACTTTTCAGCCCCAAGGTCCCAGACTGAACTGCATCTGGGTCTCTTCTAGTTTTCTTACTGCAGCCAGGACCCAGGCACCCCTGCTTCTGAATTTTGCTGCCAGACAGCTGCTTATCCCATTCCTGTGTGCTGCCTGGACCCGAGCCCCTCCTTGAGTATTGACATACCTAAGACATCTGCTCTCAAACCTCTGCTTCAAACTCCAACACCAATTTATCACCACCTGGTCACTGCAAACACTCTGACCAGTTGTTGCTTCTCATCTTGTTACATACCTTGGGCTATATCAAAGATAAGGCATGAAAATTCAATACTTCGGTAAAGGAAACTTGTTCAAGAGCCACAGGATACAGGGAAGTACAGACCGATAGAAAGAACATAGGAACAGCAGTTATCCAGTCAGATGGAGGCAGAGAGCTTGAGAAAAACACAATGAGACAAGAGACATACAAAAGAAGTTTCAGTGAAAATGGATGAGACATATGGAGTTTGAAATGAATAGATGGTGTGAAAAGCAAAGCAAAACAGATAGCCAGAAGGCTATAAAGAGACAAGTTTTTTTTTAATAGTCATGACAAACTTTTATGGAGGTTTACTGGAAGAAATTTATATTTTGCTGTACATGATGTGTATGAAGAATTTATGCAACTTTCATAACGTTGGATGTATACATGATGATAACCTTTCCAATCAGTTGTAAATTGAGCTTCTATATGGTGTTTTTTCCTATAATGAGCAATTAATTTTCTTTACGGCTGTTATGAACTTGAGTTCTGCTGGTCATAGTTGTTCACGTTTGCTTCTACTGCTGCCATTTTCAATCAGGAAAATATTATCTCAGCATTACCAACAAGATTAACATCTAAAATATAAACTTTAGGAATTGTCCTGTTCATAGCTTCATTCTATCATATGTACATCCCAAATTATTCACATTTAACATCACACAAGAAACAACAGGTATTTGCTTCTTTTTACACAATTTCTAAGGAACTCTATTGTGGTAGCAGTTTAAATTTAGAAGCATGCAGCTGAAATTAGTCACTTTTATTCTGTTATACTACAGCTTTTGACAGAATTTAAGTAATAAATTGTGTCGCTTAACACCCATGTGTGCCGTCTCTCGTTTTTGGAGTGGTATTTTTTCCCCCTATCCTCGTGCCCAATTTGAAAATGTAAACAGTTTCCCATCAAAATAGCCTGAAGTGTCTCTGATCTGGATGAAAGGTAGCTGCAGTAGTGAGACCAAAACCACCACTAGATGTGAAGGGAACGAAGTTGATTGAACCTTTCTGTGACATTAGAGGCATAAGTAAATGAAAAAGTACAAGAATAGCTGGATCAAATCATTCATTTGCTACTCAATTCATCCTGTCTTTCTCCCTTTGTACATCCACTTCCGTGTCTCTCTTCCTGTCGATCTCTCTCCCTTCTCCATCTATGGCACTGTCTAGTTCTTGTGCCCTTGTTTTCACTCAATCTCTGTTTCTCGTCCCTTCTTAGCCCTTCATCCACCCACTACTGTCCCTAACTGCTCCATTCACACTCCTATGTTTCTCTAATCTGGCCACCTCTCTATCTTTCAACAGAAATATAGTCCCCATGGCACCATGAGCAGCAGATTCACTAACAATTATTTACTGATGAATTAAAAATATAGTTGTAGAAAAAGAAATGACCCTGTGAGAGGCTTCATTGTCAGTGAGCAGACAGTTGCTCCCTGGCCATGTACCATTTTCGGTACACTGACTGGTGTGATCAGTTTCCAATTGTGGGTTCACTCTAAGAGATATTCAGGTCAGGTAAAGAGAAGCACCTGAAATGTTAAGAAAAATGAATTGTTGTCCTGTAAACCCAATGCTTGTTTGTTGGGGGACTCAACCCCTGACTTTCCACTTTCTCCCCACAGCCATTTGTCCCCTCTTTGGCTAGAATATATTCAGTTGGCTCCTTTCCCAATAATTTGCAAGGTTTGCAAGTTTCAACAATGAAATGTTAAGTGCACTTGTGACCAAAAGGTGATACAATTGCAGGAAGGAGGGCAACCTGCTTCAAAAATGGTCTGTACGTGGGCAGAGTCAAGATGACCATATGAGCATAGCTGTTTGCCAAAGCCCCTCTCACAAGATCTGCGTTAAACTGTTGGTAGACTTGCTCTGGATTTCCACATCTGGAGCATTAAAGGTGATGGATCAGAAAATTTGATGAGGGAACTAAGAGTTTGTATGACTGCTGTAGGAAAGAATTGCTGGATGCCAGGTATGAGAATATCATCATTCATGTAACCAGAGCTCAATCCCTACCATGATTGCAATGAACCCGAGAATGCAACAACTTGCATTTTTATAGTGTTTTTAACAGAGTAAAATGCCCAAAAGTGCTTCTTAAGAATGTTATCAGATAAAATTTGACAATGAGCAACATAGACAATGACCAGTAGCAAAAGCTTGGTCAAAGAGGTAGGTGTTCAGGGGTGACTTAAAGGAGAAGGGGTTTAGAGAGGAAATTCTAGAGTTTAGTGCCTAGTCAGTTGAAAGCATTGCTGTCAATAATGAAACAAATGTAATCGGGGACATGCAGAAGCCTAGAACTGGAGGGACTCTGGAGGTCTTAGAGGGTTGTAGGACTGGAGGAGATTACAGAGATAAATATGGGCGAGGCCATGGAAATATTTGAAAACAAGGCTGCACTGGGAGCTAATATCAGTCATTGAGCACAGGGGTGACGGGTGAACAGGAAATGGTGCGAGTTAGGGTAAGGTCAACAGAGTTTTGGATGAGTTGAAATTTACAAAGGGTGGTAGGTGGGTGGGTGCCTCCTATAATTACAATACATAGGAGCAAGCAACTGCTATTGAATCTCGATTATTCCAACTCCTTGAAAGAATATTGTATGGGCCATGGTGTGCATTCCTGTTGTGGTTAAGAGGGGGTTGCTTTGTCTTCAAACGTTTTATGATGACTTCTGAAAATCATCGTAATGCCTTTGAGGAGGTCTTGTTACCAACTTTCTACAGTCTGTGTTTGTCATTGTCGAATGACCAATGTGTGGCTATCTTCCATGGATTGTAGTAAATGTGGAGACTTTGGGATCAAATTGAGTCAGAAATGATATGCTTGTCGATTGTAATTTGTGAATCTTCTGTGACAGGCTTTGTAATCCAATACTTCATGTAGTCCAATACCCAAATGATCCAGTGAAACAAAATAATATTTGCTGCAAATGGGTAATGTACTCCATACGTCTATTCTGATTTCTGACATGACAGAAATCCTTTTTGCTTACAAACTGGAGCATGGCCTAGCCCCACCCTATAAGTGCCCGATGGTGCTCCAACTCTGAGTTCCTCTTTATCTCCCCTTCCTGGTGTTCCTTGGACTGTTGACTGTCTTCACTCCAGCCTTGAGACCTCCCTCCCTAAATCGCTGTGCCTCCCTACTTCCTTCAGTATTTTTATAAACTTCCTCAAATGTTCTCTTTTTGACCCTGTCTTTGGCTAATTCTTTGTCAATTGGTCCACCCCTTCTAAATCCTGCACTGCCTGCCCCATTTTCCTCCTAAATATTCCATACTTGGAGCTATGTTTTAGCTAAATCCTATTTTTGTGCTAAATCATGACTAGTTTTTAAATCCATTATTGTTTTGGTCGGCCCCTCTCACAAATTCCCTTCCTCTAAGGTTCCGCTTCCTCTACCCAGGTCTCTGCTTCCCCTACTTGAAATGCCTTGTGATGTGTTATGTGGATAAAGGCACTGTACAAGTACAAGGTGTTTTTGTTCAGCTTAAATGACCTATTAATCTGTTTTCAAATTATATCCCCCAGTCTTGGAGCTATGTGATGTGAACAGCTTGTATGGAGCAATTGTATGGTCTTGTATGAAAAATGTTCAAAATTGTTTGATCACCTAGAAGTTTGTTGTTTTTCAACGAGAATGTGCTTAACTTTCTCAACTCCCCTTATAATTTAATTTCTAGAGGTGAGTAGGCAACTAAAATTGAGGGATCAGTTTCCTGTTTCTGAAAAATAATATAGAATTATACTTTTTTGCCATTTATTTTAACCCTGGCTCTGTTGCCAGTGGAAACAGTTTCTCCTCATTTATTCTATCAAAACCCCTCAGAATTTTGAACACACCTATTAAATCTCCCATTAATATTCTCTGCTCAAGTCACTCCAGATAACTAAGACCCCCTCATCCCTGGTACCATTTTAGTAAATCTCTTCTGCACCCTCTCCAGGACCTTGACATCCTTTCTAAAGTGCTGTACCAAAAATTGGACACCTTACTCTTGCTGAGGTCTAAACAGTAACTTCTAAATGTTTTTGCTTTTGTACTGTGCCTCTATTTATAAAATCATGGATCCCATATGCTTTTTTAACAGCCTAATATGAAATAAAAATTATTTGAATTAGTTGCACTATTACACAGGCGTACTAGTCTACATTATATCTGAAATATGGCACTTACAGCATTACAGAACCCTATTAGCCCTGCGCTAGAATATCTATCTTGTAAGCTAGAGTGGGACTTAAACCCACAATATACTGACTTAAAGGCAAATGTTACTAATTGAGCTAAGCTAACACTTGACCCAAATGAAGCTAACGGCCTTGTATTTGTGGAGTCTTTGACAACGAACTGTCAGCATTTGCCATCATTACCATTCTGAATCTGACCACACTTCAGGTCTTAGCAAAAGTGTAGACTAACATGGAAATCCTCTCACTCACTGCTCCGCCACAAGCTGCAGTGCTGTGCTGTGGACCCCACCAACTCCTCCTCCCGGGGAATCAATTGATTTGGCGAGGACTTCCTCCTACTCCACTCTCACATTGCTGTTAGAAACCCCACATGAAGAAGAGTCATATGGACTCAAAACGTCAGCTCTGTTTCTCTCTCCACTGATGCTGTCCGACCTGCGTTTTTCCAGCATTTTCTGTTTCAATTCCATAAAAGCTTTAGCCTTGTTCAATGAGGTGCAACTGGGTTTTTAACCGCAATCTGCGTTAATAATGAGCCAGCAACTGACCTGGCCCTGACAAAATATGTGAAATGTTGTTAAATGTCTCTATTTGAATTAATTATGAGATTTTAAAATTGTTTTAAAACAATTACTGTTTTCACGATATTTCAGCTTTTACCATCCCCCCATGTGTAGGTCTCAATCTTTATTTTACCCTGTGTAAAGTTTTAAAATATGATTTGATTGTGAACACTTTTTAATCCCTGGTTGGCTGTCTGTGAGAATTCTTCAATGTGATTTGCTGCTTGAACAGCTTTATGATATCAGCTTGACATTGGGAATCATCTTTAAACCGTGCTACAATCAAGAAGTAGAATTCTTGCCAGAGAGATCATAGGATTTCTCGGTGAGCTTTTCTTCAAGATCAGCGATGAGTTCCCTTGCTTCGCTGCCAACTGTAGAATCCAGGCTGTTATTTTGAGGTTTGATTTCTCTTGTACCCTCCTTACTGATACCTCTGCTTCCAACCTCTACTAACTACAACTTGCACAGCCAGGGTCATTGTCCCAGCTGAACAATGTACAGTGATTGGAAGTGAGCCTCTGTATGTCACCTGTGTTCTCATTGGTATATCTTGAAGTAAATAAAACACTTAATGGAACAAATTGTAACAGAGGTTTAAAGCTTTGGCTGAGTAGCCTATTATAAAAATGCGATAAATAATTAAATAAAATTCAGTGTTGGACGATTTCTCCCACGTGCCCCTGCCGCTGCCCCCCCCACCCCCAACACCCACTGCCCACAGAGGTGTCTCTCATATCACCAGGGCCACGCAGACCACAGTTTGAGAAATCCAACTAAATAGGAAGTAATGGGGAGGGTTGATGTGTGTATGGATTTTCAAAAGCCATTTGACAAAGTGCCATGTTATAAACTTAGAGCAGAGAAGGGAAACAGGTGTTGAAAATTAGGTGTTTTGATAGAGTAGATGAGGAGAAACTGTTCCCAGCGGATGGATGGTTGGTAATGAGAGAGCGCAGATTTGTGATAATTCTCAAAAGAACTAGATGGGTGATGAGAATCATTTTTATGCAATGAGTGAAAAGCTGGAATAATGTCTGAAAGGGTGGTGGAAGCAAGTTCAATTGGATAGCTCTTTCAAAATGACAGTACAGGCATGATGGCCTGAGTTCTTTTAAATTCATTCATAGGATGTGAACATCACTGGCAAGACTAGCATTTGTTGTCTATCCCTGATTGCTTTTGAGAATGGCCTCCTGTGCTGTGTAATGTGATTCAATGACATAGCAATACTGACTACATTTCAAGCACATTCTTGGTTACTTTGTATCTCTCTCTTTCTCTGCCTATATATGTACATATATATAAAATATATAATATCTCTAAAGACAGAGTTAATCAGAACTTTGGGCCTTGTTCATTCTTGGGTAATAGTGTATTTAGAAAATGTGAAAATCATCAGTTCATCCAGAGGAGTTACTCTCAAATTTGAGAAGGATATATAGCAACATAGAAAATAGGAGCAGGAGTAGGCTATTCGGCCCTTCGAGCGTGCTCCGCTATTCATTATGATCATGGCTGATCACCCAATTCAATAGCCTATTCCCGCTTTCTCCCCATATCCTTTGATTTCTTACACCCCAAGAGCTATATCTAACTCCTTGAAAACATACAATGTTTTGGCCTCAACTGCTTTCTGTGGTAGCCAATTGCACAGGCTCACCACTCTCTGGGTGAAGAAATTTCTTCTCATCTCAGTCCTAAATGGTCTACCCCATATCCTCAGACTGTGACCCTTGATTCTGGACTCCCCCACCATCGGGAACATCCTTCCTGCTTCTACCCTGTCTAGTCCTGTTAGAATTTTATGGGTTTCTATGAGATCCCCCCTCGTTCTTCTGATCTCCAGCGAATATAATCCTAACCGACTCAATCTCTCCTCATATGTCAGCCCCGCCATCCCAGGAGTCAGTCTGGTAAACCTTCGCTGCACTCCCTCTATAGCAAGAACATCCTCCCTCAGATAAGGATAAGGAGACCAAAACTGCACACAATATTCCAAGTGTGGTCTCACCAAGGCCCTGTATAATTGCAGCAAGACATCCCTGCCCCTGTACTCGAATCCTCTTGCTATGAAGGCCAACATACCATTTGCCTTCTTTACCACCTGCATGCTTACCATTGACTGTATATTTGGCAGCACCTTCCAGTGAAGCATTAATTGATGAGGGCATGGAATGGAAGAGCACAGATTTGGCTCTGTTGAGCCGCTAACCTGGCCTGTGCTGTGATGACTTTCTGCAGCTGGGAAGGTGTATCTGCTGTATAAAACCATGGGTGGGGAATAGAAATGTCGATGCTTGTTTGAACTTATGTTTTAATGCTCAACAAGATTACGCATTTATCCAACTTTTATACACTGCATTTCAAACATAAGCAGGCATCAAATATATGATGACGTCATGGGGCGGAATGGTTCCAGATTTGCTCTGTGCATTAGTGGGTGGGTAAAATGAGGGTTTACCCGCTGGCCACGATGGCGGGTTTTCACACCATATCGTCTGAATCCCACCATATTATTTATGCGTTCCTGGGAAACACGGCGTTTCTATAGCGCGCGGGCTCTCGTTCACTCGCCCGCCATCACCTCGCCACTTCATCATGCCCGGCGACATGTTTAAAGTGCAGCAGCACGCACACATCTGTGCTTCCAAACCACGACTACTGCAGGGAAGATGTCCACATAAGGCAAGAAGACTGCAGCCCCCAGGTTTAGCGACGTATCACTGGACCGCCTTTTGGATGCCATGGAGGCTTGCCATGATGTGCTCTTCACCGCTCTGGCTGCAGGATGGGCAGCAGCATTACCAACCAGGCTTGGGAGGTAGTGGCAGCGGTGGTCAGCGCCAATGCCCTGCAAAAGAGGTCAGCCGCCCAATGCCACTATAGGATGAATGGTCTCATCCATTCCACCAGTGTAATTCACTCTTCTCATCAGTCTCAACTCTCAAACCCATCACACATCCACAGGATCTCACCTCAAGGGGCAACACCATTAACTCTCTCATACACCCTCACATCTCCATCAGGCTCATATCACCTGGAGCTCGTGTCCTTATCCTGTCCATGTCTCCACTCACCACAAACACATTCCACACAGTGCCGTGCGTCCTGCTCACACCCCATCTGTTTTCATGCAGGAGAAGCTGGCTCACATCAGCAGGGGGAGGTCCCAGACTGTGCATGGAACGGCCTACATTAGGCCCCGCACTCACTTGGAGGAGTGTGCCATCATGCTGACTAGTGAGAATGTGAACCCTGCCTATTGCGACGATGAGGTCAGCAGCGAACACCCATCTGACAATCCTGTATCACATCATCCCTCCATCAATGCAACCTTGAGGGCTCTCTCTCCTGCTTTTGACTCTGCTGCCATGCACTACTTATTTCTACTTTGGTTCATAGGGAGCTCTGCCAATGGACCAACATCCTCAGTCAGCCGGCCAGTCCGTCCCTAAGCTCCATCCATGTCATCATCTGCAGCCAAGAGGACTCCTCCAGTGAAGAGATAGAAATAAGCAGCCTGGAAGACCCTTCAGGGGGAGCAGCCAGTCCATGAATGATTCTGGAAGGAAAAGTGCGTGTGTGGCAGGGCCTTTTGGAGCCTCGTACAAGCACTCTCCCACGTACGCAGATCCTTCACGTTTCACACATCCCAATGTCCTGAGCATTTTGAACGCTGGCTGCTGGGGTTTGCTTTCAGTTGTCCATCTGAGCTGACCTGCATCTCTACCCAATGACTGATCACACTCCTATGCCGCACATGATATCGCCCACCATGGTCTCGTTTCACTTTTGATTTGGACAGCATGGCCTCATGGCCTGGTTTTACTGCATAGTGTGTACCTTCCCCTGATCACCCCTTTCCTTTCCCCCATCATAGTTGACCCTGACCCCCGGACACCCTCCCCCACAGAGGGCTGTATGGAACAAATTCCAGAAGATGTTCAACCCTCAGTTGACTGAAAACGTGGCCACAGTTGGGAGGGCAAAAGGGCGAAGTGATGTGCAGGAACTGAGTGTATGGCAGGGCAGAGGGGAATGGTTTGACTTGCGGGTTTGGACAAGGTAACAATGATTGGAGAGAGGATTCCATGAAGGAATTTAAACAAATATAAGAATTTTAAATTTGAGGCTGGGATTTGGGACACTGAAGATTGGACTGATGGGTTAATCCAAAATCCTTTTAGTGCAGGTTAGGGTAAGGACAGCAGAGCTTTAGTTGAATTGGGGGTTAAGGATAGGAGGTTGACCAGGAGAGCATTAAACTACATTGGAAACCTGCTATAACATGGTCTCCTATAGTATGGATCTGGGTATACTGCAGATCCTTTGTAGACCCTAACATTTTCATGTAAATTTATCATTTCAGAACATACTTCAGACCATTGTTCAAATATAAATGCTCCAAAAATTAGTTAGAGCCAGTCAATGACTGGTCAATGACTCATTACTAATTAAAGTGCTAGTTTTCTCTGTATATCGACACCCAAGAAGCCACCAATGAGACAAAGACAGATGATCAAACATTAGCTTGTGTAACAGATTCAAACTGTCAAGATGTCCAGAAAGCTGAAGAACTAAAGCTCTGCTGTCCTTACCCTAACCTGCACTAAAAGGATTTTGGATTAACTCATCAGTCCAATCTTCATTGTCCCAAATCCCAGCCTCAAATTTAAAATTCTTATATTTGTTTAAATTCCTTCATGGAATGATGACGCTGACACTGAGACCAGACCACTGCCATCATCCCATACAGTCATTTATGATTTAGGAGAATTGCTGAGATGGCTGGAACTAACAAAAAAATCGATTGCTGCAGGTGTGACACAAATTCAGAACATCTAGCAAAGGCAGAGGTGAGGAGTGAATGTATACAGTAAAGATTACAGATTTCTTCACATCCATCATTTAATAATGATCAATTGTACATGTATATCCCCATTACCAGTAGAAATAAAATTTATTTGAATAGATTTTCTTCATTTTGTTTTTATTATTCTGGCTACTGGCCTGGCGCTTTTGAAAGGACCACGTTATAATGGTCACACCAATGACACCGTCTCATAATGTGGATCCAATGGACTGCATTATAGTGAGGTTCCAATGTAGTAGAATAAAAACAGAAACAGCAGGTCAGTCAGCATCTGTGGGGAGAAAGTGTTAATGTTTCAGGTCGTGATAACCCTTCTTCAGAACTGAATGCGGAACCTTAGAAATGTGAAAGGTTTTGAACAAGTGAAAGAGCGGAGTGGGTGGCAAACCGGAAGGGAAGGTCTAAGGTAGGAGAGATTAAATGACCAAAAGGTTTCATGGTCCAAAAGGAGTGGTAATGGGCCTAGTAAATAAACAAAAACTATGTCCAGATGTGTGAATGCATAGCTGTCCAAATGCAATGTACCACAGTATCTTCAGAGTATCTTTACAGTGCAGAAGTGCATTTGGCCCTTCGAGTCTGCACTGTCTCTCTGAAAGAGCATTCTACCGAGTCCCACTCCCCTGCCTTATCCCCGTAACCTTGCACATTCTGTCTTTTCAGGTAGCAATCCAATTCCCTTTTGAATACCTCAATTGAACCTACCTCCGCCACCCTCTCAGGATGTTTGCTCCAGACTCCAACCGCTCTCTGGGTGAAAAACTTTTCCTCACTTCACATTTACTCCTTTTGCTAATTATTTTGAATCTGGGCCCCCTAGTTCTTGATGTTTTCTTGAGTGGGAACAATTTCTCACAATTTACCCTGTCCATACCCTCAGGATCTTGAATACCTCTATCAAGTATCCTCTCAGCCTTCTTTTCTCCAAGGATAACAATCCCAACCTCTCCAAACTATCCTCAGAGCTACAGCTTTTTCTCCTGGGAATGATTCATGTGAACCTCCTCCGTATTCTCTCCAATGCCTTCAAGTATGGCGCCCACAACTGGACTCAGTACTCCAGATGAGGCCTAACTAGTGTCTTATACAAGTTCAACATGACCACATCATTCTCTTGTACTATGGTCCTATTAATAAAGCCTAAGATATTATATGCTTTATTAACTGCTCTCTCAACATGTCCTGCCATCTTCAATGACCTATGTACGTATACACTGAGGTCCCTCTGTTCTTCTTTAGAATTTCTCCCTTTATTTTATACTGTCCCATCATATTCTTCCTGCCAAAATGGATCACCTCACACTTCTCTGCATTGAGCTCCATCTGCCACTTGCCTGCGCAATCCACCACATATCTGTCCTTTTGAAGTTCAAGACTATCCCCATCACGGTTGACAGCATTTCCAATCTTCATTTCATCTGCAAATTTTGCAATTTAGGGGGAGTTGGTGGCATAGTGGTATTGTCACTGAGCTGGTAATTCAGATACCCAGGGTAATACTCTGGAGACCTGGGTCTGAATCCCACTATGGCATATGGTGGAATTTGAATTCAATAAAAATCTGGAATTAAAAGTCTGATGACCATGAAACCATTGTCGATTGTCGTAAAAATCCATCTGGTTCACTAATGTCCTTCGGTGAAGGAAATCTGCCATCCTTACCTGGTCTGGCCTACATGTGACTCCAGGCCTACATGTGACTCCAGACCTACAGCAATGTGGTTGACCCTTAAATGACTCTTAACAAGGGCAATTAGGGATGGGCAATAAATGCTGGCTGAGCCAGCGATGCCCATATCCCATGAACGAATAAAAAGAAAATCATGCCCTGAACACCACAGTCTAGGTCATCAATATATATCAGGATGAGCAAAGGCCCAACAATATGGCATTTCTAATACCTCCTTCTTCTCAATTGTAAGTTCCTCGAGTGTACCAGTTATCTTCTCTCACCTTGGCCTGGGAAGCATCTTCTTTTGTAAAGACAGATGCAAAGTACTCGTTTGACACCTCCGCCATTTCTTCAGCCTCCACATGCAAGTCACTTTTTTTGTCCCTAATTGGCCCGACTCTCTCTTTTACCACCCTTTTATTATTTACATGCCTATAGAAGACTTTGGGATTCCCTTTTATGTTTGCTGCCAGTCTCTTTTCATGCACTCAGCTTTTCTTATTAGTTTCTTCACTTCCCCTCTGGTCCTTCTATATTCAGTCTGTTTCTCCATTGTAATTTCTACCTGACATCTGTTGTACGTGCACTTCTTTCTTTTCATCTTTACCTCTATCTCTCTCATCATCCAGGGCGCTCTTGGATTTATTTGTCCTACCTTTCCCCTTCAAGGGAATGTATCTTGGCATTGCCTGCAATACTTTTCCTTCGAAGATGGCCCATTGTTAAGCCACTGTCTTTTCTGCCAACATTTGATTCCAACTTACTCAACACAGATGCATTTTCATCCCATCGAAGTTGGCTTCTCCCAGTTAATTTTCCTTGCTCTGGATTGTTCCCTGTCCTTTTCCATGATTAACCTAAACCTTATGATACAATCATCACTGTCCCCTAGAGGCTGTCCCATTGACATTTGATCCACTTGGGCAACTCATTCCCCAGAACCAGGTCCAAAAGTGCTTGTCCTCTCATTGGGCTGGGAACATACTGCTGAGAGAACTACCTTGAACACATTCCAGGAACTAACTCACTCTTGTTCCTTTGTACTATTCCTATCCCAGTCTATATTTGGATAATTGATGTCCCCCATTATGATTACTCTGTACTTCTTGCATTTCTCTGTAATTTCTTTGCAAATTTGTTTCTCCACATCCCTTCCACCAGTTGGTGGTCTATCTACTAAACCAATCAATGTTATTGCACTTTTTTCATTCCTTACCTCTAACCAGAGAGATTCTGTCCTTGATCCCTTTGGAACACCCTCTCCCTTCAGTATTGTAATGCCATTTTTAATCAGTATTGCCACCCACCTCTTTCTTCCTTTCCTGTTACCCCTAAATACTTTGCATCCAGGAATATATAATGCCCTGAACAAAAATAGAAATGCCTGGAAAAATTCGGCAGGTCTGGCAGCATTGGTGGAGAAGAACAAAGTTGACGTTTCGAGTCCGCATGACCCTTCAACAGAATGAAGTAAAAATAGGAGAGGGATGAAATATAAGCTGGTTTAAGTTGGGGGGAGGTGGAGATTGGAAGCAAAATTAATAAATTTTCCCAAGTCCTGACGAGAGCATGAAGTGACGGAGGCGAAGTAACTGAGAGAACTTTTGCTTCCAGTCTCCACCCCTCCATCATTTTCACATGGTCCATCTCTGACACTTCCCTTCCCTTCCTTGACCTCTCTGTCTCAATTTCTGGTGATAGACTGTCCATCAATATCCATTACAAGCCTCCCGACTCCCACAGCTACCTCGACTACAGCTCCTCACACCCCGCTTCCTGTAAGGACTCCATCCCATTCTCTCAGTTCCTTCGCCTCCGTCGCATCTGTTCTGATGATGCTACCTTCAAAAACAGTTCCTCTGACATGTCCTCCTCCTTCCTTAACCGAGGTTTTCCACCCACGGTAGTTGACAGGGCCCTCAACCGTGTCCGGCCCATCTCCCGTGCATCTGCCCTCACGCCTTCTCCTCCCTCTCAGAAACATGATAGGGTCCCCCTTGTCCTCACTTATCACCCCACCAGGCTCCGCATTCAAAGGATCATCCTCCGCCATTTCCACCAACTCCAGCATGATGCCACCACCAAACACATCTTTCCTTCACCCCCCCCTGTCGGCATTCCGCAGGGATTGTTCCCTCTGTGACAGCCTGGTCCACTCCTCCATCATCTCCTACTCCTCAACCCCCACCTATGGCACCTTCCCATGCATACGCAAAATATGCAACACCTGCCCCTTCACTTCCTCTCTCCTCACTGTCTAAGGGCCCAAACACTCCTTTCAAGTGAAGCAGCATTTCACTTGCATTTCCCCCAACTTAGTCTACTGTATTCATTGCTCCCAATGCGGTCTCCTCTACATTGGAGAGACCAACGCAGACTGGACGACCGCTTTGCAGAACACCTTCGGTCTGTCCGCAAGAATGACCCAAACCTCCATGTCGCTTGCCGTTTTAACACTCCACTCTGCTCTCTTGCCCGCATATCTGTCCTTGGCTTGCTGCATTGTTCCAGTGAAGCTCAACGCAAACTGGAGGAACAGCACCTCGTCTTCCGACTAGGCACTTTACAGCCTTCCAGACTGAATATTGAATTCAGCAACTTTAGATCTTGAACTCCCTCCTCCATCCCCACCCCCTTTCTGTTTCTTCCCCCTCCCTTTTGTTTTTTCCAATAATTTATGTAGATTTTTCTTTTCCCACCTATTTCCATTATTTTTAAATTGATACCTTTTATGCCCTTTTAGTCTTATTTCACCCCATCCCCACTAGAACTATCTGTACCTTGCATGTCCTGCTATCCATTCTTAATTAGCACATTCTTTTAGATAATATCACCACCTTCAACACCTCTTTGTTCTTTTGTCTGAGACATCTTTTGGTTATCTGCTTCTATCACTGCTCGCTTGTCCCTACAACCACCCCCTCCCCCCCATTTCTCCCCCCACCCCCTATCTTAAACCAGCTTATATTTCACCCCGCTCCTCTTTTTACTTCGTTTTGTTGAAGGGTCATGAGGACTCAAAACATCATCTTTGTTGTTCTCCGCCGATGCTGCCAGACCTGCTGAGTTTTTCCAGGTATTTCTGTTTTTGTTTTGGATTTACAGCATCCACAGTTTTTTGTTCTTATATATACAATGCCCTGTCCTGCCCTTCTTTGAGCCAGGTCTCTGTTATAGCAATAATATCCTAATTCCATTTGTCAACCTGTGCCTGCAGTTCACCAATCTTATTAAGCACACTCCGTGCAGTCACATACATGTGCATTCACATACATGTACATTATCCCTGATTTAGGCTTTTTTATTCTGACCCCCATCTAATGTCTTACTGTTGCCTACTCTAAATCCATCAAACTCTCCAGATATTCTATCTGCCTTTATACTACTCTCTGATATATCCTCGTTATCAGTTGATACTTCAGGACTTCCCACTGCCAGTTTTTCTCCTCTGCACTCTGAATTTCCCGTTATGTTTCCACCCCTCTGCCAACCTAGTTTAAACCCTCCCCAGTAGCACTAGCAAACCTCCCCATGAGGACATTAGTCCCTGTCCTGTTACGGTGTAACCCATCTTCCTTGTACAAGTCCCACTTGCCCCAGAACCGACCCCAAGGCCTCAGAAATCTAAAGCCCTTCCTCTTACTCCTTTTCTCCAGCCACATGTTGAGCTGCTCAATCTACCTATTCTAATGCTCACTGGCACGTGGCACCGGTAGTAATCCTGAGATTACTGTTCTTGAGGTCCTGCTTTTTAATTCGCTTCCTAACTCCCTAAAATCTGCTTTCAGGATCTCATCCTTTTTCCTACATATGTCATTGGTCCCAATGTGGACCACAACCTCTGACTGTTCACTCTTCGCCCAAAAGAATGTCCTGCAGCCACTCTGTGACATCTTTGACCCTGGCACCAGGGAGGCAACATACCATCCTGAAGTCACATCTATGGCCACAGAAATGCTTGTCTGCTCCCTGCCCCGTGTTACTATAGCACTTCCACTCTTCCTCCTCCCCTCCTGTGCAGCTGAGCTGCCTGCAGTGCCACGGACTTGGCTCCTGCTACAGTCCTCTGAGGAACCTTCTCGCTCACCAATATCCACAATGGAAAAGCGATTAGAGAGTGATAGCCTCAGGGGATTCCTGCATTACCTGCCTGTTCTCTCTCAAATACTCTGGCAGTCACCCACTTCTTCTTTGCCTGTATACTTCTTAGCTGTGGTGTGACCACCTCTCTAAATGTGCTACCCACGTAATCCTCAGCACTGCAGATGCACCATAGTGATTCCAGCCGCTGCTCAAGTTCCGCAACTTAGAGCTTAAGTTTCTGCAGCTGGTGACGCTTCCTGCAAATGTAGTCATCGAGGGCCCTTTGTGCTTGCACGACTTCCCACATCCCGCAAGATATAAATCCCATACGGCTGAGCAGCACTGACTTACCTTAAACAATGAAGAAAGAAACAAGGCAAAACCAAAACAAACAAAATGGAGGCAGAGGTTATGACCTAAATTTGTTGATCTCAGTGTTGAGTCCAGAAGGGTGTAAAGTGCTGAGTCGAAAGATGAGGTGCTGTTCCTCCAGCTTGCCTTGAGTGCCCAGTATATAGAGTTTGGTGGTGACAAATACATGAATGGGGGTGTAAGTTCCAAATAGGCTGAGATTATGGAGGTGAAGTAGAGGGTTCTGGTAATGAACTGACTGAGATTGGAAACTCAGCTCACGATTCAAGAAGATCCTATTTTGTGTCGGGAAGTGACCAAGGAATGGATGGGCTAGTTGGTGATGGTATAAAGTTTGGTCTTCCCATTGTTGGATGTTTTGCTTATCCAAGTCTGGTTGTGAGGTGCTGATGAGGTGGCACTTGGTGTCATTGACATGCACATGGAAACTGGCCCAATAATTGTCGGTGTTGCCAAGGAGCAGCAGCACATAGATAAGGAAGAAGAGAGAGGACCAAGGATGGATTATTTGGGGACTCCTGAGATGAAGGTCCTGGGCAGGATGAGATGCCAAAACTGGAGGTGCTCTGGCTAAGGTGAAACAGCTAAGAGTGGGACCAGGGACATCACAAAGAGAAGGGTAACAATTGAAAGTATGATGTGACCAATCATGCCAAAGTATGCAAAATGGATATAGTCACACAAAAAGCCATCGGTGACTTGGTTAATGTCCTCAAATTCCTAACATACACAACTCACCACACATTAAGGATAGGTAATAAATGCCTAGCCAGTGACTCCCACATCCCGGGAGAATTTAAAAAATAACACAGCCCTGCATTGGGACAGCTCAGGAGTGATATCCCTCCCTTTATCAGACCTGTTTAATATGATCAACCTGCATTCCATTTCACATGTGAATTTCAAACGGCTCCTTGAATTGTGAATCTTTAGCCTTGAACGACATAATTATCACTCTAGATGAAGCATGCTGCCATAATAGTTTGCTCCAGCTGAGGAACCAGGCTTTCAGTGCAACAAGTCATGTCCTACAGTTGATGTCTTGGAAACAATTCAAGTATTAACATCCGCCTCTTGATGTGCTCTAGGTCCTCATGCAGGATTTGTCTCTGATGTCTTCTGACCTCTTTAGTTAGTGGGCTTCAGTTTCGATGTTTTTCCTTTTTTTGTTATTGTGAAAGCTGGGCTTCAATTCGAACAGCAATGTGGCCTCTCTTGTATGTACTGTCAAATGATAATTCAGAGGTCCTTCCAAACATCTCAAATTGATGGGCAGGGAAAGACAGCTTGTCCATCAAGCCTGTCCCACACCATGATGGATTTGAGCATCATGGCTGGGAGAGATTCCTCTCCTGAGAGGGATAAAATAAAGGCAAAACCCAGGCTATTGAGGGAAAAATTCTCTGGAAATTCCAGTCTGAAGCCCTCAGGCACGAATTCATCAAGATGTATTTTGATGTGAATTTGAGTGAAAACTCATTCAGACATGTCCCACACCCAGTTTTGATACAGCGCTATTGAATCAGACTTTAATGAAGTGGACGCACAAGTCAAAATGTACTTCAATGACGAGACAAAGCAGAAGAGCAAGCATCAAGGGAAGATAGGTTGTTTTCACTTGGACCTGGAGTGTCCTGTTTTGCCACTGGAACTTGGACTTTTGACTTCAGCTGCTATACTCTAGGAGGTGAGGGGCTCCATTGCAGCAGATACCAAGAGTCTCCTACCACCATTTTAACAATTACTTCCATTTATACATTGCCTTTAATGCGAAATAACTGCACCGGACAGAAGAAGAAAGGAATAAATTTCAACCCTTTGTGAGGGAGTTAGCAAAAGTGACAGAAGACTCAGTCCAATAGGTGATGATCTTTGAGGAGTCTTTTAAATGGGCGGATAGAAATCCTGTCAGAAGTGAAGGAGTTCCACAAAGCACACCCGAGACTGTTGAAGACTCTGCAGCCAATCATGGTGCAGACGAACCAGGGCTACACAGGAGGCCAGAGCCTGAGAACTGGACAGCAGGGAGGAAAGAGCAGCTGAAGAATTTTGCAGAGGTAGCATGGGCTGACTTTGTGCAGGGATTTAAAGATGAAGACGAGCAATTTAAAATTTTGACAAATCAAGGAAATGGATCACTTGTGGAAGGCAGTGAGGAAGGACGCAATGGATAAACAGTATTTAGCACCAAATAAGATGTAGGAGGCACATTTTATTCAAGTCCAAACTTCACAGTGTTGGAGTTTAAGGGTACCTTGTGAATTGACTTAACATCCTTAAGGTCAGCCTTACGTTAAAGGTCACAGCCCTGGAAGATTAATTGTTTCTCTCCACAAATGCTGCCAGACTTTCCAAGTATTTCCAACATTTTCTGTTTTTATTTTAGCCTTCCTTACTGTTTGAATGTGTTTGCCTCTTGCTAAATGTGATTGGAGGACACCTGTGCATGAAGGTTCTTGAACAGAGAAAAATTAAAATTATACTCAGTGATATGAATGATCTTATCACCACCTTCTCCTTGCTTTATCAGCAGCGTCAGATATAGCAATTGTCTAAGGGACAGTTAAGCAGTGACATTATCTCCCTGCTGGATTGCTGCTTCTATGGAGCACCAAAATAAAGCAGCACATTATTTGAACGACGAGAACTTTTCTAACTGCATATGGGCTGACCAAACTTGGTTCATTGAACCTGCTCCTCCAAACGTACTCTATCCAAGTTGATTCTCATGGGTCTATTTCCTGATTGCTGCAAACAATCACAGACAAAATGTTGAGATTTTGTTCTCCATACTCGAACTTCAGGGCTGCTATGAAAATGGTGGCTTTGATTGGGCGATCAATATTTAAAATATTGTTGCACATTATTCTTCCAGGTGGAACTTGGGTGAGTCAACCTGTAGAATTGCTCTAAAATTTAAAATAAAGGATTTAATTACTCTGTAAACCTGAAATGTCAGAATGTGCATGAGCTATAGATTTCTATGTATTTTGTAACCTGAAGTTTTCTTCAGTGATGCTGATTGTTTAAAAAATTGTAAATCTCTGCATCATTTTAATAATTTTGACAATTGATTTGTAGAAATGGAACCAGGAAACCTGTTATAAAATGTTCATCAGGATTTAGCACAGATGACACTGAATAAAGATGAGTGTTAACTAGCTTCTGCTGTTTTATCTCAGAGTTGAAAATCCGTGTCTTTCACTTCGTGAGCCAATCTACAATCTCTAACATTTTATTATCCGGGCTGAAAATAGCTGTTTACTGGCCTTGATCCCAAGTTAGTATTTCTTCCTTCTCTAAATGTCTCCATCTCCCTACCCTTCTCTTCCCCTCTAAGATGCTCCTTAAAACCTACCAACAAACAACCCTTTGGTTATTTGTCCCGATATCTTCTTACATGGCTCAGTATCAGAATTTGTCTGATGACATTCCTGTGAAGCACCTTGGGACATTTTAATGTGTTATGTGCTATATAAAACCAAATTATTGTTCATTTTACCATTACTCTACTGTGAGCTGCCCCGGCAGATTGTTTTTCCCTTTTCCAAAGATCATTGTGTCTTAGCTGTATCATCTAGTACTCAGCTCCCGTGAACGTGACTTTGTAGCTGATATTTATTATTCACCAGTAAAATCCATAAACTGGCCAAGTGTCAATAGCAATAATAAGTGCTGCTTGTAAACTTGGTTTAATTTGCAATCTGTATGAAACTGGTGAGGATCAAAACATATCTTGTAATTCCCATTGCACTCAGCCATCATTCCAAAGGAAATATAAAGAAAATAATGTATAAGGATTCAGGCACATGAGTTTGGAGAATTTTGCCCTGGTTGCAAAGCTTGCATTGTCACTGAGATGGGGAAAATGGCCTCCTTTGGTATTCTCTGTCACACTGCACTTCTGATGCCAGCATACAGTCAACAAAATGTTAGAATCATAGGATCTTACAGCACAGAAGGTAGGCTGTTGAACCTATCATGATGCCCATGGCTTCATTGTTTTTGTATTCAGTGCCCCAATTTCCGAAGACAAGTATCTCGTACACTTTCTTAATTGCCTTATCAACTTGCCCT
Source organism: Carcharodon carcharias (assembly GCF_017639515.1). Taxonomy (NCBI): domain Eukaryota; kingdom Metazoa; phylum Chordata; class Chondrichthyes; order Lamniformes; family Lamnidae; genus Carcharodon; species Carcharodon carcharias. The sequence goes on from NC_054484.1 coordinate 82,021,542, forward strand.
GCTACCCCAAAGACTTGTAAATATGCAACCCCTCCAAGGAGCATCATTTAGGTTATACTGCCTTTCCATGTTGTTCCTCCCAAAGTGTATCGTTTCCCACTTATTCGCATTTAATTGCATCTGCTATGTGTCTGCCCATTTCATCAGCCTGTCTGTCCTCCCAAAATCTGCTACTATGCTTCACATTATTTACTACTTTGCCAAGTTTTGTATATCTGCAAACTCTAAAAATTTTATGCCTAAAGCCAGGTCATTTATATATAGCGGGCATATTGGGAAGGCAAACCTATTGGATTGAGTCGCCATCTCAAACTCTGTTCCCTAACTATCGACTTCATATAGTGTAAACAGCTATATAAACCAAAGGTTTTTATCTGATTAAGAATATACGGTAGTGAAATGATATTTAATATTGACCATTCGGTAATGGAATGATATTTCTACATCGACCATTCATAGTGGAATGATATTTCCATAACCACCATTCAGTTCCAATGAAGCATGCTGATAGAGAAACAAATATCAAGATGATGGCAAACGGCCAATGTAACAAGGATCTGTATCCAGTTTAGTCACAATTTGGAGGGATAGTCAATACTGAGGAGGACTGTGACAAATTATAGAAAGACACTAATAAACTTACAGAAGGCAGATAACTGGCAAGTGAATTTCAGGTGTAAGTTATCGTATTTTGCTAAGAAATGAAAGGATGGTTGTGCATCTCTTGGAAAATAAGAATCTAAGTGGGTTAGAGAAACAACCAGACAAATCAGTAAAAGTTGTGACACAGATCAATAAGACGATACAAAAGAAAAAACAAGCAGAAAGGTTTATTTCTGAGAGATAGGAATGAAAAGTAGAGAAGTTATGATAAACCTGTTTAGAACTTGGTTTTCCATCTTGGCGTACTATGTGCAGTCCTGGTTGCTATATTATAAATAAGGTATAAATAAGATACATATATATAAGGATATTCAGGACTGGAAAGTTAAACCTATCAGGAAAGGATCAGCAGCCTGGGTCTCTTTTCTCTTGAAAAGAGAATGCCGAGGGATGACATAATAGAGTTTTTTTTTAATTATGCAAGGTTTTGATAGAGGAGACACAAAGTCTTTCCACTTGTAGGGAAGAGCAAAACTAGAAGCAATCAATTTACAATAGTCATCAAGGAATCCAGTAGAAATTCAGAAGAAACTTCTTCATGTAGAGAGTAGTGAAAATGTGGAACTTGCTATCACAGGATGTAGTTGAGGCAAATAGTATAAATGCATTTAAGGGGAAGCTGGATAAGAAAATGAGGGAGAAGGGAATAGAGGGTAATGCTGATCGAGTTAGATGAGAAAGGATGGGAGGAAACTTGAGTGAAGCATAAACACCATGGACTGATTGGGCCAAATGGCCTGTTTCTATATTGTAATTCTATGTAATTGTGGGGTTAGTATATTACTAAGCATGTGCTGACTGATGGCATTTCCCACAGGAATTGACCAAGCGAGAGGTAGAATACATGGCACTGTCCAGAGATACCACTGAGACGGACCTTAAACAACGTAGAGAGATCCGAGCAGGAACAGCCTTTTACATTGATCAGGTATGTTATATTGTGCCGAGCAGATTCACCACTTCATTCATTGATGCGACTTAAGTTTTCACTTTGAAAGTACATCTGTTTATAAATAAAACAAAATGTTTTTTGGATGAAGTCATAGAAAACAAAAGTAGCACTGAGCCAGAAAAAGTCATATCAAATTGGGATATCATATTGAAAAGACATGGTGAAGAATAGACAGAAGTCCTAATATGGTGGAACTTTGCCTATTTTGTGCCTTCACACTTTCAATCACTAAGACTAGTGACAGAGGAAGTGCTTACCTCCAACGCTGACAATTCATTTCAGTACTATTTTGGGGATTATGATCATCACGTTATTCTGGCATTCAGAAAACCAAATGTCAGTTGGCCTGTGTGAAGCAGTTGTCTTGTGTTGCTATGTGGCAGTGGTGTACTGGCGGAATTGGAAAAGGTATAGTAATAGAGAAAAACAATCTTTGAACTGTTTTCTCTTTTTTCTTGTTAATAGTTGGATTCTCATGAATCTGTGTCAATCATTGCAACTTATGTTTTGCCTCCAGCACTGATGGATTTCCTTCTGGGAATCCTCCTGTTTGGTGCTCCAGAAAGAGGAGGAAAACCTATAGAGAGATGCCAGGCAGATCAGATGATGCTCTGGTGTCCACATCTGTGGGCAGAGCTGAACGTATCATGCTTTGATGTGCCATTAGTACAGTTTAAAGTTCCTGTTCCCAGAAACAGCTGGGTTGGCATGATACATGATGTGAATACCTGACTGTAATAGTTCATGTTTCCTCTGAAGCACCTTAATCACAGAATGTCATAAATTCATTGCCACCACTCAAGGGAAAAAACAGTTCGGACCAGTACTCTTATTTCCCAGTTTTTACTGTTGTTTCCCTTCTGGGAAGGGACTCCAATGTGATCAGCTGCCAACGGAACCAGTTTGTCTGCACTTGCAAACATATCTATAATTCTTGCTGGACCTGGGTCAGCTGAGAGCCAAATGTAACGCTGTGGGCTTTTGCTGAAGTGGCATCTCCCAACAAAGTGCAAGATAGGATCAGCATGTTCACTGTCCCAAATGCTTTGGCTGCAGCTCCTTGCAGGCATTCTGCAATACAAGCCTATTAGATCTCAGCTGTGTGGAATGGTACTGGTATAAAGGTTCATCCTTCTCACTGGTACTTTTTGCAGCCTCAGCTCTCCTTCAGCAGCCATCAAATAAAAGATTAAATGATAAGTAACCCTGCCACTTGCCTTCACATTAATTCCTGAAGCTTGGCTTGCCTTTTCCTACTTCTTAGTCCCCTGCCTCCTCAGCTTTGATTGTGAGTGGGTGGAGATATCTCCTAAGCTTTTCCAAAGATTTTCAGAAATGTATTTGCCCTGTTGTGACACTCCCCTATAACTCAAATGTGACTTTTTTGCAGTTGCTGTTTCTGATACTAGTATGATACCTTGATATGTCCAAATCTATACATAAAGTACTTGATATTAACTCACTGCAGAAAACAGTGGGAGGATCGATTACTTTCCTGCACACCCATGGCAGAATGAGGTCATAGCTACTTTAATCATTGGGTTGCGAGTCTCATTTTCTGTAGGGTCCGGTGTTCTGGGGCTGCTTAGTAGGGGGAGCTGGGGTGGGTGGGTTGGAGTTTGGGAAAGGGGAGACCTAAATTCCTTAAAATGCTTTAATTGTTTGGCCTCTCCTGGTTCTCTTCTGGCAGGCCTTCATCTGATGATAAAGAGGCAATTACTTCCCTATTCAGACCAGAGTTAAAATTGCAGTTGGGGCCACATGACACCATCAGACCTTGGTCTGCATACTTAATGAAAATCCCTCCTGGTTTTGTTTAGAAGTGTGGGTAAAAATTGGAAAGGACAGGGTCAGGACGGGACAGTGCTGGGTAAACTATCTGGTGGATTGTAATTGCTCACTCATCTGCACCCAGAATTCTTCTAAACTCCAGTGGAAACAAGCCCAGTCTGTCTAACCTATCCTCATAAGACAATCCGCTTATTCCAGGTATCAATCTAGTAAACCTCCTCTGAACCGCCTCCAACACATTTACATCCTTCCTTAAATATGGAGACCAAAACTGCACACAGTATTTGAGATGCGGTCTCACCAATGCCCTGTATAATTGAAACATAAAATCCTTACTTTTATGTTCAATTCCTCTCATTATAAAGGATTCCGTTAGGCTTCTTGATTACATGCTGTACCTGCATGTGAACTTTTTGTGACTCATGCATGAGAACACCTAGATCCCTCTACACCTCAGAATTCTGCAGTTGTTCTATATTCCTTCTTCCTGCCAAAGTGAACAACTTCACTTTTTCCCATATTATACTCCATCTTCCAGATTTTTGCCCACTCACTCAACTTACCTATATCTGTCTGCAACTCCTCATGTCCTCTTCACAACATACTTTCCTACTTATCTTTGTGTTGTCTGCAAATTTAGCTACCATGCCTTTACTCCCCTCATCGAAGTCATTGATGTAAATTATAAAAAGCTGAGGCCCCAGTACAGACCCCTGTGGGTCATCACATCCTGCCAATCAGACAAAGACCCATTTATGCATACTCTCTGTTTCCTGTTTGCCAGCCAGCCAATCTTCTATCCAGGCCAATATGTTACCCCCTACACTATGAGCTTTTATTTTCCGCAATAATCTTTGATGTGGCACCTTATCAAATGCTTTCTGGCATTCCAAGTCTACAGGCTCCCCTTTATTCACAGTGCATGTTACTCCTTCAAAGAACTCTAATAAATTGGTTAAACATGTTTTCCCTCTTGTAAAACCATGCTTACTCTTCCCGATTACCTTGAGCTTTTCTAAGTGCCCAGCTATAACCTCTTTAATGATCGACTCTAACACCTTCCCCATGACAGACGTCAAGCTAACTGACCTATAGTTTCCTGTTTTCTGCTTCCCTTCCTTCTTGAATAGCGGGGTTATATTTGCTACTTTCCAGTCTTATATTCTGATCAATCATCTGACCTGCCACTCGTCTTTACGTAGTTATATGCCTTTTTTTTAAGTTTGATGCTTTACCTAACTTCTTTAGTTAACCATGGATGGTGAATCCTCCCTTTAGAATTTTCCTTTGTAGTGGGAATATACTTATTCTAAGTATTCTGAAATATCCCCTTAAATGTCTGCTACTGCTTCTCTATTGATCTAGTATCCCAGTTCACTTCAGCTAGCTCAGCTTTCATGCCCACATAGTTGCCCTTATTTAAGTTTAAAATACTGGCTATAGACTCACTCATCTCCCTTTCAAACTGGATGTAAAATTCAATCATGTTGTGGTTGCTGCAACCTAGGGGTGCCTTTACTCTGAGGTCATTAATTAATCCTGTCACATTACAAGTACTGAATTTAATATAACCTGCTCTCTGGTTGGTTCCGGAACGTGCTGCTCAAAGAAACTATCTCGAAAATATTATATGAACTCCTCATCCAAGCTACTACTGCCAATCTGATTCTTCCAGTTTATATGTAGATTAAAGTCACCTATGATTATTGCTGTCCCTTTATCACAAACACCCAATATTTCTTCTTGTATACTTTGTCCTACGTTATGGTCACTGTTAGGGGGCCTGTAGACCACACCCAATAGTGACTTCTTTCCCCTACTATTCCTCATCTCCACCCAAACTGATTCTACATCCTGTTCCCTGAACTGTTGCACAATGCCATTGTTGATTAACAGTGCTACCCCTCCACCATTACCTAGCTTCCTATTCTTCTTGAAGGTCATATACCCCTCAATATTCAGGACCCAATCCTTGTCATCTTGCAGCCAGGTCTCCATAATGGCTGTCAGATCATATTTATTTACTTCGATGTGCACTATTGGTTAATTTACTTTATTATGAATGCTATCCACATTTAGATACAGAGCCTTTAGTTTAGTCTTTTTTTTTATCTTTGTAACATCTAGTCTTGCTTCTTTGTGCATTCTTAGGTTTTTATCTCTTTGTCCCTTCCTGCCATTCTCCAACCCTCATTTCCCATATTACTATTTTCCTCTCTTACCTTGTCTTTACATTTTGATATACCACATCTTTCCACATTTGATCACTTGCCTCCACTATTTTAAAACCCTTTCTACTTCCCTAGTTATGTGGTTTGCAAGAACATTGGTCTCAGCCTGGCTGAGATGTAGACTGTCCCAATGGTACAGCCCCCACTTTCCCCAGTACTGGTGCCAGTGCCCTACAAAGTGGAACCCACTTCTTCTACACCAGTCTTTGAGCTATGTATTCACCCCTCTAATTTTACATACATTATCTCAATTTTCACATGGCTCAGGTAACAATTGAGAAGTTATAACCTTTGAGGTTCTGCTTTTCAATTTAGTGCCTATCTCCTCATGCTCTCTATCCAGAACCTTTTTCCTAGTCCTACCTATGGCATTGGCACCTACATGGACCATGACAACTGGACCCTGTCCCACTGCAAGTTCCTCTCCAGCCCTGAGCAAGTGTCCTGAACCCTGGCACTGGGCAGACAACATAGCCATCTGGACTCTTGCTCTTTGCTATAGAAAACTGTGTCAATCCCCCATCACTAACCTGTCCCATACTACAACTACAGGTGCTCTCCCCACTCGAATGGCTTCCTGTACCATGGTGCCTGCAGAGGCTCATACTCCTGCACTCCCGCCCTCTGGGTCCCTTTAACTGTCTCACTCGCAGTCACACCCTCCTGTTCCTGACCACTGACCAAATCAGAAGACATTATCCTAGATGCCTCCTGGTATAAAGCATCCAGCTAGCTTTCCCCCTTCTTGATGTGTCACAGAGTCTGCAGCTCAGCCTCCAGTTTACTGACGCTGAGCTGAAATTCCTCAAGCCGCAAATACTGCAGGCGTGTTTTCCCTGGGTCACAATGTTATCCAGGAGCTCCCATATGCTGCAACCTTGACACATCACCTGTCCTGCCATCCTTAATGTGTTTTAAATAATTACTTATTTATATGTCACTTAGTTATGTTGCATTTTTAATATATTTTATTAACTTTGTTGCCACTTTCTGTACTTTTTTAAACCTTAGGGACAGAAGAACCTACCCATTAACCAGATACCCACCAAACAGCTAGCTCCTTTCCCTGTAGTCGAGCAAGAATCAATTCCTACAGGGTGAGAAGGATAGAAAAAGGAAGCAAACATCTCCTTCTCTCACCAAACTCCAAGTCTTCCCTCAGTTAGCTCAGCTGCACTAAAGAACCCTGAATTTATAGTAAACTGAACTGGGGCTACAGTAACCAGATTCAACCGGTTGGATAATTAACTACTCAGCTCCTATAGCTGAGAGTGAGTTTACCCTGACTAACCTGCAAGAAAGATAGATCTTAGCCTGCTTACACAGTAATTCCCAGTCACAGCTAATTACAGACTAGATTAGATTTTAAGAGCAAAACTTAAGAACAAGGTTAACACTTCAGACTCCCCCTCTCAGCAAGTGTTCACTCAGTTACCTCGGCTTCACTCTGTTTGCCCACTCCCCCGTTACAAATGTTGGACTTTATAAGACGGTTATGTTTTAAACTGTCCCCTTTAATTCAAGGTAAAATTGAGTAGTTTGGAGAGCAAATTTTCCCAGAGACAAACCCATGTAGTCTCATATGAAGTCTGTCTGGAGATAAGCCCATGTGTCCTGGCTGCCATGGGGACAGGGGCCCAGGTCAAAACTAGTTGAAAGTAAGGTGCAAGTTTTAACACCTGGGCATAAAAGAGGAGTCTTTTATTCTTGTTGCATACAGATTTCGAGTCAGCCAGAGAGTTTTTGGGGAAAAAGACTCACAATAGGTGCTGTTGTGCAAAGCAGGAAAAAAAACCTGTTTTCAGGTTAACCACCAAGCAGAGTGCTGGTGAGGATGGATCCCATGTTTGAAGAAACAAAGTTTGAGGAGAGTTCAAGTCTTAAGAGTTACCAGTGGGTGCCTTGCTACTGGAAGTCCATTCATGTTTGCTCAGAGGATTGAGTGAAGGGGAATTTGTTTAAAAGGATTCTGGAAGATTCACCTTGGTGGGGCCGGGAGAAGAGATCCTGTTAAAACTGCGAGGAACTTAGGACTTTAACACAAGACAGCATTTCTACTGAGAGTGCAGTGTAACATATAAACATGGAGTGGGGTTTTCAGTTTTATTGATAAGTTTTTAGGAAATACCTTTTCTGAAGTTTAGTGTTTTTGTTGACTAAACATTACTTAGTAGGCAATGTTGATTTTAGTTTGTTGCAGTTAAGAGCTTAAGACATGAAATCTTGTTATACAATTCCTGTGCATCAGTTACTGGGAAATCCATATTTCTTTTTTAAAAGTTACAGGTCTCTTTGAGGATTGTAACACCACAACACCACCCATGCAGCCACCACCTCCCCCCCCGCCCACCAACCTAAACAAACATATGCACACACACAAACACACACTTCTATAAAAGTTCAGCATAACTCCCTTGCTTTTGTACATTGTGCCTCTATTAATAAAGCCAAGGATCCCATATGCTTTTATTAACAAAAACAAAAAAAGCTGGAAAAACTCAGCAGGTCTGACAGCACCTGTGGAGAGGAAGACAGAGTTAACGTTTCGAGTCTGTATGACTCTTCATCAGAACTGATACGGACTCGAAACTCCATCTTCCTCTCCACAGATGCTGTCAGATCTACTGAGTTTTTCTGGCTATTTTTGTTTTTGTTTCAGATTTCCAGTATCTGCAGTATTTTACTTTTATTTTGCTTTTATTAACAGCCTTTTTCACATGTCATGCCATCTTAAAAGATTTGTGGATGTACAGCCCAGAACACATTGTTACTGCATCCTCTTAAAATTTCTATCATTAGTTTATATTTCTTCTCAGTTTTTCCTTCCAAAATATGTCTCTGTGCTTCTCTGTATTAAATTTCATCTGCCCATTTCACCAGTGTATGCGTCCTGTTAGTCTATTCCTATCTTCTTCATTGTTCATTACATTTCTGAGTTTCATGTGATCTGCAAAGTTTGAAATTGTGTCCTGTCTACCCAGGTTCCGGGCTATTATTATCTAACAAAATGAACATTAGTAAGAAGACTGGCCTGCGGGATCATCACTGTGTATTTCCCTTCAGTTTGGAAACACAACCATTCACCAGTACTGTCTGTTTTCCATCCCTTTGCCAATTTATATCCATACTGAACTGTCCTTTCAATATCATGGCTGTAATTTTGCTAACAGATCTTTTATGTTACTTTGTGAAACATCTTTTGAAAATCCATAGACATGATCAATTACTCTACCCTTATCAATGCATCCTGCGGCTTCATCAAGAAGTCAACCAAATTGGTCAAATGCAATTTGTTTTTAACAAATCCATGCTGATTTTCATTTATTAACCTATGCATTCCCCAATGCAAATGATTTTTTTTCTGAAAGTTTTCACCACCAATGTTAGGCTGACAGGCCTGTAGTTGCCAGATTTGCGCCTCTCCCTTTTTGAAACAGGGCTATAACATTTGCAGTCCCCCAATTCTCTGGCAGCATCCCCATATCGAAGGAGGATTGGAAAACTGTGACCAGAACCTCCACAATTTTCATCCTGACTTCCCTCAATTATTTAATCGTCATCACCAGGTGCCTTCTACTTTGAGGACTGTCAAACTTTTAAGTAACTCCTGTTTATCTATATTTCAGAGAAACAACACAGAAGGAGGCCTTTGGACCTGTTGTGTCCGTACTGGCTCTCTGCAAGAGCATCTCAGCTAGTTCCTCTTTCCCGCTGCCTTTTTCCTGAAGCCCTTCCATAACCTTTGACTCACTTGTCCATCAAGAATCTGTCTAACTCAGTCTTGAATATATTCAATGACCCAGCCACCACTCCTCTCTGGGGAAGAGAATTCCAAAGTCTAATGATCCTCCAAAATAAAAAATTCCTCCTCCTCACTGTCTTAAATGGGACACCCCTTAATTTTAAATTGTGCTCCCTAGTTCTAAATGCTCCCAGAAGAGGAAAAATCCTCTCAGCATCTACCCTGTCAAGCCCCCTCAGAATCCTAAAGGTTTCACTAAGATCATCTCACATTTTTTCTAAACTCATAAAACAATTCCTTCATCCTTGGAACTACTTTCAATGCAAGTGTATCCCTCATTAAGTGAAGAGATCAAAACTGTACCCAGTACTCCAGATGCAGTCTCACTGAGGCTCTGTATAGCTGTAGCAAGACTTCCCTACTTTTATGCTCCATTCTCCTTGCAATGCTTCTACTGCTGCTTGTAGCAGAAGATCTCCTGTCAAGGTACGTAACACTCGTCTAACTTGCGCCATTTTCACACATCCACTATAGCTCGTCTGCAACCACTCTGTGACGTCTGTCATCTAACCACACCTAGGTCAACCCCTCTTTCTGTTGTCCTCCACTTTGCCCTCTAGAAGAGATCTCTGTAGCTTTTCAGGTCTGATCATATGGCTGAAATATTAACATTTTCTTTTCTGGATGCCACTTTTTTGAGTTATTTTTGCTCTTGCAATTTCAAGCACCCCTTCATTGGTCTTCTGGTCTGTATATGTAATTTTAAGCATACATCTTCCTCCACGTTTCAAAGGCCTCCATTTTCTTGCACACATATTTTCTTATTGTCCAAGTTTCTGAGACATACAGGAAAATGGATAGAATTTAGAATCTTGAGTTTTTTTCCTCGTTACAAGTTCGCGTTTTCTCGTTGATTATTCATCCTTCATCTTCAAAAAAAAGTCTGTTATCTTTATCCTTCTTCTAACTTTGACATCACATGACATCTTCTGTTATCATTTGCCCTGAATTGACAAACTTGTCCACTTGTTCCAGTGTGATAGCATCCACTTCAATCTTCACTCTAGTTTCTTCTAATGTATTCTTTCTAATTACCATTGTTTTTGTCTTTTTGATGTTCATACTCAATCTATATTCTAAACTTCTAGATTTACTTGATCTATGATATTTTGCATGGCTTCTTCTATTTCTGCAAGTAGCACTGTGTCGTCAGTGTGTTTATTATGTTCTTGCCTCCGATTTTTATCCCTGAAGTACATGTAATTCTTTGGATATTTGTTCTGCGTACAGATTAAATAATTTTGGCGGCAGTACACAGCCTTGTCGCACACCCCCCTTCACTTGAAATATACCCCCTTACAATAAAGGCCAACATTCCAATTGCCTTAAACACTTACTGTACCAGGACACCCAGACCCCTTTGTACCAGAGAGTTCTGCAGTCTCTTTCTATTTAAATAATATTCTGCTTTTCTATCCTTATTGCTGAAGTGAACAAACTCACATTAAACTCCATCTGCCAGATTTTTGTCCACTCATTCAACTTATCTATATCCCTTTGCCGTCTTTTTGTCTCCTTTTCACAACTTGCTTTCCTACCTATCTTTGTGTTATCAGGAAATTTAGTTACCATGTACTTAATCCTTTCATCCAAGTCATTGATATAGATTGTAAATAGTTGAGGCTGATCCCTGTGATACTGCACTAGTTACAGTTTGCCAACCTAAAAATGATCCATTTGTCACGACTGTCTGCTTCCTGTTAATTAACCAATCCTGTTAATACGAACATACAAAAGAACATACAAATTAGGAGCAGGAGTAGGCCACTTGGCCCCTCAAGCCTGCTCTGTCATTCAATAAAATCATGGCTGATCTAATTGTAACCTCCACATTCCCGCCTACCCCCAATAGATTCTTGATAAGAAAGGGGGTGAAAGGCTATCTACCTCTACCTTAAAAATACCCAAACACTCTGCTTCCTCTGCCTTTTGAGGAAGAGAGTTCCAAAGACTCTAAACACACTGAGGGAAAAGAATTCTCCTCATCTCTGTCCAAATGGGCGACCTTTATTTTTAAACAGTGGCCCCTAGTACTAGATTCTCCCACAAGAGGAAACAATCTCTCCACATCGACCCTGTCAAGATCCCTCATGATCTTCCATGTTTCAATCAACATATTACATGAGTTATGTTACCTCCCCCACACCATGAGCTCTTACTTTGTGTAGTAACCTTTTATGTGGCACCTTATCAAATGCCTTTTGGGAATCCTATGTTCCTACCCTGACTGGCGGTGGTTTCCGTGATAGAAGAGCAGAGGTGGGTAACGTTGCAGAGATGGAACAGTGCAGGAAAGCCCCAGGTTTATGCTGATTTTGAGTTAAAGGTGCCACAGTTTGCTTCAGCAGTTGGAGTTAATTGCAGTAAATAAGAGTGTGAGACAATCAGGTGAGAACGCAATTGGGCTCATCTGTCATTTTTTGTAGTCATGGAGCCTGTGACACTCAAGGTCAAGGCTTACAAGTGAAAAGTGGTCTTTTGGCCCAGACGATGGCAGGTTTTCAGCTCCTGTGGGACTAAACTCCACAAGGAGTTAATCTCTTCAGGAAAGACATTGAGATGGAAACCCAGTTCCCAGCACACAAAAGGCAGGCTTTTGACACCATACTGAAATTCATTGATCCTGGTTGTACCCTGCAAGCTGAATTCCTCCCCTTCAGTAAAGGGTGCAGTCAGTAAGGGAGAATACACTTGAGAGACGGAGACAGAGTGAGTACTTGGGACTTGAATCAAAGTGGGAATTCAACTGCTAAGTCTTTCTCAAATTTGATGTTAGATTATGAGGCAGACCCTGGCCAAGAAGTAACTCTTTCGAGTACAAACCCGTTTCCATCTGTTTCAGATGAAGTTACATTGTTTCATAGTTTGCCATTGTGAGATTTGAACTCTTGATTACAGGTATATACTCATAGCTCAACCCATACCCTGCATCAGTGTCTTTAAGTCTTTCGAGTACAAACCCGTTTCCATCTGTTTCAGATGAAGTTATGTTGTTTCATAGTTTGTCATTGTGAGATTTGAACTCTTGATCTTGGGGTTACAAACCCAGTACCATAACCACTTGGCTATTTAGGCCAAGCTCTGGCCAAGAAGTAGAAGTAACTAACCTTCAAATAAGTTAAATAGCCTTGATGAACAGGAGTTTGCCTGGTTCTGGCAGTTGTCTGTCAATCAGCTGAAAGCCCTTGGTTCAATTGGTGTTACTTACTGTGGCAGAAAGCTAAGTCAGCTGGTGACTTATCAGAGTCTCTCTATATAAGAGCGGGGGTTTTTAAAAGGCAGTCAGCGAGGGAGGTGACCATGCTTGAGTGAGATGGCGACATAGTGAGTTTTTTTAAAATTAATTTATGGGATGCGGGCTTCACTGACTGGGCCAGCATTCATTGCCCATCCCTAATTGCCCTTGAGAAGGTGGTGGTGAGCTGCCTTCTTCAATCACTTCAGCCCATGTGGTGTAGGTACACCCGCAGTGCTGTTAGGGAGGGAGTTCCAGGATTTTGGCCCAGCGACAGTGAAGGAACGATGATATAGTTCCAAGTCAGGATAGTGAGTGGCTTGGAGGGGAACTTGCAGGTGCTGGTGCTCCTATGTGTATGCTGCCCTTGTCCTCCTAGGTGGTAGCGGTCATGGATTTGGAAGGTGCTGTCTAAGGATCCTTGGTGAAGTGCATCTTGTAGATGGAACACATTGCTGCCACTGTGCGTCGGTGGTGGAGAGAGTGGATAATTGTGGATGTGGTACCAATCAAGCGGGGCTGCTTTATCCCAGATAGTGTCAAGCTGATTGTGTTGCTGAAGCTGCACTTATCCAGGCAAGTGGAGAGTATTCCATTATGCTGCTGACGCGTGCCATGATGATGGTGGACAGGCTTTGGGCAGTCAGGAGGTGAGTTACTTGCCGTAGGATCCCTAGCCTCTGACCTGTAGCCCCATTATTTATATAGCTAGTCCAGTTCAGTTTCTAGTCAATGGTAACCCCCAGGATGTTGATAGTGGGGGATTCAGTGATGGTAATGCCATTGAACATCAAGGGGCGATGGTTGCGTTCTCTCTTTTTGGAGATGGTCGTTACCTGGCACTTGGGTGGTGTGAATGTTACTTGGCATTTGTCAGCACAAGCCTGAATTTTTGCTGGTTTTGCTGCATTTCGACATGGACTGCTTCAGTATCTGAAGAGTTGTGAATGGTGCTGAACCTTGTGCAACGATCGGCAAACATCCCCATTCCTGACCTTATGGTGGAAAGAAGATCATTGAAAAAGTAGCTAAAGGTGGTTGGGCCGAGGACACTATCCTGAGGAACTCCTACAGTGATGTCCTGGAATTGAGATAACTGACCTCCAACAACCACAGCCATCTTCCTTTGTTGTAGGTATGATCCAACCAGCAAAGAGTTTCCCCCTGAGTCCCATTGACACCAGTTTTGCTCCCTGGTGTCACACTTGGTCAAATGCTGCCTTGATTTCACCTCACCTCAGAAGCTCAGCTCTTTTGTCCATGGTTGAACCAAGGCTATGATGAGGTCAGGAGCTGAGTAACCCTGGTAGAACCCAAACTGAGCATCAATGAGCAGGTTATTGCTAAGCAAGTGCCGCTTCTTGGTTCGGTCGATGACCCCTTCCATTACTTTACTGATGATCGAGAGTAGACTGATGGAGCGCTAATTGGCCGGGTTGGACTTGCCCTGCTTTTTGTGCATAGGACATACCTGGGCAATTTTCCACATAGCCGGGTAGATGCCAGTGTTGTCGCTGTACTGGAACAACTTGGCTTGGGGTGCGGCAAGTTCTGAAGCACAAGTCCTCAGTACTATTGCTGGAATATTGTTAGGGCCTTTGCAGTACCCAGTGCTTTCAGCTGTTTTTTGATATCTTGGGAATTTGATTCAAAGTGGGAAAGGTTTCGTTAAGGTTGCTTGCCGAGCTTGCCAAGTTAGGAGTTTGGTGAAAGGGAGGAAGAAGTGCCCCCTTCTTCTATTCTTTTTCAGCCTCCAGCATTTGATTTCCACTTTGGCGCAGCAGAAGGAGTAGGTTAATCTGAAACTGGCAATTAACTGGAGAGATCTGAGAGCTTAAAGCAGCGGAGGGAGAGAGCGCTGAGAGTTTACAGATAAAATCTAAAAGTGACGTCACAGGTGTCCCATAAGTTGATTGATTGGAAAGCATTGGCTTTTCCAGACTCGGCACAGAGAATCACTTGCTGGACTTGTGTAAGAGCGATGAGCAGCCCCGTGATATATATGACAGGGTTCGTCCTCACAGTTCGCTACATCCGTGTATGTATGGGTTGCCCAAGACACACCACTTGGAGGAATCACTGAGGGTGACAAGGGCTCAGAATGTACCCTGGGTGGGGGATGTCAATGTCCATCACCAAGAGTGGCTTGGTAGCACCACTACTGACTGAACTGGTTGCGTTCTAAATAACATAACTGCTAGATTGGGTCTGCGGCAGGTGGTGAGAAAACCAACAAGAGGGAAAAACATACTTGACCTCATCCTCACCAACCTGCCTGCTGCTGTGCTGGGCTCTTCCATCTGTCCATCAGTAGGAGTGACCACCGCACAGTTGTTGTGGAGACAAAATCCTGCCTTCACATTGAGGATAACTTCCATTGTGTTGTGTGGCATCAGCACTGTGATAAATGGATAGTTTTTGAACAGATCTAGCTCAAGACTGGGCAACCATGAGGCACTGTGGGCCATCAGCAGCAGCAGAATTGTACAACCACAATCTGTAACCTCATGGCCCGGCATATTCCCCACTCTACCATTATTATCAAGCAAGGGGATCAACCCTGGTTCAATGAAGGGTGCAGGAGGGCATGCCAGGAGCAGCACCTGGCATACCTAAAAATTAGGTGTAAACCTGGTGAAGCTATAACATAGGACTGCTTGTGTGCCAAACAGCATAAACAGCAAGTGATAGACAGAGCTAAGTGATCCCACAATCAATGGATCAGATCTAAGCTCTGTAGTCCTGCCACATCCAGTCGTGGATGGTGAGGGACAATTAAACAACTCGCTGGAGGAAGAGGCTCCACAAATATCCCCATCCTCAATGATGGAGGAGCCCAGCACAGCAGTGCAAAAGACAAGGCTGAAGCATTTGCTACGATCTTCATCCATGTGGATGATCCATCTTGGCCTTTTCTGGAGGTCCCCAGCATCACAGATACAAGTCTTCAACCAATTCGATTCATTCCACATGATGTCAAGAAACAGCTGAAGGCACTGGATACTGCAAAGGCTATGGGCCCTGACGATATTCCGGCAACAGTACTGGAGACTTGTGCTTCAGAACTTGCTGCGTCCCTAGCTAAACTGTTCCAGTACAGCTACAACACTGGCATCTACCCGGCAATGTGGAAAATTGCCCAGGTATGTCCAGTGCACAAAAAGCAGGACAAAACCAACCCAGCCAAATACTGCCCCATCAGTCTACTCTTGATCATCAGTAAAGTAATGGAAAGGGTCATCAACAGTGGTATCAAGTGGCACTTGCTTAGCAATAACCTGCTTACTGATGCCCAGTTTGGGTTCTGCCAGGGTGACTCAGCTCCTGATCTCATTACAGCCTTGGTTCAAACATGGACAAAAGAGCTAAACTCCCAAGGTGAGCTGAGGGTGACTGCTCTTGACATCAAGGCAGCATTTGACCAAGTGTGGCATCAAGGAGCCCTTGTAAAACTGAAGTCAATGGGAATTAGGTGAAAAATTCTTTGCTGGCTAGAGTTGTACCTAGCATAAAGGAAGATGGTTGTGTTGTTGGAGGTCAATCATCTCAGCTCCAGGACATCACTGCAGGAGTTCCTCAGGGTAGTGTCCATGGCCCAACCATCTTCAGCCGCTTCACCAATGACTTTCCTTCCATCATAAGGTCAGAAGTGGGGAGGTTCACTGATGATTGTACAATGTTCAGCACCATTCGCAACTCCTCAGATACTGAAGAAGTCCATGTCCAAATGCAGCAAGATCTGGATGGTGGCATACAGTAACCAGGCTTAGACTGACAAGTGGCAAGTAACAGTCACACTGCACAAGTAGCAGGCAATGACCATCTCCAACAACTGCCCCTTGATGTTCGATGGCATTACCATCACCATATCCCCCACTATCAACATCCTGGGGGTTATCATTGACCAGAAACTGAACTGGAATAGCCATATAAATACTGTGGCTACAAGAGCAGGTCAGAGACTAGGAATCGTGCGACGAGTAACCCACCTCCTGACTTCCCAAAACCTGCCCACCATCTGCAAGGCACAAGTCAGGAGTGTGATGAAATACTCCCCACTTGTTTGGATGGGTGCAGCTCCAACAACACTCAAGAAGCTTGACACCATCCAGGACAAAGCAGCCACTTGTTTGGCACCCCATCCACAAACATTCACTCCCTCCACCACCGACGGACAGTAGCAGCAGTGTGTACCATCTACAAGATGCACTGCAGGAATTCACCAAGGCTCCTTAGGCAGCACCTTCCTGTGAGGAGGATAGTCTTGAACTAGACATGTTTGTGGATTGGGCAGGCAAGTGGCAGATGAAGTTCAACTCAGAAGTGTGAGGCGATTCATTTTGGCAGGAAGCATGGAGAGACAGTATAAGATAAAGGGAGGAACTCTAAAGGTGATACAGGAACAGAGGTACCTTGGTATATATGTACATAAGCCATTAAAGATGGCAAGGCACGTTGAAAGAGCAGTTAATAAAGCATATAGTATCTTAGGTTTTATTAATAGGGGCATTGAGTACAAGTGTAAGGAGGTCATGTTGAACTTGTATGAGACATTAGTTAGGCCTCATCTGGAGTACTGCACTCAGTTCTGGGTGCCATACTTCAGAGGAAGGATGCGAAGGCATTGGAGAGAGTGCAGAGAAGATTCACAAGAGTGATTCCCGGGATGAAAAACTATAGCTATGAGGATAGTTTGGAGAAGTTGGGACTGTTTTCCTTGGAGAAAAGAAGGATGATGGGAGACTTGATAGAGGTATTCAAGATCCTGAGGGGTATGGACAGGGAAAATAGTGAGAAACTGTCCCCACTCAAGGGGGCATCAAGAGCTAGAGGGCACAGATTCAAAATAATTGGCGAAAGGAGTAATAGTGATTTGAATAAAATTTTCTTCACCCAGAGGGTGGTTGGAGTTTGGAACAAACTCCCTGAGGGTGGTGGAGGCAGTTTGGATCAAGGTATTCAAAAGGGAATTGGATTGCTACCTGAAAAGAAAGGATTACAAAGTTATGGGGATAAGGCAGGGGAGTGGGACTAGGTGGAATGCTCTTTCAGAGAGCCAGTGCAGACTTGATGGGCCGAATGGCCCCCTTTTGCATTGTAAAGATTTTTTGACAACATCACTATTTCTTTGAGATGCATACAAATCCTGTCTGGTTGTGGAATGCTGGATGCATTTGTTATTCAAAGGAGGGTTGCAGAGGATGTAAACGAATAAGTAAACGTGGTTACTGTCATACAGATATTCAGATTTATGTAAAATCACTGCAATCGATTTTGAATGAGTAATGTGGCACAAATTTGTGTTTTTGTAAATGCTTTTTAATGACCGTATGAGCTTGTTATAAATTGAGGATACTGAAACCAACAGAACAGAATGTGATTGTGTCATTATGTAAGTTGCAAATTGCTCTGTTTCCTCAAGCTGTCATATGAGAGTGTGAGCCTGATCCTCAGTATGACTCAGACATAATTATTATCGTTCTTGATATAAAGGGCGACCTTTTCTGTAAAAATGCTGTAATTATATTTCTATCTTCAAATGGGTAAGCAGTTGCAGTCTCTGTATAAATATGAGATCATTTGTATGGAAATAATTAGTTTTTTTGTATTTTTGTAAGTAATGATAGTTACATGGTTGACACATCTTCTGCACACAGTCATCCACAGCCTTTGAAGGCAGCGTTCTTTGTGTTTTGGGACCAAAAATAATCAGCTGCAACTAGTCATATTCTGCAGTTGAAAATTCTGATTATGCATCTGTACTCTGGTGCTAGCTGGGTTTTCATTTCCATTTTAGAAAATTCATTTGTCAAACTTTTTGTAGCTGTTTAATTTAAAGGTGGCAAACAGATTTTCCCTTAATAAGGTTATGTAATATCTGTTGTCAGTGATGTGGCATTTTAAATACACTGCCTTGAGAAGTATATATCCAGAGGTTCCCAAACTTTACTTGAAACCTTTGTAATCCTAGGTAGTACTGCACAGAAACAGGCCATTTGGCCCAACCAGTCCATGCTGGTGTTTATGCTCCACTTGAGCCTCCTCTCATCTTTCCTCATCTAAATCTATCATTGTAGCCCTCTATTCCCTTCACCCTCATATACTTGTCTGGCTTCCTCTTAACTGCTTCCATACCATTCACTTCAACCACTCCCTATGATCGTGAATTCCACACTCTCACCACTCTTTGGTTATGGAAATTTCTTCTGAATCCCCTCTGGATTACTGTGTCTTTCTTGGTGGCCTCTAGTTATGCTCACAATAGGAAACATTCTCTCTGTATCTAAGATAAAAACCAAAAACTGCGGATGTTGGAAATCCAAAACAAAAACAGAAATTACCTGGAAAAACTCAGCAGGTCTGGCAGCATCGGCGGAGAAGAAAAGAGTCGACGTTTCGAGTCCTCATGACCCTTCAACAGAACCGTTCTTTTTATATTTTTTTATAATATGGCGACAGATCTCCACACTGTGCTATCTAAGTGTGGTCTAACCAAGGTTCGATACAGTTTTAGTGTAAGATCTCTATTTTTCAATTCTATCCCTCTGGAAGTAAAGTCTAGTGCTTGGTTTGCCTTTTTTCTGGACTTTCTAACCTGTGGCACAACTTTTGGTGATGTATTTATTTGTACTTCAAGATTGTTTCGTTCCTCTGCTCCACCTAGACTTGCACCTTCCAAGTAATATCCTCACATTTATCTGTGTTGAACTTTATTTGCCAATCATTTGTCCCTTTTGCACATTTATTCATGTCCTCCTGTAATTTGTTGCAGTCCTCCTCAATATTGACTATTCCACCTAATTTGGAGTCATCTTCAAATTTAGAAAATTTAGGCCAAATCTTTCAGTCTCCAGATCTAGGAGACTGGATGTATGACTGAAGATGTGCATTGGGACACGCAGACCTAGGTGGGAAATACCCAGGAAGTTTAAACTTTTATGAGCAATTCCCCTGCTCCCTGGGAGCCTCTGCAAATATCTCCAACTTTGAGTTAGAGTCAGAGACTCCGGATAGTTCCACAGTACTTACCTGAATAGTTACCTTGGAAATGTTAGACAAGTGAAACCTAGTGTAACACCTGAGTAGCTACACAATTGACCTCCCCAACCTGACTACTGCCCCAACCCAACCTGATTACCCCTCCTGACCAGGCTTGACTACCCCAGCACCCTGACTACTCTGCTGATCAGACATGGTTGTGGCCCCCTCTCTTCCCCATCCCCTGCCTCCTCAATCTGCCCAACCCCCCCCACCGTAAAAACCGCGCCCCCCCCACCTCATCAAACGACCTCACCTTTCCCCCGGACCTGAAACCCCCACACCCCAACCTCTTAAATACCCTCCTGATCACCTGAATACCACCCCCCGACCAGACTACCCCCCCCACCCCGACCTGACCAGCCCCCCCCCTCCCCCGACCTGACCACCACCCCCCTCCCCCGACCTGACCACCACCCCCCGACCTGACTACCCCCCACCGACCTGACTACCCCCCCACCCAACCTGACTACCCCCCCCCGAACTGACCATTCCCCCAGTCGCCCGAGTACCCATCCCGACAATCCGACTACACCTGACCAGACTTGACTACATGCCCCGACTACCCCTCCCAATCCGACTATCCTCCTCCGACTCAACTACCTTACCCACCTACCCATGAACTCACTGACCCATTAAGTTACCCATTCACTAACATTCAAAGTTTGGACCTAGACTACCTCTCCCAATCTGACTATCCTCCCCCGACTCAACTACCTACTCACTCACCTACCACCTCAACCATCTACCAACCATACCCACCAACCCACCCATCCTACCTACTTAGCTATCCGTTTACCCACTCCACCCACCAACTGCATTAACCCGCCTTACCCACCTATCCATGCACCCACTCACCCATTAAGTTATCCATTCACCAACATTCAAAGTTTGGACCATTAAACTTACCATACGGCAACTGACTTTCCTCTTCTCCTTTTTGACCAAATTCCCTGATAGATGCTGGATTTCTGCGAAAGCCGGGATTGGAAGGTCCTGGAAGAAATACGCAGCGGTTTTGGGTCAGGAGAATTTACGAGCACAGCAGCAATCCGACTATCGGGCATTGTGTTTTTGATTCCAAAGTCCAAATCGTGTACGTTGGCAGTGAACGTTAATGATCCCAGCACTGATCCTTATGGAATACCACTTCTCACCTTCTGCTGCTCTGAATAACGACCCTTTACTCCCACTCTCTGCTTTCATTCTTGAAGCCAGCTCACAATCCATTCAGCCACTTGTCCTCTGATTCTGTATTCTCCCACCTTATTCATTATGGTGCAACTTTTTGAAGGCCTTTTGAAAATCCAGATAAATTACATCTCCTATTACCATTGTTGGTGCAAGCCCACTTCCAGCGCTACCAGCTGCCTGCATTTGTTTGGGCATATAAGCCTGGTGTTTAGAGTAATAGATGATAGTTTGAGTTTTCTACACGGAGGTGTTGCCGATACTTTGATTACGTTCTGTTGAGTGATGAAAATTCACTTTCGCACAGGTAGGTTGTAGCAGTCTGATAATTTGAGGAACTCTGCTCACATTTGACCACAAAACACAGCCAAGTGCTTTTGTTGGAGTTAATGGCCTGTAACGTCTGTGCTTCTCAGCGTCGGATTTGGGGGGTACCCGAATGAGGTGCTGGGGATTCCCTCTGGCAAGTTCCCAGGTAAAGGTTTGCACGGCAATTACCCAGAAGTACACACTCCCTCTGGATGATTATGTTGCGCTGGGACGCATTCCAAAAATGCAATTAAAATTGCAAAATTTGGATGGTTCTGTCGGGGTTATACCAACAGTTAGAGAAAGTTAGAAGAATTAAAACCTCTTCTAACTTCTAAGTAACTATTGTAAAGACCCAGACCGACTCCAAGACCCCACACCCTCGACCTGCATTCCAGTTACCATTGTAGTGCGTGTGCTAGATCATGAGACCACAAACCATTAAACATAGGAGCAGAAGTCGGTCATTCGACCCTTTGAGTCTGCATCGCCATTCAGTGACATCATGGCTGATCCGATAGTCCTCAACTCCACTTTCCTGCTTTTTCCCCATAACCCATGATTCCCTTACTGATTAAAAATCTGTCTATCACAGCCTTGAATATACTTAACAACCCAGCTTCTTCAGCTCTCTGCGGTAAAGAATCCCATAGCTTGACTGCCCTCTGAGAGAAGAAATTTCTCCTCATCTCTGTTTTAAATGGGTGTGTCCCTACTCTGAGCTTATGCCCTCTGGTCCTAGACTCTCCCACAGGGGGAAACAGTCTCTCAGCATCTACCCTGTTAAGCCCCCTAAGATTCTTTTATATTTTAGTAAGGTCGCTTCTCATTCTTCTAAATCCCCATGAGTACAGGCTCAACCTACTCAACCTCTCTTCATAAGAAAATCCCTCCAAACCCAGGATTAACCTAGTGAACCTTCTCTGAACTGCCTCCAATGTCAGTATATCTTTCCTTAGATAAGGGGACCAAAATTGTTCACAGTATTCTAGGTGTGGTTTACCTCCATGCCTTGTATAGTTTTAGCAATACTTCCATATTTTTATGCTCCATTCCCTTTGAAATAAAGGCCAACATTCCATTTGAACCTGTTGAACTTTTATGTTAGCTTTTTGGGATTCATGCACAAGGACTCCCAAATCCCTCTGTGCTGCAGCCTTCTGCAGTCTTTCTCCATTTAAATAATATTCAGTTCCTCTATTCTTCCTGCCAAAGCGCATAACCTCGCATTTTCCCACATTATATTCCATCTGCCAAGTTTTTGCCCACTCACTTAACCTGCCTATATCCCTCTGTAGACTCCTTGTGTCACCCTCACCACTTGCCTTCCTACCTATTTTTGTCATCCGCAAACTTAGCGATAGTACATTCACTTCCCTCATCTAAGCCATTAATATAATATATTAATATATATATTGTAAATAATTGAGGCCCCAGCACTCCATTAGTTACAGGTTGCCATTCTGAAAATGTCCCCCTTATTCCAACTCTGTCTTATATTAGTTAGCGAGTCCTCTGTCCATGCTAATATACTACCCCCAACACCGTGGGTTCTTATTAAGTAGCCTTACGTGTGGTATCTTATTGAATGCCTTTTGGAAATCCAAATATGTTATGTCTACTGGTTCCCCTTTATCTATCCTGCTTGGTACCTTCTCAAAGAATTCTAATAAATTTGTCAGGCATGATTTGCCCTTCATGAAGCTATGCTGACTCTGCTTGATTAGATTATGTATTTCTAAATACTCTGCTATTACACCCTTTATGATAAACTCCAACATTTTCCCAGTGACAGATGTTAAGCCACCTGGTTGATGGTTACTTGTTTTTTGTCTCCCTCCCTTTTTGAATAAAGGTGTTACATTGGCCATTCTCCAATCCTCTGGGACTTTTCCAGTATCTAAGGATCCTTGGAAGATTACTACCAGTGCATCTGCTATCTCTTTGGCTACTTCCTTTAATATCCTAGGATGCAACCCGTAGGTCCAGGAGACTTATTGGCCTTCAGCCCCATTAGTTTCCCTGGTACTTTTTCTCTAGTGATAGTTGTTTTTTTATTTCCTTCCCTCCTTTTGCCCCTTGATTATTTCGTATTTTTGGAATGCTATTAATGTCTTCTACTGTGAAGAGTAAAGCAAAGTATTTATTCAACTCCTCTGCCAGTCCTGGTTCCCCATTATTATTTCCCCAGCTTCATTCTCTAAGGGGCCTATATTGACTTTGGCCTCTCTCTTCCTTTTTATATATTTAAAGAAGCTGTCATTGTCCGTTTTTATATTACTTGCTAGTTTACCCTCAGGGATTATTTTCTCCCTCTTTATTATTTTTTGGTCACCTTTTATTGGTTTTTAAAACTTTCCCAATCCTCTGGCTTACCATTAATCTTTGCCACGTTGTATGTTTTTTCTTTCAATTTGATACTGTCCTTAACTTCCTTGTTTAACCATGGTTCGTTTATCCCCTTCCTTGAATCCTTCTTCCTTACTGGGATATACCTTTGTTGAGAGTCATGAACTATTTCCTTGAATGTCTGCCATTGTTCATCAACCGTCTTTTCTGCTAAACTCCTTTCCTAGTCCACTCCTCCAACTCTGCCCTCATTCCTTTGTAATTACCCTTGTTTAAGTTTAACACAGTTGTTTCTGACCCAAGTTTCACGCTCTCAAACTGAATGCTAAATTCTACCATATTATGGTCACTGTTTCTTAGGGGATCCTTTACTCTGAGATCAATTATTAAACCTGCTTCATTACACATTACCAGTTCTAAAATAGCCTGATCCCTGGTTGGATTCACATTTTATTCGAAGAAACTGTCCCGAATACACACTATGAATTCTTGCTCATATCTACCTCTGCCAATTGGATTTTCCCAATCTACATGAAGATTAAAGTCACCCATAGTTAATGTACTGCCTTTTTTTACATGCCCTCCTCTACATTTCCTCTACACCCTCTCATACCTTGACATCCTACATATAGTGTGGTGCCCAGAATTGGAGACAATTCTCCAGCTGCAGCCTAACCAGTGATTTATGAAAAGTTTTGCATAACTTATTTGCTTTTGTACTCCATACCCCTATTTATAAAACCAAGGAGTCCTGTTTTTTAACAGTTTCATTAGCTTCAGAGATTTGCATACATACACACCCAGGTCTCTATTCCTGCAGCCCCTTTAAAATTGTGCACTTTAGTTTATATTGCATCTCCTCATTCTTCCTACCAAAATGCATCAAACTTCTCTGCACTAAGTTTTATCTCCCATGTGTCTATATATTTCAATAGCTTATATCATTCTGAAGTCTGTTACGATTCTCCATACTGTTTACTGCATTTGTTTTGTACCAGCTGCAAACTTTGAAATTATGCTGTTTATACAGAAAGTCCAGGTAGTTATCATGTATCAAAAAGAGCATTGGTCCTAATACTGACCCCTGGGGGACCCCACTGTGTAATTCCCTCCAATCTGAAAATAAATAAGCACCACTGCTCTTTCCTTGACCAATTTTGTATCCACGCTGCCACATCCCCTTTATTTTTATGGACTTCAATTTTGTTAACAAGTTTATTATGTCGCCCTTTATCAAACATATTTTGAAAGCCCTTATACATAGCAACAACTGCACTAACCTCATCAACACCCTGTTACTTCAAAGGACTCAAATCAAGCTTATCAGGCACAGTTTGTTCCCGAATCCATACTGGCTTTTATTTATTAACCCATATTATTTCCAATTGCCAATTAATTACCTTTAAAAGTTTCCCCATCATGGATGTTAGGCTGGTTGGCATGTAGTGCTGGCTTTTTTGCCCTCACTTTTATTGAACAGGGGCGTAACATTTCAACCTTCCAGTGCTCTGGCACCACTCCCATATCCAAGGAGGATTGAAGACCCTGGCCAGAACCTCCAAGATCTTCACCCTTACTTCCCTCAGGAACCTAGGATACATCACCCAGACTTTGAGGATTGCCAATCTCTTTAACTACATTTAGCCAAGGCAATTTCTCTACATTCACTCCCTTACTGTGGCATTGACAGCATCCTCTTTTGTGACAATAGGTACACAAATTTATACAGTTTAAAAAAAAAGCTAAGTGCCTTGCGGATGTATATTAATGCCAGATGAGCCTTCGTGTAGAATGTCACAGCTCTTAATCTGTTTCATGCGGGGACATTTGTCTTGCCCTAGGTTCATTAGCCAGTCTTGGGAGGAGATTTTTGTTTTTAAAGCCCTCCTCCCGAGAAGGAATAGGCTGGTTCAATAAATGTGCCTACATGAAGGTTAGTGATTGGGGAAATTGTCAAGGGGAATAGCCTCCCACCAGCTGGGAACACGGAGAGGAAAGGGCAAAGGGACCCAATGGCAGTTAGTTTGCCAGCTAAGCCTGGGGTGGAAGCCTAACTGCGTAACGGTAAACTCTTTTACCTCAAGCACTCAGCCAGTCAGGAGCACAAAGTTGACTTGGGAAATGTTAAGTAAGTCTGCAAATAGGGTAAATTTGTGTCTTTTTCTTGACTTTGAGAACGATTCTGTTGTTGGCTAAGTTCAAGGTAAAATTTCATTATTTCTGATAATTTGTGTGTTGACTTGAATAGCCTCCTTCTACGCTGTAACCATTCTATGATTCTATCTGCAAAATGATCACAGCAACTTGTGATTTGTCTTGTCTCACTAAGTCTTTCTCAACCTGCCTTCAATAAGATTGGTGAAGTGTCCATGTTGAAAGCATAAGGTCCATTTTAGATTTAGGGCCATAACCTTCCCAGTGTCAGATTTGGGGGGTACCCCAAAGCTGTGCTGGGGAATCCCTCTTGGAGATCCCCAGTTAAAGGTTTGCACAATTGCTCAGAATTGCACGCTTTCTCTGGACAATTGCCCTGCTCTTGGAACTATCCAAAAATTTAGTATAAATTGCAACTTCGTATTGTTCTACCGGGATTACACTAATAGTTGCTCAGAAAAAGTTAGAAGAATTAAAACCTCTTTTAACTTCTGGATAACTATTGTAAAGACCCAGATTGACCCCACAAGACTACTCCACACACCCTCGACACACTTCCCCTCACCCCCACCACCAACACCCCTGACCTCCCCAGCACTGACCCCAACCTCTGACACCCCACCCACAATCTCTGACACCCCCAACCCCCAACCATGAGCCTACACCCCGTCTACAGCACCCCCCCGACCTCCGACACCACCCACCCCTCCCGATCTCTGACAACCCTCGCCCCTCCAAGCTCCGACATCCCTCACCCCTCCGACCTCCAACCACTGAACCTCAATCCCCTGGCCTCCGACAACCGCCCCCCCTGCCATCCTCCGCCACCTCCATTTCCCCCCACTTTCCCACTCCTCCCAATCCCCAAACCTCGGACCCCAGCCTGACCTCGGACCCCCTCAACCCCGTTGACCTCCAACCGACATCCCCCCCATGACCTCTGTCCCCCCACAATGATCCATGGACCTTCAAACCTCCCCCCCACACCCCCCCAGACCTCCGACCGATCCTCCACCCACTCCTCTGGCCCCCTCCCCAACCCTCCAGCTCCCCTCCCCTCTCCTCCCTACCCCCAAATCCTATCCACTTCCCTTGGACACTTACCTTCTCCCTGGCCTGTCAATTTCACTGGGCCCTTTATACTTACCAGCTTTATGGCAGCAAATGCTGAAAAAAGGGGGCGTGGCCACCTTGAATTTGCTGGGCCCTGCGAGGAGCCTTTCAATGCAGGCCCTAGGCAGCCCCGGCGAATGGAAAGGTCAGCGTAATTTTCAAGAGCAAGTAAGTGTGCATTTGCTGCTTCTAATTCCTGCTGGTCAGCACTCTCCGATGCTAATTGGAAGTTACGCCCCATAGTTATACAAAAGCAAATACTGCAGATGTTGGGAATCTGAAATAAAACCAGAAAACATTGATAATACTCAGCAGGTCTGGTAGTGTCTGTGGAATGAAAACAGTTAATGTTTCAGGCCTGTGACCCGATGAAAAGTCCTACATTACAACAGTGATTACACTTCAAAGGTACTTCATTGGCTGTAAAGCGTTTTGAGACAGTTATATCTTTGGACTATACTGTTGTATAATTAGATATTGGGATTTGTGCAGGTCCAGTCATGACTGCAGGATGTTCAATCTCACCCAGGAGTAATTGGCATTTCTGTGTCGGAGTGGATGACAAAAGCATATTGACATGTTTAATACTTAGCTTGGCTCAGTAGTAACACATTTATTTGTGTTGACTTTAATGTCAAGCAGAAGTAATTAGTGGGTAAACAAAATACCAGGCAGTTTTAGCACAAGTATATGCTTTGCTGCTGGAGAGGTAGTATTTTTATATGATGTTGAATCATATATTAAAAGTTTGGCTGTGGAATCCAAATATCATTATTATTGTATTTAGTTCCACAGTAGAGACTGAGTAATAAAGCCACACTCAATGGAAACAGATGCACAGCTGCTTCAAAATATTTATATGTACTTGAGAATGTTAATAAATGCTATCAATATGAAAGAAAAGTCTTGCATTTATATAGCACTTTTCATGGCCTCAGGGCACTGCAAAGCCTATGTGTCCAATTTGCAATGTACAGAAACACAGCGCCTAATTTGCCCATAGTATGTTCCAACAAACAAAATGAGACAAAAGACCAGATAATGTACTTCTGGTAGTATTAGCTGAGGGTTAAATGTTTGTTGAATAGTGCTGTGAGATTTTTACCCACCTCAGAGGACAGGCCTTGGTTTAATGTCTCAGCTTTAAAGGCATATGACGGTGGCGATGCAGCACTCTCCCAACAGTGCATTGGAATGTCAGCCTTGATTATGTGTTTCAGTGCCTGACTGCCAATTGCCTGACTTGCAGGCATCACTGGTCTCACCGTGACTCTAGAAAGTCTCTTGGAACCACAGTACTCCCAAGATAGCAAAACTTTTGTACTAAGCAGAGGGGTGTGTTGTTGATAGTAACTGTGGGGTCTTGGAGTACGTAGCCAGGTATAAGTCGATCCAAATCTCCTGTCATCTTCAGACTTAGGCCAAAGTGTTCTGAGGCTTGAGGAAAGCAATCAACGAGCTGCTGAATGCTTTCTGGAGTACTTGCTGTGAGAGCGCAGTCGTCTGCGAACATGAGTCCACTCAGTAGCTGTTCAGCAACCTTTGTGCAAACCTTGAGCCTTTGTAAGTTGAAGAGGTTGCCATCTGTCTTGAATTGAATGTGTACTTGTTTGTCAAGATCTTTTGAACGTGTACATCACTTGGCAAAAGCAAGCTCAGCATTTGGCAGGTTCACTCACAGACTTTGGAAGGAGTTTGTCTCAGAACAAAGATCAAAGTCTACCAGGCAGTGGCTCTTACATCACTTCTTTTTGGGTGTGAGACTTGGACAACCTACTGGCATCACATAAAACAACTAGAACATTCCATCTTCACTGTCTTGAGATCTATTTGTGACATCAGGTGGCAGGACAAAATCCCCAACACTGAGGCTCATTCGAAGTGCTGCATTCTTGGCATTAGGAGCATGCTCATCAGAGCTCAGCTTCTCTGGGCCAGTCATGTGCTTTCATTGGAGGATTCCCACATACTAAAGTTAATACTCTACAGCCATCCGGGCATGGGAACCAGCATCATAGGATGTGCCAAATTCAGATATAAAGATAATCTGAAAGCCAAGCTCAGAGCTTGCAAACTGTATCCCA
Organism: Carcharodon carcharias; assembly: GCF_017639515.1. Classification (NCBI taxonomy): domain Eukaryota; kingdom Metazoa; phylum Chordata; class Chondrichthyes; order Lamniformes; family Lamnidae; genus Carcharodon; species Carcharodon carcharias. Next base: position 82,050,454 of record NC_054484.1, read on the forward strand.
ATACACAGGAAAAAAAACAACCTTGGTCAGACCCAAATGGAGAAGTCTCTGTCATCAAGCGATTTTGACATTTGAGGAGAATAAGCGAGCACAGTGCAAAGCCAATGCCTTCGTCCATCCCTCCAACACTGACTTCATATGCAGTATTTGCAATCGAGTGTTACCCTGGGTCTCTGGATTACTAGTCCAGCTACAATACCACTACGCCAACGCCTCCCCCAGCTGACAGATTATCCTTTCAAAAGCACCAATTGACGACATGTTTTCATGTCAAATTCCTGCAATCATCCCATTTGACATATCTGACAATCTAAAGACTGGTGCTCATTGAAACAATAGCCCCATCTTATGGATAAAATTGCATATTTATGTCAGAATAGTTAACAAGTTTTGACCTGGAAAATGAGAAATAATCAATTATTCATATTTTTAAGCAAACTGATAAGGGAATAGATCATTCTTCATTCCTCCAATCTTCACACACATTGGTGACTGTTCAACGGACTTGGCTCGCAGCATTTTACAGTCCTGCCCCTGCCATTGCGGAGCCATAAAATTCTGCAACCTGTGTCAAGAGGAGATGTGAATGCTGGAATGATGAACAACTGCTGTCCAAGAGCAAAAATGAGATTTAAAACTAGCAAATGAAAAGGGAAAAAAATGGAGAAGAGATTCACAGAATTGTTCCAGTGCAGAAGGAGTCCATTTGACCCATCCTTTCTGCACCGGCTTTAGAAATGAGCAATTCGCCTAGTTCCATTCCTCCTGCCTTCTACCCGTAACCCTACACATTCTTCCTTTTCAGATAATAGTCTAATTCTCTTTTGAATGCTTCAGTTGACCCTGCCTTCATCACTCTTTCAGGCAGAACATTCCAGACCCTAACCATTCAGGGCATGAAAAAGCCTTTCCTCACTGCCAATTAAGTATTTTTGACGCCTTTTTAACCATGTAATATTGGAAATACAGCAACCAATTTGTGCATAGCACCATTCCCCAAATAACACTATTATAATGATCAGATAATCCGTTTTAGTGCTGTTGGTTGAGGGATAGATACCAGGCAGGAAATCAGGGAGAAATGCCCTTCTCTCCTTTAAAATAATGCCTAGTGACCTTTTGTGCCACCTGAGAGGTCAGACAGGGCTTTGGTCTTAACATCTCATCCAAAAAAACACCTCTGGCAGTGCAGACCTGGAAGGTTTGCCTAAATTTTGTGCTCAAGTTTCCTATTTAGGAAAGAGTAATCAGGAAATGAGAAAGCAACCTGAAAAAAACAGAGGGATATGTAACACTCTTTAATAAACTGGGCAACAGAGGGTGCTTTTGAGTATTTTAATCAATAATACCTGTGGGTTTGAGCACAATGAGGGCATACAACAGATAGAGAAAGGAGAATTCAGTTGAAAAATTGAAGAACTAGTGTGAGGAAAGTATTTGAATCTAGTACTTCCTATGTCTTGTTAAATTCCTTGTTACTATACTAGAGGTTCTTTTGAAGAGAAGCTCAGAGCGATACACTTCAAACTGTGAAGAAAATGAGTTTAAATCAATGTACAACTCTACTGACTGCCTGTGGTTAACTAGAAGCTTCAACTGAAATTAAAAAAGGATATCACAGAAGCATTTCTGCAGTAAAAGTCAATTTACTAGACAAATTGTTCTATACTTAGGACCCAGATAACATTTACAGAAATAACATTCTCATCATCGTGACTTCTAGGATCAGTGTGTTCAGAGATTAATGTTGGAGAGCATATCTGTGACAAAATAGGACAAATGAGCTCAAACAATTTCAATAAGCTTTTAGAAACTCTAATATAAGATACTGCAATTTAGTTGATGAGTGCAAAGAAAAACATCCTAAATATAAGCTTACAGTGAATTCTCGTTGACAAGTTGCATTGTGTAGTCAATTTTGACTTTCTTTTGTTAATGTTAACATCATATCAAGAATTATGACTTTGTTGGACACGTAAGAATTAAGACACTTAAGTTGTTGTTTATAAAGTACAGTTGACAATTATATAACCCCTTGTCCTTTCGGTATAAGCTGTGATTCTGTTCTCCCTTTCTTCTACTCTTCTTGTCCACCCACCTGATGCTGTCTCTTCAATCCTCTACAAACTTCTCTCCTCATTCCCTCCCTTATGTGCACTTGCATTTCCCCTCCCTCTCTGCCTTTATCAGCAGATCTTCACCAATCTCCAACTATCTTGTTGTTTCCTGAATATCCACGCAGGACTTTTACAGGTTTTATACCATGTCAAGCCATGAACTAGCTTGTGCCTGCAGCAATTATTAAAATTTTTCTAAAAGGCAGCAGTTCCACTAAAGCTTAAGTTCTTTAACTTTTTCAATGTCTAGTCATTCTAAATGCCCTGCTAAACATATATTTTTGCAAAAAAAACATACTTTAGTGATAAAATATCTAAAAGAACGTTACAAAACATTTCAAAATGGCCATCACAGAAATTGCAATGAAATTCAAATTATCTACACTCTGTTGCACTCTGAGCTGCTTCAATACATTTGCGATGCATATATATTACTGTATACATTCACTGTGAGTCATACAGCCCAAGGGGTTTTGTGCAATTCCCAGCCCCTTGGTGCACCATGGCTGAAAGGTTTTAGACAGCGACTTTTCCCCTTTGTGCCTCTACGGCGGCTGTCCCAAGTGGCCTCTTCCCCACCTCAGTCACCTTCAATATGCGGAGTGGGTGAGACTCCGGGCGTGTAGGAAGGATCTGACGAGTGGGTCTGATGGGTCTTTCTCACCACCAGCCAAGCTGTGTTTTGGTGCTTGTTTGAAAGTCGTGGTGATGAGGCATTCTGCCAAATGACTGACAGTCTGCTCAGGGCAAAATCTGATAGGATCCACCATCTCCTTTTCCCGCAGGACCTCTAAGATGTTACATGCAGACTACTACCTGGACTTGTGGTTAAAGGTGTTTCTCTGCATAAATTTTTCCACGAGGGGCAGGCGGTACGGTACGGTCCAACTACTTGGAGCGTTCCATGGCAGCGTGGCCAGACATATCCTTGCATCACCGGGGACAGGTAGAATCTCAGCACATAGTGACACTTGGTGTTTGCATACTGAGGGTCTATGACAGCTTAAAGCAGCCACTCACAAAGGTGGCCATCAGGATGATGTCGATGTTGGGCATGTTCTTTCCCCCTTTATCTAGAGGTTTGTACATCTTGTACCTGCAAACATGGTCCATTTTTGACCTCCAGATAAAGTGGAAGGTGGCTTGGGTGATCGCCACAGCGCAGGAGTGAGGAATGGGCCAAACCCGCGTCACGTACACAACACCAAGAGTGCTCCTCACCTGATGACCAGGTTCTTACCTGCAATGGAGAGGGAGCATCACTCCCACATGCCCAGTTATTTTTGACCATAGTTATTCTCTCCTTTCAGTTTCTAATGCATGCCCTAGTCCCTCCAAACCATATCCCCAGCGCCTTCAGGCAGTCTGACCTAATGATGAAGGGTATAAAGGATCGGTCAGCCCAGTCCCCAAAGAACATGGTCTCACTCTTGCCACAATTTACCTTGGCTTCCTAGGTCAGTTCGAGCTGGTTGAAGATGTTGATCAGTCTGCGCACCGACAGCATATCCAAGCAGAAGACGGTAACATCTTCCGTGTGCAGGGAGGCTTTGACCTGAGTGCCTCTGCTGCCTGGGATCGTCACTCCTCTTATGCCCGTATCCTTCCTGATGGACTCAGCAAAGAGTTCTATGCAATACATGAACAGGACAGGGGAGAGAGGGCAGCCCTGCCGGACTCCGGATTTAATGAAACACTTTCTGATTCCCGCTCATTGATTGAAATTGTGCTACTTATGTTTGTGTAGGACGGTTGGATCCAATTGTGGATTCCCTCCCCAAACCCCATTTGGAGAGTATGTCCACTATGTGAGTGTGTGATACTCTGTCAAAAGCCTTCTCTTGGCCCAGGCTGATGAGGTAGATGTCTACACCCCTGTGCCATACATAAACAATCGTATCCCTGAGTGGCGCAAGGCTGTCAGAGATCTTCTCGCTGGGTACAGCGCAGGTCTGATCAGGGCAGACCATCAACTTCAGAACTGACTTGGCCTGATTGGCGATGGCCTTGGACAGAATTTAATAATCCACATTCAACAGTGAAAATGGATGCCAATTTCTAATTTCCTCCTTTTTCCACTTCTGCTTGTAGATCAGGGTGATGATGCCTTTCCTCATGGATTCTGACATGCTGCCAGCCAGAAGCATACTCTCGTACACTTCTAGCAGGTCTGGGCCAATCCAGTCCCACAGAGCTCTATACAACTCAGCCAGTAAGCCATCGCTTCCGGGAGTTTTACTCCTCTCGATGGACTCGAGCCTAAGTCAGGTCATTCAGAGTTAGCAGTTTGGCCAGACACTCCCACATACTGTCATCTAAGGCCACCTTAATAGAGGACAGGAAGGACTGGGAGGTCATGCTGCTTACGGGCTTCACGTCATACAATCTGGCATAAAAGGATTTGCTGATCATCAAAATGTTGGACGATGGTGACTTTGCAGAGCCACCTTCTTCCTTCAGGCTGCTGGTCCAGATGATTTTTGTCCAAGACTGCTGAGGGAGGCAAGGGAGGAGATCTCAGGAGCTCTGATCCAAATTTTTAATTCCTCTCTGGCCACAGGGGAGGTGCCAGAGAACTGGAGAACAGCTAATGTGGTTCTGCTATTTAAGAAGGGTTGTAGAAAAAAGGCAGGGAACTACAGACCAGTGAGTCTCATGTCAGTGGTAGGGAAACTATTGGAGAAAATTCTAAAGGAGAGAATCTATCTCCACTTGGAGAAGCAAGGTTTGATCAGGGATAGTCAGCATGGCTTTGTCAGAGGGAGGTCATGCCTAACAAATTTGATTGAATTTTTTGAGGAGATGACTAGGTGTGTGGATGAGAGTAGTGCAGTTGATGTAGTTTATATGGATTTCAGCAAAGCCTTTGACAAGGTCCCACACGGGAGACTTATAAAGAAGGCAAATGCACATGGGATACAGAGTAATTTGATAAGGTGGATTCAAAATTGGCTTAGTTGTAGGAGACAGAGAGTGATGACAGAAGGATGCCTTAGTGACTGGAAGCAAGTGTCCAGTGGTGTACCACAGGGATCTGTGCTGGGCCCCCTATTATTTGTCATATATATAAATGACATAGATGACTATGTGGGGTGTAGGATTAGTAGGTTTGCGGTTGACACAAAGATTGGCCGTGTGGTTAACAGTGAAGAGTTGAGTGTTTTGGGTTACAGGAAGATATAAACAGGATGGTCAAATGGGCAAATAAGTGGCAGATGGAATTTAACCCTGAAAAGCATGAGGTGATACACTTTGGAAGGAGAAATTTGACAAGGAAGTATTCAATGAACGGCATGGCACTAGGCTTGTGTGTCCATAGATCTTTGAAGGCGGAGGGGCATGTTAGTGGGGTGGTGAAAAAGGCATATGGGACACTTGCCTTTATCAATTGAGGCATAGATTACTAAAGTAGGGTGATCACGTTGGAACCTTGGTGAGGCCACAGCTTGAGTACTGTGTGCAGTTCTGGTTGCTACATTATAGGAAGGATGTGATTGCACTGGAGGGGGTGCGAAGGAGATTCACCAGGATGTTGCCTGGGTTAAACATTTAAGTAATGAAGAAAAGTTGGATCGACTTGGGTTGTTTTTGTTGGAGCAGAGAAGACTGAGGGGTGACCTGATCGAGATGTACAAGATTATGAGGGGCATGGACAGGGGGATAGGGAGCAGCTGTTCCCCTAAGTTGAAGGGTCAGTCACGAAGGGACTCAAGGTGAGGGGCAGGAGGTTTAGGGGGGATGTGAGGAAAAACGTTTTTACTCAGAGGGTGGTGGCGGTCTGGAATGCACTGCCTGGGAGGGTGGTGGAGGCAGGTTGCCTCACATCCTTTAAAAAGTACCCGGATGGACATTTGGCACGTCATAACATTGAAGGCTATGAGCCAAGTGGTGGTAAATGGGATTAGGTAGGTCAGTTGTTTCTCACGTGTCGGTGCAGACTCAATGGGCCAAAGGGCCTCTTCTGCACTGGGTGATTCTGTGATCACAGAGCTTGCTCTTTGCAACTTTTGGAAGAAAAAAAGTGAGCACGCCTCATCCTGCTCCACAGAGTGGACTCTGGACTGGGAGATGACCTTGGAGGCCTCTGAGGCAAAGAGTGAGGCTTGCTGGCTCTTCACATCTTGGAGGTCCTCCTTGACAATCGACCCAAATTGACTGCAGCCAGAGCAGATTCTGAATGTTTTTCTTGAGTTGGGGCATTGCCTTCTGTTCCTTTCTAGACTTCTGAACACCTTTGAGGATGAAAAACCTCTTGATGTTCCCCTTGATTGCTTCCCATCTGTGTGTTAGGGACTCAAAAGAGGGGTTTCACAGTTCTCCAACCTTTGTAATCTCTTTTGAGTTCCTCAATGTTTTCTGGGGTCAAGAGTTTCACATTCAGCTTCCATGTTCCCCTGCCAACCCTCTGGTCTTCCTGTAAGTGACAGTCAGCCAGTAGGATGCAGTGATCAGAGAAGAACACCAGCTTGACATCAGTGGATCTGACCATGAACACTCGGGAGGCAGACAGGAAGTCTACCCTGGAATGGATGGACCCGTCTGGCCACCACCAGGTGTACCTTGCTGTGCTCCATCTGCAGGGTTGTTGAAGTTGTGCAGCTTGGCATCCCTTACTGTTTCCATCAGGAGTCTGGACGTGGTATCCAGTCTGTTGTCAGCCCTGCCAGGTTGTTCAGCTGCATCGATAATGCAGTTGAAGTCACCACCCAGAACAACTGGCTTGGAAGTCGCCAGCAGCAGCGGGAGCTGCTGAAGGACAGCTAGTTGCTCACTCTTTTGAGCCAGGGCATACACATTAATTAACTAGAGTGGAGCATTCTTGTATAATACGTCTGCTACGCAGAGGTGCCGCCACCACCTCCTTAATATTTCTTTTTAACTGTACTCCTTGTAGACTTGCCAGTGGCTACATAGGGTTGACTGTTGCGTGTTAGACAGTGTGATAGCACTTACACCCCTCAGCCAGAAGATTATTGGTTCAAGTCCCATTATAGAGATTTTTGAGTACAAAATTCAGGCTAAAGCTCTAGCTCAGTTCTGAGCGAGTGTTGCACTGTCAGGGGTGTTGTCTTTATGTTTTTTTAATTCATTCATGGGATATGGGTGTCGCTGGCTAGGCCAGCATTTATTGCCCATCTCTAATTGCCATTGAGAAGGTGGTGGTGAGCTGTCTTCTTGAACCACTGCAGTCCATGTCGTGTAGGTATCTGATGAGCTGTTAATCCAAGGTCCTGTCTGCCCTCTCGAAGGATCCCCATGTCACTATTTTGAATAAAAGCAGGGAAGCTCTATCTGATGACCTGGCTGACATTTATCTTTTTCATTCTCTTCCTGTGTGTCTGCCTCTCCCTCTCTCTCTCTGTCCCTCCCTATCTCTTTCTCTCTCCCCCTCCCTCCCTCTCTCTCTCTCTCTCTCTGTCTCTGTCTCTGTGAAGCAGTTGGTTAATCGTTCTTCTCTGAAACTCTAAGATTCTAAAGTTATTTTGGAATTTGGAAAAATTAATTCATAGGTACTTTTAAAGCCTGGTAAAAGGCATCCCTTGAATTTGGCAGTGGGAAAAATGAATAAATATTTATGTAAGTAAGAAATCCTTGCAGAGCTGTGTGGATAGAACTGGGAAATGGGACTGACTGGATTGCTCTGAGGAGACTCAGCATGGAATCGATGGGAAAAATAGTCTCCTTCTGTCCCATAGAGTCATAGACAAAGCACAGATGCTCTATTCATTCCCTTTTCTGTCCTTATTCTCTGTCAAGTAGAATGTAAGAATTTGAAAACAGTTTTCTTGTAAATATTTTACTTGAAAAAAAGTTTTAAAATTCTTCCTGCAACTTGGTTTGAAGTTGAAATGTCAAAGTACCATTGCAACTGCGGAATAGCACATCTGCATTAGAAAATCATCTTATTTATACTCAGTTCTACACAACAGACATGCTTAGGTTATGATAACTGGGAATTTGGAGATGGGTGTAATTGGTAATTACCTTCAGCCAACAGAATGACAGCTTTGAAAGAATATCAACTCCAATTCATGGCTCTTGAGAGAGACTTGAGTGTCCAAAAATCATATTGTGAAATATTTACTTAAAAAATAATGTTAGTATCTTTGCCAACTTATTTTGAGATTATTTCATGGGGTAAGGGAAACAGAAAATTCTTGAAAAGTATTTTGAGTGATTTGATTTGTTCATGTTTTCATTGGTGGATTCTCCTGACTGATCATTCAGGTTTGGTCTCTATAAATCTAAGTAATTTCTCATTTTTAACATTTCTAGCCATTTTCCTCACTTTGATTTGTGTGGCTTATATTCAGTTATGAGTTGTCTTACTTCAAGCTAGTCATCAAAGTGTAACATCAGCAGCATGATAGACTGGATGTATTTGTAGATAGATGAATGTGGAACTGATGCAGTGAGAATGCTCTTTTTACAGCAAAAAAAATCAATACATGTCCAAAATAATTGTTCCTGTAATCTTTGAGCTACTCTGACCTAGGAGCTAAAAACAGCCAACTAAGTTTAAAATATGTTGAAAGTTTGTGTAGCCAGGATATCCAAGCATGTAACCAGTCGTCTAATTCACCACTTATAAAGAAGAAAGACAGGCTTGGATTTATATAGCACCTTTAATGGATGTCCCAAAACTCTTGACAGCTAATCAAATGCTATTGAAGTGTTGTCAGTTTTGTAATATAGGAAATGTGGTATCCAATTTCTGCACAACAAGGTACTACAAAGAATAATATGATAATGACTGGATAATTGTTTTTCGTAATGTTGATTAGAAGATTAATACTGATCGGGACACCTTTGAGAACTCACCTGATCTTCTTAGAAACAGTGTCATAGCTACTTATAGTCCACCTGAGAGCAAACTTGGGCCTCATCCAAAAAACTGCACCTTGAATAGTGCAGCACTCCCATTGTTCTGCACTAGAATGTCAGCCTAGAAATTATGCTCACATCTCATAGACTCATAGACATCTACAGCACAGAAAGAGGCCATTCAGCTGGTCAACGAAGATCTGACTGCACTAATCCCATTTTCCAGTGCTTGACCCATAGCCCTGGAGGCTATGGCAATGCAAATGAATTCCTGGAGGTGTTCACAACTTGCTTTTATATAGTACATTTAATGTAGTAAATCATTCCAAGGAATGTTCTGAGGAGTGAGAGAGAGAAACAAGGTGATTTAGGGAAGAATTCCACAGCTTGGGACGCAGGCTGCAGAAGACACAGTCACCAGTGGTGGAGCAATGAAAGTCTGAGATGTGCAAAAGATAAGAATTGAAGGTGAGTAGGGATCTTGTTGCAGGGTTGGGTGTATCATAGGTCATCATTTGCTGATGCTACTGCCACAGGCTCCTTGCTGTGATGGTACTTTTCTGTGGCAGTTTGAAGATGTAGACCTTCAAATTTCCATGCTCCGGTATGGAGACTTTGGCACCAAGTGCTTTGGTCATGTCCCAGCTGTTCCCAGTTGTTGAAGTCAGTCTGGCATGAATCCTTGTATCTTAGTTTTTGTCACCCATCAGGTTTATTGGCGCCATGAAGCTTTCCATACAGTGCTTGTTTTGGTAGTTGACCATCACCCATTCTAAAGATATGGCCTAGCCATCATAGCTGATGCTGCTTGAGCCAAGAGACATTCTGAATTAGAAAACTTCACTGCTGTGTTGGGGACTCTACGCTACCAATAGATCCCAAGGACCTTTCTCAAGCAGAGCAAAGTTAGTTCTCATGGAACACCTGCAAGTTGGTCTCCAAGCCACCATCCTGACTTGGAACTATATTGCTGCTCCTTCACTGTCACGGAATCAAAATCCTGGAACTCCCTTCTCAGCAGCACTGTGGGTGTACTTAGAGCAAATGGACTACAGCAGTTGAAGAAGGCGGTTCACCCATCCCCGTCTCAAGGGCAATTAGGGATGGACAACAAATTGTCCATTGTCAGTGACACCCACATCCCATGAAAGAAAAAAAGGGACAGTAACAACTTGGATACAAATTGGCTGAGTGACAGGAAACAAAGTAGTGGCTAATGGTTGTTTATCAGACTGGAGGAAGGTTTATAGTGCAGTTCTCCTGGGTCAGTGTTGGAACCCCTGCTCTTCCTGATATAAATGACCTAGACCTTGATGTACACACACAATTTCAAAATCTGCAGATGATACAAGACTTAGAAGTATTGTGAACTGTGGGTAAGATAGTGTAGAACTTCAAAAGGACACAGAAAGATTGGTGGAATGGGTGGATGATTTGCAGATGAAATTTAGCGCAGAGAAGTGTGACATTTTTTGTTAGGAAAAATGCGCAGAAACAATATAAAATAAAGGATATAATTCTAAAGGGGATGCAGGAGCAGAGAGACCTGGGTGTATATGTGCATAAATCATTGAAGGTAGCAGGACAGGTTGAGAGCGCAATTGATAAAGCATACAGTATTTATTAATAGGGGCATGGAGTACAAGAGCAAGGAGGTTATGATAAACCTGTATAAAACACTGGTTCAGCCTTAACTAGAGAATTGCATTCAGTTTTTGTCACCACACTTTAGGAAGAATGTGAAAGCGTTGGAGAGGGTGCAGAAAAGATTCATGAGAATGGTTCCAGGCACAAGGAACATCCATTATGCAGACATAATGGAGAAGTTGGGACAATTTGCCTTGGAGAATAGAAGGTTGAGAGGAGATTTGACAGAGGTAATCAAAATCACCAGGATTCTAGACAGTAGATAAGGAAAAACTGCCCCATGAGTCGAGGAATCGAGAACCAGAGGGCACAGATTTAAGGTAATTGACAAAAGAAGCAATAATGACATGAAGGAAAGCTTTTTCATATAGTGAGTGGTTAGCATCTGGAATGCACTGCCTGAGCGTGTGGTGCAGACAGGGTCAATAGAGTGTTAGGATCTGGGATGCACTGCCTGAGAGTGTGGTGGAGACAGGGTCAATCGAGTGTTGGGATCTTGGATGTGCTGCCTGAGAGTGTGGTGGAGACAGGATCAATCGAATGGTTAGGTTCTGGAATGCACTGCCTGAGAGTGTGGTGGAGACAGGGTCAATTGAGTGTTAGGACCTGGGATGCACTGCCTGAGAGTGTGGTGAAGACAGGGTCAATCAAGGTATTCGAAAAGGCATTGGATAATTATCTGAAAAGGAAAATGTGCAGGGCCAAGGGGAGAAGGTGGGGATTAGCTCTCAGTGAATTGCTCCTTCAGTGGGCCAGCACAGACAGTATGCAGGCATTATAGATTTTTAGTTGTGTGGTAATTATATGAATTTGAGTTTTTTCTAGCCTCTTGCCTGAAGCTTTCCAAATGCCACAGCAGCAGTACCAATATGAGCTGTTGCCTTTTCATCAAGCTTCATTTCACTTGAACCTGTTGACCCCAGGTGGCAAAATTTGTCTACATTTTTCCAGTCAGTTAAGGCTGAACCAGTGTTTTATACACGTTTATCATAACCTCCTTGCTCTTGTACTCCATGCCCCTATTAATAAATACTGGTGCTGCTTTGGGCTGACTTGAGTCATTGTCACTGTCTTTTGTTTGCTTGATCATGACTCCAAATTTCTCTGCAGCAAGTGAGAAGGTTTTTAGAATTGAATGCAGGCCTTCAGCTGATTGTGCCACACAAACTGCATCATCAGCAAACATGAGTTCACTTATCTAGAATGTCTGACTTTCATCTTTACTCTCAATCTGGGCATGCTGAACAATCTTCCATCTGATCTCATGTTTCTTCTCTGAAATCTTTATCCCGGAAAGCATGCAAGAGGAGGCTGTATGAGAAGATGCCAAACAACATTGGTGCAAGTACCCAACCCTGGTTCATTGCATTTCATACTGGGACTGTGTCAGATGTCATTCCATTGTACATGATTCTTCCTTTCATTTCACAGTGGAAGGATTTAGTGTTCTGGAGTAGCTTTGGTGAAGAAGGGAAAACAGATCAAAGGCTTTGGTCAGGTCTGCAAGAGCAACATGCAGTTTCCTCTACTGTTCAGTTCACTCATCCTTGCATAAATAAGTAGAACTGTTGGGGGTCTGGGTTCCAGTGTATTTTTTTATATGTCAGACTGCTGAATATTAAATTCACAAGTTTCCAGCAGTTTTACAGTATTTGTAACCTGAAATTTTAAACACTTCTGCCATATGGTCCAAAGCTCAAGGCTGGTGTTTATGCTCTACATGAGCATCCGCCCTGCTCTACTTCATCTCACTCTAGCAAAATATCCTTCTATTTCTTTCTCCCTCATGCACCTATCTAACTTCCCCTTAAATGAAACTAAGCTATTTCCCTCAAATGGTAATGAGTTCCACATTCTCATGCAAATATTTAGTACATTTAAGAACATTCAACCTTTGTATAGGCATGGTCATCAGAAAACTTTGCTCTATGCTTCTTCCTGACAGGTTATCATACTCCCGTGTGATTGACAGACATTTCGGGTATAAGACCTATGTTTTATTTCGGGTTGGTTGTACTATATGAAGATTGTTGGTCACTTTCTGCCCCGTTGGTCCCTGTGTTAAAGAGCTTCATTTTGTTTTCCCCCTGGAAAGTGTGCTGTTCGAGCTGCGACTGAAGGCAGGATATTAGTGCTAGAAGGACTGGAAAAAGCTGAACGCAATGTGCTACCCGTTTTAAATAATCTGCTAGAAAACCGGGAGATGCAGCTGGAAGATGGTCGTTTCCTTATGTCTGCAGATCGCTATGACAAGCTACTGAAGGTAAAGGGGACTTATATAACCTGGAAATATTGAGCCCTTTGGATTCTATTTTCCATTCTACTTTGTCACACTGTTAACTCACATTTTTCTTTCCCGTAACTTTTACGGGATGACATATAGACTTTGTGCCCCTTTCCAGCACTTTAAAGTCTCTGTAATGTTTTAAATGCCCTTTTGAGCGAGTGTGCAATATATCTCTGTACTTGACCTTTCACTTGGTGGTCATTCCTTTCTTTATTTTCATTAACTCCATAAGGGGTGTTGTCTACCTCACTATGGTATTCTGATGACAGGCCCAACTCAGTACCTTGGATTTAAATGGCACATTTAATATTGAATGATATCTGAAACAGGTGTGAAGAAAGTGGCCACTAGGCGATAGTGGGAGGGATTCGATGGGCCAATCATAAGCCTGATCGAAGAATTAGGTTGAAATAAGGGTCTTCTGGGAGGGGAGAGAGAGGTGGAGAGGTAGTAGTGCCTCATGGTAAGAGGGTGATTGCAGTGGTAATGTCATTGGATTAGTAATCCAGAGGCCCAGGCTAATGCCCTGGGGACAAGGGTTCAAACCCCACCACAGCAGCTGGAAGGAAATAAAATCTATCATTGTTACCTGGCCTGGTCTACATGTGACTCCAGACCCACAGCAATGTGCTTGACTCTTAACTGCCCTCTGAAGTGGCCTAGCAAGCCATTCAGTTCAATGGGCAATTAGGGATGGGCAACAAATACTAACCTTGTCAGCGACATCCACATTCCACAAAAGAATAAAAAAAGGTCTCTTAGAAATGTCGCAAAGCACTTCATATATAATGCATCTCTTTGAAGTCCAATCAGTGTAGGCAAATATGTCAACCGTTTTCTGTGCTTCATAATTAGTGAGGTGAACATAATTTATGATGTTGGTTGAGGAGGGAATATTGGCTAGGACATTGGGAGATCTCCCTGTTCTTTTAATCATACTACAGGATCATTAGTGTTAACCTGAGGCTCCAAATGGGCAAATGGGATCTCATTTTAATGTATCATTCAAAGGATGCCCCTCTGACGATGCAGCATTCCCTCACTACTGCACTGATGTATTGGTGCATATTAAATACTCAGGTGCAAGAATAGGCTATGATCGTACAACTTTCTGGTTCAAATGCTACTGCCAAGCTGCAGGAACACCCCCTTTATTTAAGTGGCTGACTGACTTGCTTTGAATTTGCAGCAATTTTGTTGTTCACATTGAAAGGTTTATTGTATGGTGCTGATTTGACCTGTATTTAATATGCTGCTCTTCGCGTAGGAACATACGAGGAAGGAACTGGATGCGTGGAAGATTGTCCGAGTTAGTGAGGACTTCAGGGTTATAGCCCTGGGTCTACCAGTCCCAAGGTATCCTGGAAATCCTCTGGATCCTCCGCTTCGTTCCAGGTTTCAGGCCAGGGACATATATTGTCTGCCTTTTAAGGTAATCTTAGTCTTCCCATATGATAGCGATATGAGCAGATAGCTTAATCGAAACCTACTTTGGTTTCTATAATATGCACAATTAAAAATGATGCCACTGTGATATCTTAGTTTAATTATTTAGTAGTGTAATGGACTCTTGTAATGCAATTAGTGCTTCATAACTAATTGTACTTTTGTATGAGAAGAAGTTTTAAGTAGCTCATCTGTGGCTTTTGAAGCTTCCTGAGCTTTGAGAACTAGAAGACACTATTCCCTGCTTGATGGACTTTGATCGATTCAAGAGCAGCCCATTAGCCGTTCAACCTGGGAAAGGACTGAGGCTAAATTCTTATCAGTTTGCTTCAGGGCTGGACAAGGATAATGGTGAGGGTGGGAGGGCAGAAGGATGAGACCGAGGATGGATAAGAGAAGTGAGGACAGGGGGTGAGAGAAAGTTAAGAATGAGGGTGGGGTGAGAAAGATGGAAATAAGAATTGGGAGCAAGCGAGATGGGAAAAGAGAAAAAGAAGTGAGGATGGAGTGCAGCATGGAAGTTTTGGAGATGAGAAGAGGGGCGAGTTTTGTGTTGTGGGGTCTTGCTTTTTGCTGTTATCATGTGCCTGTGGCCTCTTTTGATGCATTACTTCTCGTGTCTGGCACCTTTTCACATACAACAGAGTCTGGCTATTTGTATACTGGGGTGGCGATGGGAGTCAGAAGGGGGCAGTCTCAATTTATGTTCATGGGCCCTCTAATATATGGGGGACGGGTAGAAGATGTTTGTATCAGGAATTGAGTTCTTGGGGGCCTTTGAATCCTAGTGTATTGGGCCTCAAATTTCTGCACAACCTTTTAAGATTCATTCACTGTTTTTGACACTTATATGCAGCTCCCAACTCCAAGATGTTGGATACCGTGTTATAGACCATGTCCTAGCAAGAGTCACTGGCTTTAGGAGCAGGTAGATTTTAAAGGAGGGAATCTGGCAGGGTTGGAATTTGCAGCTTGAAGGAACTCTGAGTCAGCCAGCAGTATGCTTCTATTCTTCACACTTCCTCACTTTATTGACGATGTTAATTTTTATTACTTTGCTAGGACCAGTTGGCAGTCTTGTATGCTATTGGACCAAATGTACCCTCGGAAAGGTATGATTGTTTAACGATACCTTATCCATTAAGCAGGCACAAACCTGGTGGACAAGCCAGTTAGGCAGGCTGGGGTGTATCCTGTTTCTCCTCTGTGTGCCTCTCTATTTGTGTGTCTGCTATTGTTCCTTTCTCCCTGATTTTATTCCCTAAGTATTTCACTGTCTGCCTGTTTGCTCCTTAACTTCCTTTGAATTTTAATAGATGTATCCCCATATTCAAATCACAGTAGATACGTGTAGCAAAGGTCCCAGCACTGATTCTCCCAGGCATCCAAATAATCACTTCCTGCCGCTTTCAACAGAGTTCCATGCACAACTACCCAATCTCTCTGGATGCAGCTAATTGCTTAATCTCCTTTAAACTGCTTACCTGTTCCATTCTATTCTGCCTAATGGGGCATTACCCAAGTTGAGATGTACAGGGACCATGGAATTGTCTTTAAAGATCAGCTTTAACATATCTCAAAGCATGCTGGCAGGTGTACTCAATATCCCACCCCATTTATTTTGCTGTCTTATTGTGATGACTTAATACTTTTATGTTACTGGAGCTAAAAGGGTTAAATTATGAGGACAAATTGCTTTTACTTGGGTTGTTGTCCCTTGAGTTTAAAAGGTTGAGGGTTGACTTAATTAAAATGTTGAAAATGATAATTTTAGTAATGATAAATGATGATTCAATAGGATGAATACAGATAAACTATTTTGTCTGGTGAGAGAGTCCAGAACAAGAGGGCAGAACTTGAAATTTAGAGCTAGGCCTACAGGAGTGAAATCAGAAAACACTTTTTTACACAAAGGTTAGTGGAAGTTTGGAACATGGCCCCCTAAAAACCTTTGGATGCTTGGGAAATTGGAGTTTTCAAGAGTAAAGTAGATAGATTTTTGTTGTAAGAACATAACATAAGAGCAGGAGTAGGCCATTCAACCATTAATTGTGTTGTGCCTTTCATTAAGATCATGGCTGATCTGTCCTTGGCCAGAATTCCATTTTCCTGCCTGCCCTCCAATAACCCTTAACTCCCTTAGACAGATCAAAACTCTCTAACTCAGGCTTGAATATATTCAGTGACCCAGCCTCCACTGCTGTCTGGGTAGAGAATTCCAAAGACTAATGATCCTCTGAGAGAAGAAATTCCCCCTCATCTCCGCCTTAAATGGGAGACCCCTTACTCTGAAACTCCTCTGGTTTTAAGTTTCCCCACTAGGGGCAATGTCCTCTCAACATCTATCTGCCTTGTCAAGCCCCCTCAGAATCTTACATGTTTCAATAAGATCACCTCTTATTCTCCTAAAGTCCAATGAGTATAGGCCCAACCTGCTCAACCTTTCCTCATAAGACAATCCCTTCATCCCAGGAATCAGCCCAGTGAACCTTCTCTGAATTGCTTCCAATGCAAGTAGGTCCTTCCTTAAGACCAGAGCTGTAGACTGTATTCCAGGTGTGGTCTCCCCAATACCCTGAAGCAAGACTTCCCTACTTTTATACTCCATTTCCCTTGCAATAAAGGCCAACATTCCATTTTCCTTCCAAATTATTTGCTGTACCCACATGCTAACCTCATGTACGAGGATACCCAGATCCATCTGTACTGCAGCACCGTGAGTCTCAATCTATTTCAATAATATTCTGTTTTTGAATTCTTCCTATCAGACTGGATAACCTTACATTTTCCCACATTATATACTCCATTGCCAAATGTTTACCCACTCATTTAACCTATCTATCTCCCTTTGCAGACTCTGTATCCTCCTCACGACTTGCTTTCTTACCTTTAATCAGCAAATTTGGCTACAATACACGCTAACCTTTAACCCAAGTCGTTAATATAGTTAAGATCCCAGAAGTGATCTGTAGTGAAGTGTAGCACTCCACTTGTTGCCAACCTGAAAAAGACCTATTTATCCCAACTCTGTGCCCTGTTAGTTAACCAATCCTCTATCTATGCTGATATACTACCCCCAGCGTCATGAGGTCTATCTTATGTAGTCAGCTTTTATGTGGTACCTAAAGAACATAACAACATAGAAATAGAAGCAGGAGTAGAGCATATGGTTTGTCGAGCCTGCTCCATCATTCGATACAATCATGGCTGATCTTTGGCTTCACCTCCAGTTTCCTGCCTGGTCCCCATATCTCTTGATTCCTGGAAAGATCAAAAATTTGTCTATCTTAGCCTTAAATATATTCCCTATGCCTTGCACCTTGATCGCTAGTTGTTTACCCTGTCATGATTGAAGTTTTTCCAGCCACTGCCTGATGATCTTCCCCCTGCCACGAGGAAGGCAACAATCCTGCTTGGGTAAGGTCTTCTTCAAATAATGAGGACCCTCTGCATACTGCAATCCTCACATGTCTATTCCTGCAGGTCCTGGATCTGGTGGTTCTGTTACTGAGTTAATTAGCTTAAGTGTTCCTTCAGATTCTGGGACTTTATACGGTGAAACAGTATTGGACTGATTGAAGCACCACCAGTCTGCAACTTCAAGCTGCTTGAGTGGTCAACTCTGTTGGACATATTCCTGGCTGTGTGACTGTATGACTCACCCCATTCCCCAACTCCCGCCCCCACCTCCACTCATCCCTCTTTTACAGTCCTGCTATTGGTCGCCCAACACATCCATTCCTCATGATGCATCACCTTTCCACAACAGTTGGAAGGCGAATAGTATCTTCATTACTTGATTGACTGATAGTCAAGAATGACCCAAACAACCTTGATTTGGATCTCCTATGTGTTTTGTAACTGGTAGCCAAAAAGCGTTAGAAAAGATGTTTTTTAAATGTGCATGATTTTAATGACCCTGTGATTTTCCTCCTGGGTTGCTCACAGCAGTTTCCTGAAGATTAATCTTTAATTCTTGGAGAGTTGGCAACCTTATGCTACACACATGATTAAAATGTGGTTTCCCCAGAATCTGCTTTGAGTGGAGGATACCTATCATTCAAAGAGCAAAATGAAAACCTACCCAATAGGTTTTTCCTAACTTGCTGTTGAAAGGTGGGAAATGACTGTGAGTAATGGGCTCAGGCTCCCCAGAGTCAGAGGCCATGGGGGTGAGGAAACACTGGGTGGCGAATGAGTGGAATTCAGGCAGCACCTGGAATGAATGGAACACCGAAGAGTTGCAGAGCAGGGAGCTGTATGACTGGATTGTGTGTGGTAGGATTCTCTGCAATAATCTGTGCTGACTAAATGACATATAAAACCACAGAGTCAGCATGCATCATTCGACAATCGGAGAATCTGCAGTTAAACAACAATAACTTACATTTATATGGAGCCTTTAACATGGTTAAAAAGTCCCAAGGACCCTCAGAGGAATGTTGAACAACATTCAACGCTGAACCACATACAGAGAAAAATAGAACAGGTGACCAAACAGTTGATCAAAGAGGTCGGTTTTAAGGAGCATAGTAAAAATGTAGAGAGGGCTAGTGAGGGAATTCCAGAGCTAAGGGCTCAGGCAGGTAAAGGCATGGCCACCAGTGGTGGAGTGAAGGAAATCAGAGGCCAGAATTAAAAGATTACAGGGATCTTGGAGGAGGTTGCAGACTCACTCCTTAACCGCTCCAATTCCCTCACCAACTTGAAAGCCTCCACCTTTTTGACCAATTTTTCAGTCACTTCCAACTCTTGCTACCTTGGCCCTGTATCTGTTCCTTTTCATTTTTCTCTCCGAGGAGCTTCTAGATTAGCTATTTTTCTGGGTTCAAGTTGTTATATAAATGGAAGTTGTTAGCATTGTGCTGTCATATTATTATGTTTTGTGTGCTTGAAAAGCTTTGGTGAACTTCATTTCAGGATCTATTTCTTGTATTTCTTTCTTTTGTATCTGTGCCCATTTACTTAACAGCGTGCAGGTAATTTACTGGAAATATTGTGAATTGGAAATGCATGTTATGAGTTCAAGCGCTGTGGCCAGTGCCGGGTTATGCATCTATATGGAAAATCGGGCTGGATGCATTGAGTTCCACAACTGAAACCCCAATAGCTGCTCCTGTTGCATTATATTCTACTCTCAGGCTGTTTGTTTGAAATCTACCCTCACTTCAGAAGACAGATAGGAAAACTTTCACAACTTGCAGCGTTGTGTTATTTCAGCAGAGTGGGAGTTTAGTTTTTAAACATTTACTAAAAACTAAAATATACCATCAGCTATCTAATGAAATGAAAACCTCCAGTTGACTAGGAATCTGCAGCTTAATGACTACTTCTACTTTACCAGAGTATCTCAGATGTTATCCTTTGCTTCAACCCTCTGCTCTCAAGAGTCCACAACCCTTGGTCTGCCTGAGTTCCCAGTGGATAACTTAGCAGCTGTCATTAAAATCATGGTATGTACAACTGAAAGCAGAGCATTAGAATGAGTTTTAATTCTGTGAACAGTTTAATTAACATGTTGCTTTCTGACCAGGATGTGTTTCCCACGCTGTCTGCCCAACAACTGCTCCACAGACTTTACCCATATGATTTAATGCTTGGGAAAGAAGGTAGAACTGGAGTGGAGGATGTATTAAAGGTAGGTAGGAACCACTCAGAAAATGAAACCTTTGTCATTGTGATCAATGGTCCCTGATTGCCTATTTAGAGCAACACTTGAGAGTGAGAAACTTGAGTCAGAAACAACTGTGCTAAAGAGCAATTACAATAAGAGTAATTACAATGAAGAATGGCAGACGCTTAAGAAAATAGTTCATAACTCACAACAAAGATATATCCCAGTGAAGAAGAAGGATTCTAGGAAGGCGATAAACGAACCATGGTTAACCGAGGAAGATAAGGATAGTATCAAATTGAAAGAAAAAACATACAATGTGGCAAAGGTTAGTGGTAAGCCAGAGGATTGGGAGAGTTTTAAAAACCAACAAAAGATGATTAAAAAAGTAACAGAGATGGAGAAGATAAACTTTGAGGGTAAACTAGCAAGTAATATAAAAACGGACAGTAAGGGCTTTTTTAAATATATAAAAAGGAAGAGAGGCCAAAATGAACATAGGCCCCTTAGGGAACGAGGCTGGGGAAGTAATAAAGGGGCACCAGGAAATGGCAGTGGAGTTGAATAAATACTTTGCACCAGTCTTCACGGCAGAAGACACTAATAGCATTCCAAAAATACTAAATAATCAAGGGGCAAAAGGTGGGGAGGAAATAAATATAATAACTATCACCAGAGTAAAAGCACTAGGAAAACTAATGCGGCTAAAGGCCGATAAGTCCTCTGGACCTACGGGTTGTATCCTAGGATATTAAAGGAAGTAGCCACACAGATAGTGGATGCACTGGTAATAATCTTCCAAGAATCCGTAGATTCTGGAAATGTCCCAGAGGTTTGGAAAACTGCCAATGTAACACCCTTATTCAAAAAGGGAGGGAGACAAAAAGCAGGTAACTATAGGCCTGTTAACTTAGCATCCATCATTGAGAAAATGTGGGAGTCTATTATAAAGAATCTAATAGCAGAGCATTTAGATATGCATAATATAATCAAGCAGAGTCATCATGGCTTCATGAAGGGGAAATCATGCCTGACAAATTTATTAGAATTCTTTGAGGAGATACCAAGCAGGATAGATAAAGGGGAACAAGTAGACATAATATTTTTCTGGTTTGAAACTGCAATGTTCTAAATCAGAAACGAGAGCACTTCAATTGACTAAACTAACACCTTGTCAACAGGCCTGTCATTAGACCCTTGCGATCATCCAGTTTAAAGGAGTGAATGTACAGGAGTGCTGTAGGACCACATTACTATCATTGAGATTGTTCTGTTTGGAGATTGATTTGTTTGAAGTGAATAAAAATAAGCAGATATTTGATCCCCAAACAGATCTCTCCTGTTCGTAGTAATGTTATGGTATGTGTGTACTATATACCATAACTATCTCTTTCAATTCATGGACCGGAGTAAATACCGGGAAGTAATTAATAATCACAATGCGGTTTGATCCCTGAAAATCTAGGATCAACCTTTGTGCGAAATCATAGGGTTGACTTTTATACAAGGCCAACTTTTACGTGTTTATGTACAGTGTCTGAAGTTTATAGCACTTTACTAAAAGGATGCGTGCATGTTTTATTGTCTATCTATGTGCCTCTTTATCATCTGTCTGCAAGGATTCATGTCCATACTGTTAGAATCATAGAACGTTTACAGCACGGAAAATAGCCACTTGGCCCATTGTGTCTGCAATGGCCAAAAACGAGTCACCCAGCCTAATCCCACTTTCCATCATTTGGTCCATAGCCCTGCGGGTTATGGCACTTGAGGTGCATATCCAGATACCTTTTTAAATGAAGATTTCTGCCTCTACTACCCTTTCAAGCAGTCAGTTCCAGACCTGCACAACCTTCAGTGTGAAAATATTTTCCTTTTCTTCCCTGTAACCCCTCTACCAATCACTTGAAATCTATGCCCTCTAGTCACTGACCTCTCTGCTAAAGTAAATAGGCCCTTCCCATCCACTCTTTTCAGGCCCCTCGCAGGTTTGTACATTTCAATCAAATTTCCCCCCAGTCTCCTCTGTTCCAAGGAGAACCATAGAATCATAGAAAAGTTACGGCACAGAAAGAGGCCATTCAGCCCATTGTGTCTACGCCGGCCAAAACAGAAAAAAAATCTAAAAAAACTAAAACTAAAAAACCCATTCTAATTCCACCTTCCAGCACCATAGCCTTGCAGGTTCCAGCACTTCAGGCACAGATCCAGGTACCTTTTAAATGAGTTGAGGATTTCTGCCTCCACCATCAAACCAGGTAGCGAATTCCAAACACCCACCACCCTCTGGGTGAAGTAGCTTTTCCTCATTTCCCCTCTAATCCTTCTATCAATAACCTTAAATCTGTGCCCCCTGGTAATTCACCTCTCCGCTAGGGGAAACAGGGCATCTCTGTCTACTCCATCTCGGCCCCTCATGATCTTGTACAGCTCAATCAGGTCGCCCCTCAGTTCCAATGAAAATGACCCCAGCATTTCCAATGTTTCTTCATTGGTACAATTTTCAAGTCCTGGCAACATTCTTGTATATTTCCCCTGCACTCTCTCCAGAGCAATTATGTCCTTCCTATGTAATGTGGCAACCAGAACTACACACAATTCCAGCTGTGGCCTAACCAGCATTTTATACAGTTGCATCATTACATCCCTGCTTTTCTGTTCTATACCTTGTTCAATAAAGGAAAGCATTCCGTATGCTTTCTTTACCACCTTACCCACCTGTCCTGCCACCTTCAGGTACCTGTGGACATGCACTTCATCTACCCCTCCCAATATCCTTCTGTTTATTGAGTATTCCTTAAATTTGTTTGCCCTCCCCAAATGCATTACCTCGCACTTCTCTGGATTGAATTCCATCTGCCACTTTTCTGCCCACTCAACCAAACCATTGATATCATTCTGGAGACAACAGCTATCTTTTTCACTAGCAACTACATGGCCAAATTTTGTGTCATCTGCAAAATTCCCAATCATGCTATCCACAACTAAGTCCAAATCATTAATATATGTACAACAGACAGCAAGGGAGCCAACGCTGAGCCATGTGGAGCACCACTGGAAACTGTTTTCCATTCACAAGAATATCCATCGACCATTATCCTTTGTTTCCTGTCACTGAGTGTATTTTGAATCCAACTCACCACATTTCCCTGTATCCCATGGGCTTTTACTTTTCTGACCAGCCTGCCATGTGGGACCTTGTTAAATGCCTTACTAAAATCTATGTAGACAACATCCACTGCACTACCCTCATCAATCCTCCTTGTTACTTCCTCAAAAAATTTGATTAAATTAGTAAGACATGACCTTCCCCTAACAAAACCATGCCGACTATCCCTGATTAATCCGTTCGTTTCTAAGTGACAGTTTATCCTGTCTCTCAGAATTGCTTCTAATAATTTGCCCACCAACAAAGTCAGACTGACTGGCCCATAATTGTTTGGCCTATCCCTTGCACTCTTTTTAAATAATGGTACAACATCCACAGACTTCTGATACTCTGGTACCTCGTCTGTATCTAGTGAGGATTGGAAAATGATTCTCAAAGCATTCGCTATTTCCTCCCTAACTTCCTTTAACAGCCTGGGATAGAATCCGTCTGGCCCTGGTGATTTATCCACCTTTAGTCCCTCCAGTACATCATGTCTCACTGTGCTTATTGTATCTAATATTTCACACTCCTCCTCTTTAACTAGAATGTCTGCATCATCCCACTCCTTGGTGAAGACAGAGACAAAGTACTCATTGAGAATCCTGCCCATATCTTTAGCATCAATGCACAAATTGCCATGTGCATCTCTGATAGGCCCTACCCTTTCCTTAGTTATTCTCTTGCTCTTAATGTACTGGTAAAACATCTTTGGGTTTTCTTTGATTTTACCTGCCAATATTTTTTTCATATCCTTTCTTTACTTTCTTAATTACCTTTTTTACTTCACCCCTGTACTTTCTATATTCAGCTTTATTATTAAATAATATTAAACAATATTAAGCTTTTTGTGACTGTCATAAGCTTTCTTTTTCTGCTTTATCTTACCTTGTATGCTTCTAGATAACCAGGGGGCTCTAGATTTGGCAGTAGCACCATTTTTCTTTGTGTGAACATGTCTACACTGTGCCCGTAGAATCTAGTATTTGAATGTCTCTCACTGATCTGTCACTGATTTCCCTTCAAGTTGTTGTAACCAGTCCACTTTCGCCAGATCATCTCAGCTTCGTAAAATTTGTCTTTCCCAATTTAGAACTTTTATTCCTGTTCTATTTTTTTATCATTTTCCATACTTATGTTAAATCTAACTGTGTTATGGTCACTACCTCCAAAATGGTCACCCACTGCTACTTTATGCACTTACCCAACTTCATTTCCTCAGACTAAATCTAGAATTGCTTGTTATGTGCTGACTATAAAGAACAGCCCCAGCCTGCCTAGTCTTTCCTTATAGTTGCAATTTTCAAGTTCTGGCAACATCCTCGTAAATCTCCTTTGTATCCTCGCTAAGAAAATTACATCCTTTCTGTAATGAAGTGACCAGAACTGCAAACAGCATTCAAGTTGTGGCCTAACTGATGTTTTATATAGTTCAGGCAAAACCTCCCTACTCTTATATTTTATCCCACAGCTAATAAGGAATAGGGTTCCATAAGCCTGCTTAGCCACCCGATCAACCTGTCCTGCTACCTTCAAGGATCTGTAGATATTCGCTCCAAGGTCTTTCACTTCTTCCATACCTTGTAATATTCTCCGATTTATTTTGTAATCCTTCACTTGTTTGACCTCCCCAAATGCACCACCTCACCCTTCTCCAGGTTGAATTCCATTTGCAACTTTTCTGCCCATCTGACCAGCCCATTGATATCTTTCTGCGGTGTACAACTATCCTCCTCACTATCAACCACCCAGCCAATTTTTGTTGGAAGAATGTCTGCTATCAAAACTTTGCCAGTGGTTCCTTTAGCTGATGAGGTGACACTCAGCTCGTGGAACCCGGTGTGATTTTCTTTCACTCCCTGTGTGAAGATGCTACAGTTTGGCCTGGCGCCTCTCTGCTCAGCCTAGTCCTGAATGCCAACCGAGTGATCTGTAAGCTGGCTCTCTGGGACCAGATTCCCAAAAACAACTTTCGTCTACAGATTACATGGCATCAGTGTGTTAACCCCAGCTGAAAATTTTGTGCATCTTGCAGGATTATTTCATACTTTTTAATATTTCATACTTTGGATTTTTCTTGGGACATATTATTTGATTCCATTTAAATTATGAATTTGTTGATGTTATTGTGTTACACCTCTTCCATTGCAATCAATGAGTTGAAATTCTGTTTGTTTTAGACATTTGAGTTGCTGGGCTCTGCAAGTTCCTCGACCCCAAAGGCAGTTACTGGTATAAAAGAAATCAAAGGCCAGACTTTACAGGCCATAGCCACTGTTCAAATTGGTGACAAAGAAATGGCCTTTCAGGTAATGAATTCTCTTTCAGTGATGGTAATATGGCATTTAAACATTGAATCTTCAAAAATTATTTTTGACCCTTTCGCTGGCTCCTCATGTTTGTGGAAGAATTTGTTACAGCCAGCTGTCTTCAATTCTTTGGTATTTTTTGTATTTAGATTCTTTTTTTGCCAGACATTTTTGATAATAGCAATTGTGTTTTAGCTTTATTGAACAGCCCTGCTTTTTCAACTTAGAATATAGAAGAAAGAACACACCTCAGAGATGTCATATTAATATGCCAGAGAGCATCTATCTTAGACAAATAAATATATGTTTGATTCCTTCTGGAGGCATTCTGTTTGAATGTCTGTGTAGCTCCGTATTGATGTAAAGGTGAGGCTTGTTTATCAGGCAGAGCGATTGTATGGCAATGACTTTTTAATTTTACAGCACCATTTATTTTTACAAGAAGGGAATCTGTTATCCTGGCTGCTGCCAAAGGTCAATAACAAAAGAATGAGTTTTAAATTTGCATGACTAGATATTAACAGGGAATCAAATACCAAGTCAAAGACTAAACCAGCAAATCACTTCTTATTCCATTCTTAAATTGTGAGTTACTCTTAATGAGCTTGTCTCAGTTGTTGCTCTGCAAGGAGCAGCCTGATTTGACTGCAGTGGACCTGTGAAACCGGTCTGTTAATAGATTAATGGTATGTATGCAGTTATGTGCAATATCATCCTTTAAATCCTCCATGGTTGGATGATTGTGTAGGTTAATGCACTGATCTTGCAGTCCCAGTAGGAGGACGCACTTACAGGAAGTGTGTTTGCAGAATCAGGTTATCCTATTACAACACTGACTCTAGCGCCTACTTCCTTTGGGCACAGCACCTGACTGAGAGTGCAGGAAATTTGCCCTCGTTTGTTGAGCAGCATGCAAAGTAATCTTAATTCAGTGAAATTTGCTTTGCTATAAATAAGTAAGATGGACTACATTATTTCAATTTTCTGTTCGGTTCAGGAACACAAGCCTCACCCTTGATTTGTAATGTCTCATCAGTTACCAGCAATTCAAATCTTGCTCCATGCTTGGCTAACATTGACAATTATTTTTGCTATTGAAGCCAATTGGAATAAATCGGTCACTGAAGCTTGAATATATATTTCAGTTTAATTTTTATATTCCATTCCAGTTTGTATTCCATTTTAATGCACTGTACCGAAGAACCATCTCATATGGATTAGGCACTGGCTATAAATTAAAAGTTTATCTGCTGTGTTTCTTGAAATATTTGACTATAATGAATTAAAGGTATTACCTCTGTGAAAAATTCCTTTTCGCGCAACTTGACCTTCTGTTAGGTTTTTGTCTCACTTGTGTCAACTTTTTCCCATTGTAGTTTCTCAGGATGCATCAACACTGTTCATTCATAGTACTTAAGGAATACTCTAACAGATTCTGCACACACTTTTTAAGATTTATTTGAAGTAAGGATAGAGGATACATTTCAAATTCCCAATTGTCAAAATTTATAATGAGCTTTTTTGTGTATTGAATGCAAGCTATCAATTTCACCTTGTAAGTATTGTTTTGCACTATATTAACTTTGCAAACTACAGTCAGCTCAGAGTATGAGTCTCTTACTTTATTGTAATCTAACTCACTTTGCAAAAAATGTCTTAAAGCAAAATGACGCAAATTATCATCTGTTTCGTGTTGATAGGTCAAAATTTGTAAATATTCTAATTAATGGGAATTGACAGAGAAATGGAGGCCTTCATTAAGCTTGATTTTCAGATCAAAAAATGAATCGAATTTTAAAAGCTCTAATTACTACTTTTGTTTTGTTGAGATGTTTTAATTTAGTTTATTTTCACGGAAGAGAGAGATAGAATGACTGTGAGAGGCAGACAGACAAAGATGCATATTTACAGAGATATCCTTAGAATGTCACAAACTGCTGCAATTGGACATGGAATACCTCCCCATCCTCCAACCAATGCTGCTCAGCACATGTCCTGCTCCCCCCTCAATGTCGGCACACACCAGGTTGCCACCAGTAAATCAGACTTTAAATTCATCCCCCAGTTCTGCCAAGCCTCAGATTCCCCTTCTGCAATAATGTCCAGATCAAAGGTCTTAATCCATTTTGTGAATGTTTGGTTCCATTACAGTGATGTCAAATATCAGGACTCTCAGCCCACTTCTGTCAAACATCAGGGCCCATGTTATAGTGCTATCAAAGCAGAAACCTGTCTCTGAGTGCTGCTAAATCCCAATCCCCCCTTTCCAGCATAGGTATACTAGTTACAACAGTTGTTAAAACTTGCATATCATTTTTCTGTGTATCTCGGCCTTAAAATAGTAGGCAATAAAAATGGATAAATGCAGAGAATAATGGACAGTGTTCTGAAATTTAATCTCTAAAACACCAGTAAAAATCCGAGAATGCTGTTCAGTTAAATTAGAATTTGGCTTATTTGTAAATCACTAGCTCAGATGTTTTTCTTACATGGCCAAGGCAGCCCTATTGTTATAAAGCAACAAATGTTCACAGAATCACAGTGCAGAAGAGGCCCTTCAGCCCAACGAGTCTGCACCGACACGTGAGAAACACCTGACCTATCTACCTAATCCCATTTACCAGCACTTGGCCCATAGCCTTGAATGTTATGACGTGCCAAGTGCTCATCCAGGTATTTTTTAAAGGATGTGAGGCAACCCGCCTCCACCACCCTCCCAGGCAGTGCATTCCAGACCATCACCACCCTCTGGGTAAAAAAGTTTTTCCTCACATCCCCCCTAAACCTCCTGCCCCTCACCTTGAATTTATGCCCCCTTGTGACTGACCCTTCAACTAAGGGGAACAGCTGCTCCCTATCCACCCTGTCCATGCCCCTCATAATCTTGTACACCTCGATCAGGTCGCCCCCTCAGTCTTCTCTGCTCCAACGAAAACAACCCAAGTCTATCCAACCACTCTTCATAACTTAAATGTTTCATCCCAGCCAACATCCTGGTGAACCTCCTCTGCACCCACTCCAGTGCAGTCATATCGTTCCTATAATGTGGCGACCAGAACTGCACACACTACTTCAGCTGGTGGCCTCACCAAGGTTCTATACAATGCCAACATGACCTCCCTACTTTTGTAATCTATGCCTTGATTGATAAAGGCAAGTGTCCCATATTCCTTTTTCAACACCACACTAACATGCCCCTCTGCCTTCAGAGATCTATGGACACACATGCCAAGGTCCCTTTGTTCCTCAGAACTTCCAAGTGCCATGCTGTTCAGTGAATACTTCCTTGTCAAATTACTCCTTCCAAAGTGTATGCCCTCACAATTTTCAGGGTTAAATTCCATCTGCCACTTATCTGCCCATTTGACCATCCTGTCTATATCTTCCTGTAGCCCAAGATACTCAACCTCACTGTTAACCACCCAGCCAATCTTTGTGTCATCAGCAAAATTACTGATCCTACCCCCACATAGTCATCTATGTTGTTTATATAAATGACAATTAATAAGGGACCGAGCACAGATCCCTGCGGTATGCCACTGGACACTGGCTTCCAGTCACTAAAGCATCCTTCTTTCATCACCCTTTGCCTTCTACAACTAAGCCAATTTTTAATCCACCTTATCAAAATACCCTGTATCCCAAGTGCCATTGCCTTCTTTATAAGTCTCCCACGTGGGACCTTATCAAAGGCTTTGCTGAAATCCATATAAACTACATCAACTGCACTACCCTCATCTACACACCTGATCACCTCTTCAAAAAATTCAATCAAATTTGTTAGGCATGACCTCCCTCTGGCAAAGCCATGCTGACTATCCCTGATCAAACCTTGCCTCTCCAAGTGGAGATAGATACTCTCCTTCAGAAATTTCTCCAATAGTTTCCCTATCAACTGACGTGAGACTCACTGGCCTGTAGTTCCCTGGCTTATCTCTACAACCCTTCTTAAATAGCAGAACCACATTAGCTGTTCTCCAGTCCTTTGGCACCTCCCCCATGGCCAGAGAGGAATTAAAAATTTGGGTTAGAGCCCCTGCGATCTCCTCCCTTGCTTCCCTCAGCAGTCTGGGACACAAATCATCTGGACCTGGATATTTGTCCACTTTTAAGCCTGCCAACACCTTGTCACTCCCTATATCAATTTGCTTAAGAACCTTGCATTCTTTCTCCCCGAGTTCGATACCTTCATCCTCATTCTCTTGGGTGAAGACGGACGTGAAGTATTCATTCAAAACTCTAGTGATGTCCTCTGGCTCCACCCATAGATTGCCCCCTTGGTTCCTTATGGGCCCTACTCTTGCCCTGGTTATCCTCTTCCCATTGATATACATAAAATATCTTGGGATTTTCCCTACTTTACCAGCCAGAGCTTTCTCATATTCCCTCTTTCTTAAGCTCCATCCTGCACTTTCTATACTCCACTAATGCCTCCGCTGATTTGCTTCCCTTGTACCTAAAAGCCTCTCTTTACCTTCTCATCGTATCCTGAGTATCTCCGGTCATACATGGTTCTCTGGGCTTCTTACTCCTTCCTATCACCCTAGAGGAAACATGTTGAGCCTGTACCCTCCCCATTTCCCTTTTGAACACCCCCCATTGTTCCTCTGTAGATTTTCCCACAAGTAGCTGTTCCCAGTCTACCTTAGCCAGATCCTGCCTTATTTTACTAAAATCCACTCTCCCCCAATCCAAAACATTTTTTTGCAACTTGTCGATTTCTTTGTCCATGACAAACTTAAACTGTACCATGTTGTGGTCCCAACACTAAAATGCTCGCCCCCCCCACCACCTCAGCCTCCAGCTTCATTCCCCAGAATTAGATCCAGCACTGCACCATTCTTTTTTTGACACTGTACACATTGACCTAAAAAGTTCTCCCGTACACATTTCAAGAAATCCAAGCCCTTACCAATATGTCTATTCCAATTAATGTTGGGAAAGTTGAAATCACCTAATATATTTGTTATTGTTTTTACGCACCTCCACAAATTGTGCACATACTTGCTCCTTAATTTCCCGCTGACTATCTGGGGGTCTATGATAAACACCTAATAATGTGGTTGGCCCTTTTTTATTCCTAAGCTCTACCCATAAAGTTTCATTCGATGCCCCTTCCAAGATATCATCTCTCCTTACTGCGGTAACTGACTCCTTAACTAATAATGCAAAGCCTCCTCTTTTTTTTGCAGTACAAGCTGAGCAATGCTATGGGAGATCTTAATATAAAATCAAAGTATCTATGGCTTTAAAATGGGGATCTAAAAATGCCTGCAAGTATGGTCTAATTATCCCCTGCCTTCTAACCCCACATTGTTTTAACTTCCTGCATACACAACCAGAAGAGATCAACCAGTCAAAGGTTAAAATCCAACCTAATATACATATTGAAAGTGACATTTGTTTATCATTGGATTATTTGTTCCAAAAGTCATGTATTTTAGTTAGCTTTGGATGGAGTGTTTACATTTTATTTAGACACAACAGATTAGCAGTCTCAGCTCGACATGAAACGGAACCAAGCTTAGATCAGCTCCAGAGATCAGGCAAATAGAAGGTTTCATGTACAGTAAAGTTTCGACTGAAAGAACCCAATTAATCCTATATTTGTTGCTTAGGAGCCTCTCCAGACCAGGCAATGCACACTTCATGACTTCTGTCACTACCTTATAGGTAGGGCGTTATTGAATGAGAAGACATATTTGTGGGTGAGAGGAAGGAAAGAGAGATCATAAAGCTTCTCCGCTTTTGCCGCTGGTTTGAGCAGTCTACGAGATTGATTTCTTAATCATAGCCCATTGTTCCAGGTCAACAACTTTGGAGCCACCAGTAATGTCTACATAATTATCCAGTTGTGAGTTGTAGGAGTTGAGCTTTGTCAACTTCAGCAGCCTCATCAGAGCAGAGGAGCTAAAATCTGACATGGTCCTGTGGGAACTTACGTTGTGAAATTGTGTAACCCCAGCCAATTAATTTCTCCTTAGTTCCATGATGGTTTTATTTGAAAATGCTGCTAGCAACATCCCAATCCTTGGGCCCTCAAATGATGTTGTGGATGCTTGCTGTTCTGTTTACGGCAACTTTCTTCCTCTGCTTTCTTTTTTAGCAGAAGTATCAATAGGTAAAAGCTCAACCAAAACAGCAGTGAGAAGAGTTTCAATGAAACATAGAGTGTTTGTATGGTAGTGTCCCATGTCGTAATCTCAAACCTAGGATATTTACTTGACATTGTACTGTACAATCTTTACAATTATGTTCTTAAGTTTTTGTAGTGGCCTAGGTCAGTGCGCCATTTTCAAGCAACATCCCATGCAGGTAATGGTTGTAGGTTGTGAAATGTGACAGCCTTCTTGGCAACACGTTGGAATGAGATAAAGCCTCCTACCCTTTCCTGATTGAAGATAAAAAGCTAACTGAGTTTATTATTCGAATAGCACCAACAGTTTCATATATACATACATATGTAAATATGCACAGACAAAATTACAGCTAAATGGACTGCAGAGCTGCATGAACAATGTTATGAGGTAATGGAATGACTTAAAACCTTAGAAGTCTAATATTAAAGATTGAAGTAGGTGTTTCGATGTTGCTGAAGGTAAAGAGGATCTATTTTTAAATCTGTGAATTTTATAGATTCCAGTTGGAACAAGACCGTTAAAGTTTCACAATAGGACACCAAAATTCATCCGAACATCCAGTCATGACAGGCTCCTGGCAGAGATAATGCAGTCGCACATGGTAAAGGACATATGTCTAATTGGTGGAAAGGTAAAATGAAAGCAGGTTGCATTGCAAAGCTCCTGATGGCACCAATTTTAGCTGTTTTATATGATTCATTTAAAATATCTATCAATTCTATCATGTAGGGTTGTGGCAAAACTGTGATTGCTAAGGAATTTGCTGACCTGCTGGCTTATAGAATTGAACCCATCACACTGTATCAGGTAATCTTGTACTTGCATTAAACTAAATGTCTGTTTTGATAATATTAAGCAGTGAAAACAAGAAAGAAAAGAGTAAAAGATAATGCTTAACAAACCAGTGTAGCAGTAAATTTGAGAAATGACATTGGCTAAAATGTAAGGAGCATGGAACACTTAAGATTTATGGTTGTTGACTTGGCATTTGTTGTCCATCCCTAATTGCACTTGAGAAGGTGGATGAGATATTGTTCTTAGTTGTGCAGTGTTGAAACCAGAGGTATAAAGTTGGTAAGCCTTATACCAGTAATTTGCAGTTCTCAAAAAGAGAACCTTGTAATGACCTCTGACTGCAGTACCTGGGGTGATAGCTGTAAGAGATTCACTTAATGAAGAAAGAAAAGACAGACTTGCATTTGTATAGGGCCTTTGTGACTGCAGGGTGTCCCAAACTGCTTTTACAGCCAATGAAGTATCAGTGTACCAATAAAGCACCAATTTGGACATAGCATGGTCCCACAAACAACAATATGATAATGAGCAGATCATCTATTTAGTGATGTTGAATGAGGGATAAAGATTGGCCAGGACACTAAAGCAAAGTCCCCTGGTCTTCCTTGAAATACTGCCATGGGATTTTTTACATGCAGCTGAGTGAGCAGATGGGCCTCGGTTTAATGTCTTGGAAGTTCCCCTCCAAGCCACTCACCACCCTGACTAGGAAATATATTAACAAAAAAACTGCAGATGCTGGAAATCCAAAACAAAAACAGAATTACCTGGAAAAACTCAGCAGGTCTGGCAGCATCGGCGGAGAAGAAAAGAGTTGACGTTTCGAGTCCTCATGACCCTTCGACAGAACTTGAGTGAATCCAAGAAAGGGGTGAAATATAAGCTGGTTTAAAGTGTGTTGGGTGGGGGGAGAGAAGTGGAGGGGGTTGGTGTGGTTGTAGGGACAAACAAGCAGTGATAGAAGCAGATCATCAAAAGATGTCACAGACAACAGAACAAAAGAACACATAGGTGTTAAAGTTGGTGATATTATCTAAACGAATGTGCTAATTAAGAATGGATGGTAGGGCACTCAAGGTATAGCTCTAGTGGGGGTGGGGGGAGCATAAAAGATTTAAAAATATTTTAAAATAATGGAAATAGGTGGGAAAAGAAAAATCTATATAATTTATTCGAAAAAACAAAAGGAAGGGGGAAGAAACAGAAAGGGGGTGGGGATGGAGGAGGGAGCTCAAGACCTAAAGTTGTTGAATTCAATATTCTGTATTCAATAGGCTGTAAAGTGCCTAGTCGGAAGATGAGGTGTTGTTCCTCCAGTTTGCGTTGGGCTTCACTGGAACAATGCAGTAAGCCAAGGACAGACATGTGGGCGAGAGAGCAGGATGGAGTGTTGAAATGGCAAGCGACAGGGAGGTTTGGGTCATTCTTGTGGACAGACCGCAGGTGTTCTGCAAAGCGGTCGCCCAGTTTACGTTTGGTCTCTCCAATGTAGAGGAGACCACATTGGGAGCAACGAATGCAGTAGACTAAGTTGGGGGAAATGCAAGTGAAATGCTGCTTCACTTGAAAGGAGTGTTTGGGCCCTTGGACGGTGAGGAGAGAGGAAGTGAAGGGGCAGGTGTTACATCTTTTGCGTGGGCATGGGGTGGTGCCATAAGAGGGGTTTGAGGAGTAGGGGTTGATGGAAATATATTGCCGTTCCTTCACTGTTGCTGGGTCAAAATCTGGAACTTCCTCCCTAACATGTACCTACACCACATGGACTGCAACAGTTCAAGAAGGCAGATCACCACCACTTAGGCCAATTAAGGATGGGCAATAAAAGCTGCCGGAGCCAGCAATGCCCATATCCCATGAACGGATATATAAAAAAAGTCTCATCTGAAAGATGCTACCTTTGACAGGGCAGCACTCCCTCAGTACTGCACTGGCGTGTCAGCTTGGATTACGCACTCCAGTCTCTGAAGGTGGGAGAGGGACTTGAATCCATAGCTTTTTAGCTCACAGGTGAGAATGTCAGCATTGAGCCACAGCTGATACATATGTGAAAAAAAGTCAGGATTAATGGTCATAATAAAAAAGGGAAAGTGAATGAAGTGAATGACATTGCACTGGGGCTAAGACTGGTATAGCCATGGAAAGATGGCTCGTTAAATGAGCCATTGTATTAAAGGAATATTTTTTCTACTGTTATGAAGATATGCAGAGGAAAGACATGATGTGAGCATCCAAGAGGATGTTAATGGGGCCGAAGGCGAGGATGAACATAAAATAGCTAGCCCATCACTTCCTCCAGCTTTACACTCGGGAAGACTGGAACAGGATACTTGATGTTCTGCATACTTGTGATAATCTGAATTAGGATCAGTAACTTCAATATTAATGTCAGATGGAGGGGATGGAGAGGCGAAAATGATTCAAAACAAATATATTAGGTATTTATCCTATTGCTTTAAGACAGAGGGGAGTTGAGAGGTGCTGATGACATGGTCAATGTAAGATGGAACATTCCCACCAGATTGGAAACCGGCTATCATGGTATTGGCATTCAAAAAAGGTGGTAGAGCAGACTTATGGGGTAAAATAAGGAAATCAACTGAGTCCCCGTAGAGAACGATAACTTTTAAAAATAGATTCTAGCTTCCAGTTACTATCTGAAAGAATGACATGACAAGATTTCACATTTTAAAATTTTACTGTAACAAATGATTAAAAAAAGCACTATTGGCTAAACCCAATTTTTTGTATGCAATTTATACTTTAAACTACAGAAAGTAATGCCCCCCTTATTTTTAACCCAACTGAAAAAACACTCCACAGGTATACTTCATGCTGTCCTTTGTGTAGATGTTCAGTTTTCCCAGAATCAATCCAAAGTGATTCTTAAACTGAGAGTTTATTCCTGTTCTTTTCCCAATCTGGTAACCTGGAATCTTAGAACTGGCTTTCACGGTGAGGTTTCCTTTCCTCAGATATCTTCCTCTAGCCCAAGCTAGGTGATTCTTCCAGCCTCTTTTAACTCGCCATAAGTTTGGTTTTTCCAATCTGAGAATGAGTTTTTATCCGCGTCATAGAGAACTACAGAGTTTTTTTTGCCTCTAAGCTACTCCCTCTCTCCTAGATCTGGTTAGACTCCTGAGATATTTAGTGATATTCTAGGAAAGGCTGTAACCTGGTCTTTACAATGGCTTCCTCTGCATCTTTCTCCATGGCAATGTGAATCACATGGGCCTTGTATCTAGTTAGATATGCTAATTAGCTATCCTTACGAGCCTAATTCTCTTCCATGTTGGAAATAAATGGACAGTTTAAAGCACAACTGTTTATAGTCCAGCATTCTCAACACTTTTCTGGGACTTTGGAGACTCTCCATTGCTAACATGCAGATTGCAGCCATTATCTCCAGCACAAATACCTTGCACCTACTTTTCAGTAAAACAATCTGAGCCTTCCTTTGGCCTCTAACAATCAAAGCACCCAGGCTTACTGTCAGGCAGATTTCAGAACAGGTCAAAGGCCTCTCTTCGCTCTACCTTAAATTTAAAGACACAACCCAAAAACATAACAATCTTATAAACCCCATAATTAGAACAGTTTTATATGTGTGATAATAATTGAATAAATGGCAGTCAGTAGAAATACAGAAGGGGAAAGACCTGCCTAATGAATCTGCTTGGTTAGTTTTGAGTGGACAGTGGAAGGTCTTGTGCCGTGGTCTACGTAGATTCAAAAAAAAAATTGCCTCTTAAACCTTAGGTTAGTGGGATTCAGTGTAAGACCTGGGAATGGTTAAGAAACATGCTGAAGGGAAGGAACTAGCAGAATTTGTTTGCAGAGTAGTATTGGGTCATGGGAAGAGTTCTGTAACTAAGCCGTCCATGCTAGAAAATCTCCAGTTTGGTTACTGAGCTGTGCTGAAATAACTGTTAGTTAACTAAGTTAACTAAAGAGGGAAAAGTCAGACAGCATTCGCATTCCTGTTTGTCATTCAATGATTCCAGAGAAAAATATGTGGACACTGGTGGAGGGCACGTTCTGACTCTGTTCTGATGCCATCTGTGGTCGAATGACTCAGTATCTGGGCTCAGACATGAAGAAAGGGCATTTGAGTCAGGTACTGATGGACACCAAACTTGATAATTGTATCAATCGAAGTTAAGTACAGATGGAAGGCGTTAATTGGATGGTTACTTGAGTGTATACAGTGTAAAGAGATGATAACTGACATGAGTTCAATGGAGTCAGGAGATATATAATTGCAATGCTTCACTCTGAATAAATCTATTCCAAGTAAAGGCCCACTTTGGATTCTTCCTTCACCAACTGGCTATCAGGAATATAACACCTGTGGAACCTGATGCCTGTGGAATTGTATTCCAGCAGCAGGCAATGCCCTCAGGGACGAGATGGGGAGAGAGCAAAATATCCATGAACAAGAAATGAGGAAACAATAAATAGGATGGAATGACAAAGTGCAGAATAATCATACTTTGACCAGTTGAATTTTTAGCAAAGCTTTCAGTCAGCCTTTAATCCAACAGCAGTTTAAAGCTAACCAGACTCATTATATTGATCCATTAGATATTGCTTATTGGATATACAAATAGCTGAAATAATGGCCTGGATCTTTCTGTCAGTAGTGAGGTTGTGGCTTACAACACAACTTACTTATGCATGACTGCACAAAAAAATCAGAATTGAACAGGTTTGTAATTTGCATGGAAAACTCTATGAATTAATAGCCCCTGCCACTTCAAGAATAAGAACTTAATTTAATTTCTGAATAGCATAAGCAAGCTTGAGGAAGATGCAGTGCTGTTGCACTCCTAAATAGCAGCAAAGTACTCAGCATTTGCCACTATTGGGGGAACAAGATCTCAGAATCATACAGTGCAGAACAGGCCCTTCGGCCCATTGAGTCTGCACCGACATGTTAGAAACACCTGACCTATCTACCTAATCCCATTTACCAGCACTTGGCCCACAGCCTTCAATGTTATGACATGCCAAGTGCTCATCCAGGTACTTTTTAAAGGATGTGAGGCAACCCGCCTCCACCACCTTCCCAGGCAGCGCATTCCAGATTGTCACCACCCTCTGGGTAAAAAAGTTTTTCCTCATATCTCCCCAAACCACCTTAAACCACCTAAACCACTTTGAACTTGTGACCCCTCGTGACTGACCCTTCAACTAAGGGGAACAGCTGCTCCCTGGCCACCCTGTCCGTACCTCTCATAATCTTGTACACCTCAATCAGGTCGCCCCTCAATCTTCTCTGCTCCAATGAAAACAACACAAGTCTATCCAACCTCTCTTCATAACTTAAATGTTTCATCCCAGGCAACATCCTGGTGAATCTTCTCTGCACCCCCTTCAGTGCAATCACATCCTTCCTATAATGTGGCGACCAGAACCACGCACAGTACTCCAGCTGTGGCCTCACCAAGGTTCTATACAACTCCAACATGACCTCCCTACTTTTGTAATCTATGCCTGGATTGATAAAGGCAAGTGTCCCAAATGCTTTTTTCACCACCCCACTAACATGCCCCTGCACCTTCAGAGATCTATGGACACACACTCTAAGGTTCCTTTGTTCCTCAGCACTTCTTAGTGTCATGCCGTTCATTGAATACTTCTTGTCAAATTACTCCTTCCAAAGTGTATCACCTCACACTTTTCAGTGTTAAATTCCATCTGCCACTTATCTGCCCATTTGACCATCCCGTCTATATCTTCCTGTATCCCAAGGCACTCAACCTCACTGTTAACCACCCAGCCAATCTTTGTGTCATCCATGAACTTACTAATCCTCCCCCCCTGCATAGTCATCTATGTCATTTATATAAATGACAATTAGGGGACCGAGCACAGATCCCTGTGGTACGTTACTGGACACTGGCTTCCAGTCACTAAAGCATCCTTCTGTCATCACCCTCTGTCTCCTACAACTAAGCCAATTTTGAATCCATCTTATCAAATTACTCTGTACCCCATGTGCATTTGCCTTCTTTATAAGTCTCCCATGTGGGACGTTGTCAAAGGCTTTGCTGAAATCCATATAAACTACACCAACTGCACTATCTTCATCTACACACCTGATCATCTCCTCAAAAAATTTAATCAAATTTGTTAGGCATGACCTCCCTCTGACAAAGCCATGCTGACTATCCCTGATCAAACCTTGCCTCTCCAAGTGGAGATAGATTCTCTCCTTCAGAATTTTCTCCAAAGTTTCCCTACCACTGACGTGGGACTCACTGGCCTGTAGTTCCCTGGCTTAACTCTACAATCTTTCTTAAATAGCAGAACCATATTAGCTGTTCCCCAGTCCTCTTGCACCTCCCCTGTGGCCAGAGAGGAATTAAAAATTTGGGTCAGAGCTCCTGCGATCTCTTCCCTTGCCTCCCTCAGCAGTCTGGGACACAAATCATCTAGACCTGAAGATTTGTCCACTTTTAAGCCTTCTCATTCCTCTAATACCTTGTCACTTCCTATATCAGTTTGCTCAAGAGCCTCGCAGCCTCGCTCCCCGAGTTGTACCTCTGTAACATTGCCTGACTTTGCCTTTGTCTCATTTTGTCTGCTGCTGAAACCCTCATTCATGCCTTTGTTACCTAGAGGCTTGACGATCTGAACACACTCCTGGCTGACCTAACATGTTTCTACACTCCCTAAATTAAGATCATCCAAAACTCTGCTGCCCTTGTTTAACTCGCACCAAGTTCCATGGACATCACTGTGCTTGCTCACTTACATTGGCTTCTGGTCAAGCAACATCTTGATTTTAAAATTCTTATCCTTGTTATCATATCCTTCCACAGACTCACCCCTCCTTATCTCTGTAATCTCTTCCAACCCTACATCCCTCTGATATATCTTCTCCAATTTTGGCTTCTTGAGCATCCCTGATTTTAATTGCTTTCCCATTGGTGGCCATGCCTTTAGCTGCCTAGGCCCTAAGCTCTGGAATTCCTTCCTTACACCTCTCTACCTCACTTTTCTCTTTGAACCTACCCCTTTGAACAATTTTTTGTCATCTGACCTAATCTCTCCTAATGTGGCTCAGTGTCAAACTTAGTTTTATAATGCTCCTGTGAAGTGCTTTGGATATTTCATTAAGTTAAAGGTGCTACATAAATTTAGGTTTTGTTTCACGAGTAAAGGGAACATTCCATTCTTCATTTATATGATGAGAACCACTGATAAATCTGCAAAAGGTTATCAGTATACTTCTAGCGGAATTGAGCAAAATTAATACAGTATCATAGGTTACATAGCACTTAGGAGATGTGCTAGCCAATCTGTCTACACATTAGCACAGATCTTTTCTCAATATTCTGCCATTTATTGGATGTATCAGTAATGCTTCATCTTACTCAAGGGTACCTATTTAAAAGCTTTAGTCTGCAGCAGCCTGTAGGACCAACGTAATTTCTGTTGTCCTAAAAGTTGATAGATGAAAAGACTTTTAGATCCTATAATTGGGTGTTACTATCTACCTGTGTTATTTACTTAGCACATGGAGACTCAGCATATGATTCCACCCATCTTAGAGCAATGACATCCTCCGCTTGCACAGTGCTTAGCGCCACCAGAACATTCGGTTAGCAGCAATAATTTACCGAGGTGAGACATGGTTTGTATTTGATCAACAGACATGCTGCCATCACAAATGCTGGGCAGGTGGACATTTGAGGTACAAGCTCCCTGTCCAGTTTGAACATTTGAGAATTGCCTGAGTATGGCTTGGACAGCTGAATCCCAGTTGAAGAACTGTGGGATCAGGGGTGATATAGTGATTTATAGGATCTTCTACTATTCACTCTTGATACCTGTGAGTGAGCAAGGAAAAGTCAAAGGGATCGAGAAAGATAAACTAGATTGAACAGAACCATGCAGTTGCTAGCTAGACCAATGTACACTAGGGCTATCTGCACCTCGCTTGTCCTGCTTTCTACCCTTAATTAGCACATTCCTTCAACACCACCTTCAACACCTCTTTGTCCTTTTGTCTATGACATCTTTTGGCTATCTCCACCTATCACTGGCCCTCTATCCAGCTCTATTTGTCCCATCCCCCCTTAAGCCATCTTATATTTCACCTCTCTTCTATTTTTCCTTAGTTCTATTGAAGAGTCAAAACGTTAACTGTATTCCTCTCCTCAGATGCTGTCAGACCTGCTGAGTTTTTCCAGGCATTTTTATTTTTGTTTTTGTTTTGGATTTCCAGCATCCGCTGTTTTTTGCTTTTATCTTTTTTGCTCCAATCTGTTGACAATGTGATTTTGTCAAAGTCTGTCCACCAATTTTGCAGCGGGATCAGAATGATGAAGTTTAGTAGCTATGTGACAGCACCATGGGAGAGGAGTATGTTGCAATTTGCCTGCCTGTGTGTAGTACTGATACTGAGCATCCACCAGTTTATTGTGCAGTGAGCAAGCAAGTGAGCATAGACAGGCTGATGGAATGGGTGGACATGTGGCAGACGAAACTTAAGTGTGATGTGATTAATTTTGGTATGAAGAATGGGGAGAGGCAATATAAAATTAAGGGCACATTTCTAAATGGGGTATACAAACAGAAGAACCTAGGAGTTTATGTACATAAATCACTGAAGGTGACAGGCAGGTTGAGAGAGTAGCTAATAAAGCATACAGGATCCTGGGCTTTGTGAATAGGTGTACACAGTATACAAAAGCAAGGAATTTATGATAAACCTGTGTAGAACATTGGTTCAGCTTCAACTGTCGTATTGAGTCCAGTTCTGGGCACCACACTTTAGGAAGGATGTGAAGGCTTTAGAAAGGGTGCAGAAAAGATTGACAAGAATTGGATCTAGCGATGAGGAACTTCAGTTACGTGGATAGATGGAGAAGCTGGATCTGTTCCCATCAGAGAAGTGTAGTTTGAGAGGAGATTTAATAAAGGTTTTCAAAGTTGGTAAAGAGAAACTGTTTCCATAGTGGATGAAATGAAAACCGGACAATACCCATTTAAAGTGAGTGGCAAAAGAGTCAAACATGAGGAAAAACAACTTAACGAAGTGCGCAGCTGGGATCTGAAATGCACTGCCTAAGAGTCAGTGGAGGCAGATTCAGTTGTGGCTTTCAAAATGGAATTGGATTAGTAGCTGAAGAGAAAAAAATTGTCAGGCTATGAGGAAAAGTGGGGCTCTGGGACTAGCTGCATTGCTCTTGCCGCGAGGAGCAGTGGCCTCTAGTTCTGGAGCCATTCTGTGATTCTATGAAACTGTGAATGCAGTATTCTGCAACTGAACAGCAGAGTGTAAGAGCGGAGAAGCATATAGTGGAGGTATATGTGTTTTCAAGGTGGAGCTGGCAAATTTGACAGTTATGTTGTCTGGAGTTTCACTTACTCAACAGAGTTCGCTAGATGGCTTGTGTAGATTAGTTATCAGTGCAGGGTAATCATTGAATAACAGCGTTTGTATATTAAGGAAATTTACTTTTTAGGAAGGTGACTTCATAAGAGGCAATTGAGAGACAGCGCACACAGCCTTTCTGCAACACAAAAACAGAATTACCTGGAAAAACTCAGCAGGTCTGGCAGCATCGGCGGAGAAGAAAAGAGTTGACGTTTCGAGTCCTCATGACCCTTCGACCGAACTCTTTGGTTGAAGTTGCTTCAATATTATTGTTGCTGTTGTTATTATTATTATCCAAGTTGAGTGGAATACCTGAGGTGGTGGCTGCAGCTAAGGGCAGTACATCTCACAAGGCATTGAAGCAGTCGCTGACTAAAGTCACCACGAAGCCACCCAAGAAGCGGAGGAAACCTCCCAAGCAGAGCTATTCCACTTACGTGTACAGGGTGCTGACCCAGGCCACCCTTCCACCAGGATCTTGTCCTGGGCCATAAGTGTTATGAATTCCTTCGTTGTCGACGTTTTCGAGCGCATCGCCTCTGAGGCCTCACACCTCATTCACTAC
Organism: Carcharodon carcharias; assembly: GCF_017639515.1. Taxonomy (NCBI): domain Eukaryota; kingdom Metazoa; phylum Chordata; class Chondrichthyes; order Lamniformes; family Lamnidae; genus Carcharodon; species Carcharodon carcharias. The sequence goes on from NC_054484.1 coordinate 82,092,735, forward strand.
AACAAGCACCACACCATCCTGATCAGAGAAATCCAGAGCGCTGTCCGCCTCATGCTGCCAGGAGAACTGGCCAACTTGCTGCGTCCGAAGGCACCAAAGAGGTCACCAAGTACACCAACTTCGTTTAGGTCAATCATTCTAACGATTATTAAATTCATATAATTGAGGGAGTGCTGCGTTGTCCAAGGTGCTGCCTACCAGATAAGTTGTTAAACCATGGCCACACCTGCCCTCTCAAGTGGTTAGCACTATTTTGAAGATCAGGGAGTTCTACCTGATGTCCTGGCAAATATTTATCCCTCAACCAATGTCATGAAAACAGATTCTCTTGTTGCTGTCATATCTATGATTATGCAATTTTGCTGGGTGCAGATTGGTTGTCACGTTTCTTACATTACAACAGTGAGTACACTTCAAAAAAGTCCTTAATTGGCTGTTAAGCACTTTAGGGCATCCTGAGATTGGGAAAGACAATGTTTTAACGAAAACCCTTCCTTTTTATTAATATGGTTTCATTAGCTTGGTAGCAAAGGCACTGTTATCAGCAGAGATAAATCTCTGCAACCTGTTGCAAGTTGTCTTGTTGGGTTTGAATGAGTGTATAAAATACACTCACATTCCATTGCTGCAGATCCTGCAATTATCCACATTGTTGCCCAATGTAGGAAACTCAGTACTCAGGACGCAATCCTGGACTGCCCTTGAGCAGGCTGAATATCCACAAGTGCCGATTGAATACATAAAGGGACATTCAAGCCCTCTGCCTGATCATCATTAAGTACATTGGGCAAATTGAGTTTATCTCAAGGCCACACAGTGTGGGGACCATAGGTTGCCCGGAAAGGATTTTCACAATGCTTTTGATTTTATGCTCAGTGAAGAGAGTTCAGCATATCAGGGCAGTTATTTGTGTTGTGTGGCAAGAAAATTGGAGGCAGCTCAGTGGCTCAGCAGCAGATAGCAATAACTAGCCAATTGTATTCCTCACTACTACCATCTGGATTTCCATTGGTTTCCATTAGTGTCTGCTAAAGCAAATGCTATTACTGTTTATATTTCATTAATGCTAATAAACATTTGTGCCATAATTCTGTTTGTGGAAGCTCCTTAGTTAAGGCTCCCTTTCATCTAAATTAGTATCAATAAGCATAATCTGCAAAGTGTATGAAAATTGAGATAATGAACTAGATGGATTAACTACCCTGTGGGATCATCTTCATCCTTCAAATAACAGGCGACCTTACAATAGCAAACAAATTTCCTTCACTACAGTGCCCCCCAAACCATTCCCTCAAACCCTGTCATCTTTGATTTGTTTCAGTTGAGATTAAATAATCAGGTCCTCGGAGCTTCTACAAGGTGGGAGCCAGGGGCCACTCCCCACCAAAATGTCACATTGTAAATTTTTGTAGGGATATTTAGCATTTGAGTTGCTTAGTCAAGCTTGGTCAAGCTCCTATCACGTGTGATGGATGCTTATTGTTAAAAGAGGTGTGGTTAGTTAATCCATCTGAAAAATGTCCAAAACCTTGCCCTTTTGATTCACATAAATGTGTATTGTGGTGACTTAGGACCCCATTGGATGTTTAACCCATTCCTCATTGCCTGGTATATATAACGGGTTACTATTAATATTAGGTCCATGTGTTCTGATTTATCTGTGTCTTCTTGGGCAGACCTTTGGTCCAGTGAAGACCATGTTAATCCATCTATGCAAGCTCAAACTGACTGATGTAACTCTTTCGAGTTAAAACCAATAAAACCAAATTAACAAAATTGGGATAAATCAGGCACAGCCCCTAATTCAGGTCAGCTGTAAAACCAAGAACAAAGTTTAAAGGAAACTTACAAACTTTAAACCAAAATGTGATTAAAGGGGTCAGTAAAACACCCCAGTCCCCGCGGTGCCCACCGAGCACAGAAGGAAACTGACTGATGTAGTGTGACACTGATTTTTCTCACTATAATAGGACATGACCGCCAGAGATTTACTTCAGCAGAGGTACACTCTTCCTAATGGAGACACGGCATGGCGACCCGCACCACTGGTTACTGCTGCCTTAGAAGGAAAGCTCGTTGTCCTTGATGGCATTCATCGCGTCAATCCTGGAACACTGGCAATTCTTCAGAGGTAAAGTCACTTATAAGTGTTTGTTTTTCTTTTTAAACACCATTTGAAACTGAATAATTATTTCCACTCACTGGAGGCAACAACCCTTCTTGACATTGTGAAATCCCAGACTAGTTCAAGCAAGTAAACCACATTCTTAGTCTGGGAGCACCCATTTATGATTTTTGATTTTAATGTTTTGCTATTAAGTCATAATTTAAGGCACTGAAGGAGGCACAGTTAGCCCATTTTGCCTGTAACTCTTTCGAGTTAAAACCAATTAAACCAAATTAACAAAATTGGGATAAATCAGGCACAGCCCCTAATTCAGGTCAGCTGTAAAACCAAGAACAAAGTTTAAAGGAAACTTACAAACTTTAAATTAAAATGTGATTAAAGGGGTCGATAAAGCACCCCAGTCCCCGCGGTGCCCACCGAGCACGGAAGGCCTCGAGAGTGCCAGCAGACACCGCGTGCTCCCTCTCCAGGGACATCCGGCCGCGAACGTATCCGCGGAAGAGGGACAAACAATCGGGCGGGACTCCCCCGTTGATCGCCCGCTGCCTGGACCTGTTAATAGCCAACTTGGCCAGGCCCAGGAGCAGGTTCATGAGGAGGTCCTCCTCCTTCCCGACCCCCTTCCGCACCGGGTGTCCATAGATCAGGAGCGTGGGGCTGAAGTGCAAACAAAACATTAATAACAGGTTTTTCAGGTAACTAAAAAGGGAGTGCAATCTACCACACCCTATATATGCAAGGTCCACGGCCATTTTGCCTGTATCCCTTCCATTGAGGCAAAGTGATAATTGTCTTCAAAGTATATTAAGTACTTCATATTAGTATTGTTCATAAGTCATGTGTTTTGAATCTTAGCCGGAATTAAGAATAGATTTTTCCCAAGTATTTTACATTGAATTTTACAGCACAGAACCTTTCAGCCCAACAGATCTGTGCTGGTGTTTATGCTCCACATAAGCCTCCTCCCACCCTACTTCATTTAACCCTAACAATGTATCATAGACATCTGATCAGCATAAAGTGTACTCACATGGCCACAGTCAATGGGGAGTAAGCGTCAAGGCGGCGTGTTGGGGAGTGGGAGTGTGGACGGTGTGTCGGGGATTGAGAGGCTGGGCGGCGTGTCGGGGAGTGAGAGTCTGGGCGGCGTGTCGGGGAGTGAGAGTGTGGGCGGCATGTCGGAGAGTGAGAGTGTGGGTGGCGTGTCGGGGAGTGAGTGTGTGGGCGGCGTGTCGGGGAGTGAGAGTGTGGGCGGCGTGTCGGGGAGTGAGAGTGTGGGCGGCGTGTCGGGGAGTGAGAGTGTGGGCGGCGTGTCGGGGAGTGAGAGTGTGGGTGGCGTGTCGGGGAGTGAGAGTGTGGGCGGCGTGTCGGGGAGTGAGAGTGTGGGCGGCGTGTCGGGGAGAGAGTGTGTGGACGGTGTGTCGGGGAGTGAGAGTGTGTGGGCGGCGTGTCGGGGAGAGAGAGTGTGGGCGGCGTGTCGGGGTGAGAGAGTGTGGGCGGCGTGTCGGGGTGAGAGAGTGTGGGCGGCGTGTCGGGGTGAGAGAGTGTGGGTGGCGTTTCGGGAGTGAGAGTGTGGGCGGCGTGTCGGGGAGTGAGAGTGTGGGCGGCGTGTCGGGGAGTGAGAGAGTGGGCAGCGTGTCGGGGAGTGAGAGTGTGGGCGGCGTGTCGGGGAGTGAGAGAGTGGGCGGCGTGTCGGGGAGTGAGAGAGTGGGCGGCGTGTCGGGGAGTGAGAGAGTGGGCGGCGTGTCGGGGAGTGAGAGTGTGGGCGGCGTGTCGGGGAGTGAGAGAGTGTGGGCGGCGTGTCGGGCAGTGAGAGAGTGTGGGTGGCGTGTCGGGGAGTGAGAGTGTGGGCGGCGTGTCGGGGAGTGAGAGTGTGGGCGGCGTGTCGGGGAGAGAGTGTGTGGGCGGCGTGTCGGGGAGTGAGAGTGTGTGGGCGGCGTGTCGGGGAGAGAGAGTGTGGGCGGCGTGTCGGGGTGAGAGAGTGTGGGCGGCGTGTCGGGGTGAGAGAGTGTGGGCGGCGTGTCGGGGAGTGAGAGTGTGGGCGGCGTGTCGGGGAGTGAGAGAGTGGGCAGCGTGTCGGGGAGAGAGTGTGTGGGCGGCGTGTCGGGGAGTGAGAGTGTGTGGGCGGCGTGTCGGGGAGAGAGAGTGTGGGCGGCGTGTCGGGGTGAGAGAGTGTGGGCGGCGTGTCGGGGTGAGAGAGTGTGGGCGGCGTGTCGGGGTGAGAGAGTGTGGGTGGCGTTTCGGGAGTGAGAGTGTGGGCGGCGTGTCGGGGAGTGAGAGTGTGGGCGGCGTGTCGGGGAGTGAGAGAGTGGGCAGCGTGTCGGGGAGTGAGAGTGTGGGCGGCGTGTCGGGGAGTGAGAGAGTGGGCGGCGTGTCGGGGAGTGAGAGAGTGGGCGGCGTGTCGGGGAGTGAGAGAGTGGGCGGCGTGTCGGGGAGTGAGAGTGTGGGCGGCGTGTCGGGGAGTGAGAGAGTGTGGGCGGCGTGTCGGGCAGTGAGAGAGTGTGGGCGGCGTGTCGGGCAGTGAGAGAGTGTGGGCGGCGTGTCGGGGAGTGTGTGTGTGGGCGGTGTGTCGGGGAGTGAGAGTGTGGGCGGCGTGTCGGGGAGTGAGAGTGTGGGCGGCGTGTCGGGGAGTTAGAGTGTGGGCGGCGTGTCAGGGAGTGAGAGTCTGGGCGGTGTGTCGGGGAGTACGTGTGTGGGCGGTGTGTCGGGGAGTGTGTGTGTGGGCGGCGTGTCGGGGAGTGAGAGTGTGGGCGGCGTGTCGGTGAGTGAGAGTGTGGGCGGCGTGTCAGGGATTGAGAGTGTGGGCGGCGTGTCGGGGAGTGAGAGTGTGGGCGGCGTGTCGGGGAGTTAGAGTGTGGGCGGCGTGTCAGGGAGTGAGAGTCTGGGCGGCGTGTCGGGGAGTGTGTGTGTGGGCGGCGTGTCGGGGAGTGTATGTGTGGGCGGCGTGTCGGGTAGTGAGAGTGTGGGCGGCGTGTCGGGGAGTGAGAGTGTGGGCGGCGTGTCAGGGAGTGTGTGTGTGGGCGGCGTGTTGGGGAGTGAGAGTGTGGGCGGCGTGTCGGGGAGTGAGAGTGTGGGCGGCATGTCGGGGAGTGAGAGTCTGGGCGGCGTGTCGGGGAGTGAGAGTGTGGGCGGCGTGTCGGGGAGAGAGTGTGTGGGCGGCGTGTCGGGGAGTGAGAGAGTGTGGGCGGCGTGTCGGGGAGAGAGAGTGTGGGCGGCGTGTCGGGGTGAGAGAGTCTGAGCGGCGTGTCGGGGTGAGAGAGTGTGGGCGGCGTGTCGGGGTGAGAGAGTGTGGGCGGCGTGTCGGGGTGAGAGAGTGTGGGCGGCGTGTCGGGGTGAGAGAGTGTGGGCGGTGTGTCGGGGAGTGAGAGTGTGTGGGCGGCGTGTCGGGGAGAGAGAGTGTGTGGGCGGCGTGTCGGGGAGTGAGAGTGTGTGGGCGGCGTGTCGGGGAGTGAGAGAGTGTGGGCGGCATGTCGGGGAGTGAGAGTGTGTGGGCAGCGTGTCGGGGAGTGAGAGTGTGTGGGCGGCGTGTCGGGGAGTGAGAGAGTGTGGGCGGCGTGTCGGGGAGTGAGAGAGTCTGAGCGGCGTGTCGAGTGAGTGTGTGAACGGCGTGTCGGGGATTGAGAGAGTCTGAGCGGCCTGTCAGGGATTGAGAGAGTGTGGGCGGCGTGTTGGGGGAGTGAGAGTGTGGGCGGCATGTCGGGGAGTGTGTGTGGGCGGCGTGTCGGGGAGTGAGAGTATGGGCGGCGTGTCAGGGATTGAGAGTGTGGGCGGTGTGTCGGGGAGTGAGAGTGTGGGCGGTGTGTCGGGGAGTTAGAGTGTGGGCAGCATGTCAGGGAGTGAGAGTGTGGGCGGCGTGTTGGGGAGTGTGCGTGTGTGCGGCGTGTCGGGGAGTGTGTGTGTGGGTGGCGTGTCGGGGAGTGAGAGTGTGGGCGGCATGTCGGGGAGTGAGAGTGTGGGCGGCGTGTCGGGGAGTGTGTGTGTGGGCGGCGTGTTGGGGAGTGAGAGTGTGGGCGGCGTGTCGGGGAGTGAGAGTGTGGGCGGCGTGTCGGGGAGTGAGAGTGTGTGGGCGGCGTGTCGGGGAGTGAGAGTGTGGGCAGCGTGTCGGGGAGTGAGAGTGTGGGCGGCGTGTCGGGGAGTGAGAGTGTGGGCGGCGTGTCGGGGTGAGAGAGTCTGAACGGCGTGTCGGGGTGAGAGAGTGTGGGCGGCGTGTCGGGGTGAGAGAGTGTGGGCGGCGTGTCGGGGTGAGAGAGTGTGGGCGGTGTGTCGGGGTGAGAGAGTGTGGGCGGCGTGTCGGGGTGAGAGAGTGTGGGTGGCGTTTCGGGAGTGAGAGTGTGGGCGGCGTGTCGGGGTGAGAGAGTGTGGGCGGCGTGTCGGGGTGAGAGAGTGTGGGCGGTGTGTCGGGGAGTGAGAGTGTGTGGGCGGCGTGTCGGGGAGAGAGAGTGTGTGGGTGGCGTGTCGGGGAGTGAGAGTGTGTGGGCGGCGTGTCGGGGAGTGAGAGAGTGTGGGCGGCGTGTCGGGGAGTGAGAGTGTGTGGGCGGCGTGTCGGGGAGTGAGAGAGTGTGGGCGGCGTGTCGGGGAGTGAGAGAGTGTGGGCGGCGTGTCGGGGAGTGAGAGAGTCTGAGCGGCGTGTCGAGTGAGTGTGTGAACGGCGTGTCGGGGATTGAGAGAGTCTGAGCGGCCTGTCAGGGATTGAGAGAGTGTGGGCGGCGTGTTGGGGGAGTGAGAGTGTGGGCGGCATGTCGGGGAGTGTGTGTGTGGGCGGCGTGTCGGGGAGTGTGTGTGTGGGCGGCGTGTCAGGGATTGAGAGTGTGGGCGGCGTGTCGGGGAGTGAGAGTGTGGGCGGTGTGTCGGGGAGTTAGAGTGTGGGCGGCGTGTCAGGGAGTGAGAGTCTGGGCGGCGTGTTGGGGAGTGTGTGTGTGTGCGGCGTGTCGGGGAGTGTGTGTGTGGGCAGCGTGTCGGGGAGTGAGAGTGTGGGCGGCATGTCGGGGAGTGAGAGTGTGGGCGGCGTGTCGGGGAGTGTGTGTGTGGGCGGCGTGTCGGGGAGTGAGAGTGTGGGCGGCGTGTCGGGGAGTGAGAGTGTGGGCGGCGTGTCGGGGAGTGAGAGAGTGTGGGTGGCGTGTCGGGGAGTGAGAGTGTGGGCGGCGCGTCAGGGAGTGAGTCTGAGCGGCATTTCGGGAAGTGATATCTGGGCGGTGCCAGGTCGCATCATCAGAACAGATGTGACAGAGACAAAGAAACTAGGAGAATGGAATCGAGTCCCTACAGGAAGCACAGTGAGGAAATGTAGATGAGGTAGCTTGGGAGACACTGGACTTAAAATGAATATTAACAGTCTGCTTATCCCCCTGAATGGACGCAGAGAAGTCAAGGAACGGAAGGGAAGTGTCAGAGATGGACCATGTTAAGGGTGGAATTTGAAAGTATAATTGATGAATATTTCCAATTTTGTGTGAGAGCAGGAAGTCACACCGATACAGTCATGGATGTACTGGACAAGGAGTTTGGGGAGGGGGCCTGAGTCGGACTGGAATAAGGAATGGTCCACATACCGCTCAACAAGACGTGTAACTTGGGCCCATGTGGGTACCCATAACCGTGCCTTTATTTGGAGAAGCGAAGTAGATTAAAGGTGAAATAGTTCAACGAGAGAACAATTCAACCAGGTGGAACAGGGTGGTGGTAGATTGGGACCTTTGGGAACTTCGTTCAAGGAAGAAGTGTAGTGCCCTCAGACCACCTTGGCAGATTTAAAGTTGTAGAGGAATTGGACATCCACAGTGAAGGAGGCGGTTAGGGCCATGAAATCAGTAATTGTTGAAACGACGTCGGGTGCCAGAAAAATCGTGAATATCGGTGGGAAGAAACTGGAGAAGGGGAGAAAAAAAATAGTCAAGATAGGGAGAAATAAGATCAGTGGGGCAGGAACAGGCTGAAACCATGGGTGTACCAGGACAGTCATGTTTATGGATTCTCGAAAGGAAGTAGAAGCAAGCTGTAGGGGTTGGAGGACCATGTAGTGGGAAGGAGGGGATGAGGTCAGTAATGCTTCTGAAACAATGGCTCGATATTCTTTAGCGGGGTCATGCTCCAAGGGAACGTAGAAAGAAGTATCTTGAGAGTTAGCGCCTGGCTGTGCAAGGTAGAGGTTTGTGTGCTAGACAACAACAGCACTACCCTTGTCAGCAGGTTTGATATCAATGGCGGATTGGAGAAACGGAGTGCAACAAGTTCAGAGGAACAGTAGATTAGAGTGGGTGAAGGGAGCAGAGAAATTAAGATGGCCAATGTCACACTGACAGTTCTCAATGAAAAGAGCAAGAACAGGGAAGAGGCCAGAGGGCGGGGCCCAGGTAGAGGGAGAGTGTTGGGTGAAAGGGTTTGTTGGATGCGGAGAGGACTATTGCCCAAGGAAGCTGAGATGAAGGAGACTGAGTTCAATATCGCGCCGAGCCTGAAATTTGTTGAGGTGAGGGTGTAAGGGGAGCACAGATCGTTCACCGTCAGAGACGGGGAGGGTCAGAGGGTGTATAATGAATACACAGCGAGAGGTGGGGTTAGCAGAAGGGATGGGGTTAACATATATGAGGTGATTTTGATAGTTAGGAACTGCTGGTCACGACAGACATGATGTTTGGAGCATCATGTGGAGAGGACACAAAAAATTTTTCAAGGATGAAAGAAGAATTAGGAGACTGTAATTATCAGGGAAGTTTAAACTTGTTACAGTTGGGGTGAGATGATAGGGATAGTTCCCTCTTTTCTCACCACTCAACGAACCGAAGGCAGATGCTTCTTTGAAAGAAAAGGTGCTTTCATCCCTTGAGTGCTTTAACTGTCAAGGACAAATGAGAGGCTTTAAAAAGAAAGATAAATGTTTCTTATTCAGCACATACACTCACCTCACTCACCAACTCACCTACCCACTCACTTCACCTCACTCAACCTACTCACCCGCTCACTCACTCACCTGTCACTTCACTCACCTTACTGACCTCACTCACCTTACTCCACTCACGCCACTTACCTCAGTCACTTCGCACCTCACTCACCTCGCTATCCACCCACTCACTCACCCACTCACTCACCTCACTCCACTCACCTCACTCCACTCACCACACACTTCACTCAGCCACTCACTTCACTCACCTCACTCACTTTACTCCACTCACTTCACTCACCTCTCACCTACCTCACTCACCCATCTCACTCACCCACTCACCTCACTCTCCACTCACTTCACTCACCCACTCTGCTCACTTCGCTCACCTCACTCAATTCACTCACCACTCCACTCACCACTCAGCCACTCACCTCACTCCACTCACCTCTCACCTCACTCACCTACCTCACACCCACTCACCTCACTCTCCACTCACTCCACTCACCACACTCTCCTCACTCAGCCACTCACTTCACTTACCTCACTTACCTCACTCACCTTACTCCACTCACCTCACTCAGCCACTCACTTCACTTACCTCACTTACCTCACTCACCTTACTCCACTCACCTCACTCACCTCTCACCTACCTCACTCACCCACTCTCCACTCACTTCACTCACTCCACTCACTCCACCCACTTCGCTCACCTCACTCAATTCACTCACTTCACTCCACTCATCTCACTCAGCCACTCACCTCATTCCTCACCTCTCACCTCTCACCTCACTCACCTACCTCACTCAGTCACTCACCTCACTCCACTCACCTCTCACCTCACCTACCTCACTCACCCACTCACCTCACTCTCCACTCACTTCACTCTCCATTCACTTCACTCATCCACTCACTCCGCTCACTTCGCTCACTTCGCTCACCTCACTCAATTCACTCAATTCACTCACCTCACTCCACTCCCCTCTCACCTCCCTCACCTATCTCACTCAGCCGCTCACCTCACTCAGCCGCTCATCTCACTCACCTCACTCATCCACTTACTTCACTCACTCACTCTCTCTCTGTCTCTCACACTCTCTCTTTCTCTCTTCCTCTCTGAGAAAAAGATTGTGATTACAAAAGGTAGAATGCACCTGGGTCTTGAAAAATTGAAAGTTCTCTGTCACACTTGCCTTTCCCGGGATGAATTCTTGAAACGTTGCAGGTCTGTAATTTCTTTTTGGTCCACTGAAGAATAGAGGCTGGTGGTTTAGGAAGACAAATTCACTGTGATTTAGTTGAGATGGAATCAAAGCACTGAAGTGAATCCCTGGTTTGGTTCCTCAATTAGAGGGGTAAAGGCCAACCTAAATACTCTGCCTTCTGATGATTCTTAGATAGGGTCTTGTTCCTTCGCTGGTTTGGACTGTTTTCCTTTTGTTACTCTAAAAATATTAAGTATCCTTTTCTGAAACTTAGCTCTGTTGTGTGACCAAAGTGTCTCTGTCCATTGTCTTCACAAAGGGTTTTTGATGACTCAGCCATTGCCAAACAATGGGCTCCAAGTTTCTATTCACATACCATTGTGATGGAATAGGATTTTTTTCATGTCTGTTCTTTAAATTTCAACTCTGAAGCTGAAAAGTTTGCAAGCAGTATTGTGGAAACAGTTTCTTTAATTATTTAGAGAAAAGCAGTCATTAACTGCAAGAAAGGTTTGTTGCATTTCAATAATTTCTCAAAAATATAGCCTGAAAGTTAGTTTGTATTTTAATGACTTGTCCAGACACAAAGATTAGGTCAAGGGCCTTGTGTAATTCCATGCGCATTGACTGGAAAGAAAAGGTCACCTGATCCCTCAACTCCATTTTGTTTTAAAGTGTCCATTTCAAATTTGTATTCCATAAATCCATGAGTCCATATTGCATGGGTATGACAACAGTCTTTTTTTTTCTCGTCTGTAGTAAATGGTGAGTGATGACCTGATAGAGGTCTTTAAAATGATAGTGTTTGATAGGTTAGATGTTGAAAAGATATTTCCCCTTGCCAGTGAGTCCGAAGCTTGGGACAATCAATACTTACCAATTCACTGAAAAATCCAATAACAACTACAAGAGAGGATATAAAGCTTACTATGACATAGAATGACTCAATGCATTTAAAGGAAAGCTAGATAAGTACAGGAGGGTGCGGGAAATAAAAAGATATATTGATGGGATAAATAAAGTAGAGGTGGAGGAGACTCGTGTGGGCCATAAACACTGGCATAGACCTGTTCATGTTCTCTACATAGTGTGTAATGTAGCATGTAAAACTATGTAATATGAGTATATTCAGAATTCACTGATACATTTTTATGTAAATGTTGGTTGGTTTTGCATTCAGAAGTAAATCAGAAGAGGAAATTAGAAAATAATGTGAGGAAGTTGCTCTCATTCCACATTGGCAGTGGCCCTGTGATTCTTTCATGCTACAGTGGGCTTCGATTTACTATATGTTTAAGGCTCTTTGTGGAAAGACCACAACAAAATAAATATTTTTGCTTTCCAAATCATCTCTGTACTTTGGTTGCACAGTTTACTTGACCAGTTTGAAAAGAGATGTCTGTTTTACAGTTACTTTGCCAACCTTACAAACATTCAAGTGAGTAATTAGAGAACTGTTGCATTATTGAACAAGTGATGTGAATGGGCCCAATTGTCTCTGGCCTCAGCCACCACCTCAGTTGTTACCTCCTCTACTGCTGGATCCACTGCCCCCACTGCTGTTGCCAACTCTGCTGCCTTTTCCACCACCACTTCTGCTGCTGTTGCCAATTCTGCCAGGTTGACCAACTCTGGGGAAGAAACAAGGGGCACTTCACCAGAGGAGCCAAGTTGGGGGTGGGGGGGGTTTGCTGGCAAGACCGGCAGAGCATTCTAAGGTTCACCCCTACACTCCCAATTCTCCCCCAACCCGGGAGTCCGGACCACCCTGTACAAGATGGACAGGTTACACCTTAACAGGACTGGGACTAAAGTCCTTACAGGGAGTGTTAGTGCTATTGCCTTTGGGGAGAGTTTAAACTAAATTGGCAGGGGGGTGGGAACCTGAGGGAGAATTCAGAGTGGAGAGGAGAAAAACTGGCAGGGGGAAGTAGGGAAGTATTAACTGATCAGGAGGATATATCAGAGTACCATCAAGGTAAATGGAATACTTGGAGAGTTTGATAGAATTAGAGTAGGCAATAGTAAGCGAGTAGATGGGGTCAGAGTAAGGGGGAAAGTAAAGCCTAAATCAGGGTTAATCTGCACATACATGAATGCACAGAGTGTGGTTAATAAAATTGTGAACCACAGGCACAGGTTAACAAATGGACTTATGATATTATTGCTATAACAGAGACCTGACTCAAAGAAGGGCAGGACTGGGTGTTAAATTTTCCTGAGTACAAGATGCTTAGGAGAGACAGGAAAGGATGAAAAGTTGTGGGGGGAAAGTGGCAATATTGATTAAAGATGGCATTACAGTATTGGAGAGAGAGGGGTCAAGGGTGGGATCTCTCTGGCTTAGAGGTAAGGAATGAAAAAGGTGCAATTACATTGATTGGTGTAGTATACAAACCACCAATTAGTAGAAAGGATGTAGAGAAAGAAATCTGCAAAGAATTACAGAGAGGTACAAGAATTTTTTTAAAAATTCATTCATGGGATGTTGTCATTGCTGGCTAGGCCAGCATTTATTGCCCATCCCTAATTTCCCTTGTTCAGAGGGCATTTTAAGAGCCAACCACATTGCTCTGGGTCTAGAGTCAATGCAGGCCAGACCAGGTAAGGACAGCAGATTTCCTTCTCTAAAGGACATTAGTGAACCAGTTGGGTTTTTACAACAATGGTTTCATGGTCATCATTTTTATTGAATTCAAGTTCCTCCATCTGCCGTGGCAGTATTCAAACCCGGGTCCCCAGAGTGTTATCCTGGGTCTCTGGATTACCAGTCCAGCGACAATACCACTACGCCATCACCTCCCCAAGAGTACTTATCATGGGGGACTTCAATTGTTCAAATATGGACTGGGATAAGAATAGTCTAAAAGGATAAGAGAGGCGTGAGTTCTTGGAATGTGGCTGAACAAGGGGCCACGTTCAAACAAAACGTATTGCAGGCAATGTCAAGGTATATTCTCTTGAAAGGGGAAGGTAGGGCAAATAAATCCAGAGCTCCCTGGATGGCGAGAGCGACAGAGATGAAGATGAAAAGGAAGAAGTGCATGTACAACAGAAGTCCTGTGAAAAATACAATAGAGAATCAGGCTGAATACAGAAGGACTAGAAGGGAAGTGAAAAAATTAATAAGAAAAGCAAGGAGAGAGCATGAAAAGAAACTGGCAGTGAACATAAGAAGGAATCCCAAGGTCTTCTATGAGCATAAAATAATATAAGGGTGGTAAAAGAAAGAGAAAGACCGATTAGGGATTTAAAAAAGGGGACTTCCAGGTCCAGATGATTTGTGTCCCAGACTGCTGAGGGAGGAGATCGCAGGGGCTCTGACCAAAATTTTTAATTCCTCTCTGGCCACGGGGGAGGTGCCAGAGGACTGGAGAACAGCTAATGTGGTTCTGCTATTTAAGGGTTGCAGAGATAATCCAGGGAACTTCAGGTCAGTGAGTCTCACGTCAGTGGTTGGGAAACTATTGGAGAAAATTCTGAAGGAGAGTATCTATCTCCACTTGGAGAGGCAAGGTTTGATCAGAGATAGTCAGCATGGCTTTGTCAGAGGGAGGTCATGCCTAACAAATTTGATTGAATTTTTTGAGGAGGCGACCAGGTGTGTAGATGAGGGTAGTGCAGTTGATGTCATTTATATGGATTTCAGCAAAGTCTTTGACAAGGTCCCACATGTGAGACTTATAAAGAAGGCAAATGCACGTGGGATACAGGGTATTTTGATAAGGTGATTTTAAAACTGGCTTAGTTGTAGGAGACAGATGTGATGACAGAAGGGTGCTTTAGTGACTGGGTGCCAGTGTCCAGTGGCGTACCACAGGGATCTGTGCTGGGTCCCCTATTATTTGTCATTTATATAAACGACATAGATGACTATATGGGGGGTAGGATTAGTAAGTTTGCGGATGACACAAAGACTGGCTGGGTGGTTAACAGTGAGGTTGAGTGTCTTGGGCTACAGGAAGATATAGACACAATGGTCACATTGGGCAGATAAGTGGCAGATGGAATTTAACACTGAAAAGTATGAGGTGATACACTTTGGAAGGAGTAATTTGACAAGAAGTATTCAACGAACGGCATGACACTAAGAAGTGCTGAGGAACAAAGGAACCTTGGCGTGTGTGTCCATAGATCTCTGAAGGTGCAGGGGCATGTTAGTGGGGTGGTGAAAAAGGCATAGATTACAAAAGAAGGGAGATCATGTTGGAGTTGTATGCAACCTTGGTGAGGCTAAAGTTGGAGTGCTGTGTGCAGTTCAGGTCACCACATTAGAGGAAGGATGTGATTGCACTGGACGGTGTGCAGAGGAGATTCACCAGGACGTTGCCTGGGATGAAACATTTAAGTGATGAAGAGAGGTTGGATAGACTTGGGTTGTTTTCGTTGGAGTAGAGAAGATTGAGAGGGTGACCTGATCGAGGTGTACAAGATTATGAGGGGCATGGACAGGGTGGATAGGGAGCAGCTGTTCCCCTTAGTTGAAGGGTCAGTCACGAGGGGACACAAGTTAAAGGTGAGGGCCAGGAGGTTCAGGGGAGATGTGAGGAAAATCTTTTTAAACCCAGAGGGTGGCGACGGTCTGGAATGCGCTGCCTGGGAGGGTGGTGGAGGCGGATTTCCTCACATCCTTTAAAAAGTATCTGGATGAGCATTTGGCATGTCATAACATTGAAGGCTATGGGCCAGGTGCTGGTAAATGGGATTAGGTAGGTAGGTCAGACTCGATGGGGCGAAGGGCCTATTCTGCGTGTGATTCTGTGACTTGCATATGGAGGCAGGAGAAATAGTGGAGGTATTAAATGAGTACTTTGCATCCGTCTTTAGAATGGAAGAAGATGCTACTCAGGCCGAAATGAGAGAGGAGGTAACTGGTACACCAGAAGAATTCACAATTGAGAAGGAAGAAGGCTATCTTTACTTAAAATATATAAGTTACCAGGACCAAATGAGATGTATCCAAGGGTACTGAAAGAAGTGAGAGTGGAAAATTCAGAGGCACTAGTGATAATCTTCTAGTCTTCCTCCGACCCAGGGATGGTGCCAGAAGACTGGAGAATTGCGAATGTTACACCCTTGTTCAAAAAGGAGTGTAAGGAAAAAGCCGACAACTTCAGACCAGTCAGCCTGATTTCAGTAGTAGGGAAACTTCTGGAAACTATAGTTTGGGGAAAAAGATCAATAATTACTTAGACAATTAAGGAAAGTGAGCATGGATTAATTAAGGAAAAATCATATTTGACCGACTTTTTAGAGTAACAGAGAAGGTTGGTAAGGGCAACACTGTTGATGTGGCTTGTATGGATTTTCAAAAAAGGCATTTGATATAGTGCCACACAACAGACTTGTGAGTAAAATTCTAGCTCATGGAATAAAAGGGAAAGTAGGCACTGGGATAAGAAATTGGGTGAGTGACAGGAAACAGAGAATAGTGATAAATGGTTGTTTTTTAGATTGGGGCAAAGTTTCTATCTAAACTCTAGTCTTTAATTTAGTTATTAACTAAAAGTTGCTGTTTGGGGTGGAAGGTGAGTTTTAGGCCAGCTTTAAAACAGGGTTTAGACAGGTTCTGCTTGCAGCTGCAACTTGTTAATTAGATAACTGGCTTAAACAGGTTTTCAGAGGCTAGATTCAGAGAGTATAAAAACAGGCCATCTTACAGTGCAGACTTTGGGCTGCAGTGGAGTGCTTAAGTTGGAGTTTGGTGACTGAGGGAGATCGGTGAGGAGGGAACGAGGTGATCCTTTGAGTACTGTTAGTACGGTCGGGTAAGTGTTTACTACTTTCATCGCTTATAGTTTTTAAGGTCTTATTTTGTGATTCATCATTTGTAAGGGCTATATTCTGTAACAACGAGGACCAGAGAAGAAGGGCCCTAGAGTAATTGATATTATTTGATATTAAGTATCTTCCAAAAGATTAATTTAATTTAATTTAAAGGGGTAAGTCATGGCAGGAGAGCTGAAAGCCATGGCGTGCTCCTCCTGCTCCATGTGGGAAGCCGGGAACATTTCCAGTGCCCAGGGCCAGCATGGTGTGAGAAGTGCCTCCAGCTGCAGCTCTTGGAAGCCCAGGTATCGGAACTGGAGCGCCGGCTGGGGACACTGTGGAGCATCTGTGAGGTGGAGAGTATCATGGATAGCACGTATAGATGGTCACACCGCAGGCTAAGAGTCCACAGGCAGGAAGGGAATGGGTGACCACCAGGCAGAATAAGAGGACTAGGCAAGCAGTGCAGGAATTTCCTGTGGCTATTCCCCTGCAAAACAGATATACTCCTTTGAATACTGTTGAGGAGAATGGCCTCTCGGGAAAGCAGCAACAGCCAAATTTGTTGCACCACTGTTGGCTCTGCTACTCAGGGGAGGAGTAAAAAGTGTGGGAATGCAATAGTTATAGGGGATTCAATTGTAAGGGGAATAGATAGGCATTTCTGTGGCCACAAACAAGACTCCAGTATGGTATGTTGCCTCCCTGGTGATTGGGTCAGGGATGTCTCAGAGTGGCTACAGGACATTCTGAAGGAGAAGGGTGAACAGCCAGTGGTCATGGTACATGTTGGTACGAATGACATAGGTAAAAAAAAAAGCGTTGAGGTCTGAAAAGCAGAATATAGGGAGTTAGGAAGTACGTTGAAAAGTAGGATCTCAAAGGTAGTGATCTCAGGATTACTACCAGTGCCATGTGCTAGTCAGAGTAGAAATAGCAGGATATATCGGATGAATACATGGCTGAAGAGATGGTGTGAGGGGGAGGGTGTCAGATTCCTGGGACACTGGGACCTGTCCTGGGGGAGGTGGGACCAGTACAAACTGGACGGGTTACACCTGGGCAGGACAAAGATTGATGTCCTAAGGGGAATATTTGCTAGAGTGGTTGGGGAGGGTTTAAACTAAAACGGCAGGTGTATGGGAACCTATGCAAGGAGTCAGAGGAGGGGGAATCAAGGACAAGATCATAAGACAGAAAGGTGAATAAGAAAAGTGATAGGCAGAGAAATCAAGGGCAAGAATCAAACAGGACCTCAGTGAAAAATAGTGGGAACTGGACAAATAATGTTAAAAAGACAAGCCTTATGGCTTTGTGCCTTAACGCCAGTAGCATTCGCAATAAAGTGGATGAATTAACCGCGCAAATAGATGTAAACAGGTATGACATAGTTGGGATTACGGAGACATGGCTGCAGGATGACCAGGGATGGGAACTGAACATCCAGGGGTATTCAGTATTTAGGAAGGACAGACAACAAGGAAAAGGCGGTGGAGTTTAAAGAGGAAATTAACACAATAGTGAGCAAAGATATTAGCTCCGATGATGTGTAATCTTTATGGGTAGAACTGAGAAACACTAAGTGGCAAAAAACGTTATTGGGGGTTCCATATAGACCCCAAGCTGTAGTGGTGATGTTGGGAATGGTATTAAACAAGAAATTAGAGAAACATGCAATAAAGGAACATCTGTAATTATGGGTAACTTTAATCTGTATATATATTGGGCAAATCAAATTAGTAACAATACTGTACAGGAGGAATTCATGGAGTATATATGGGGTGCTTTTCTGGACCAATACGTTGAGGAATCAACTAGAGAACAGGTCATCCTAGACTGGCTATTGTGTAATGAGAAAGGAATAATTGGCAATGTATCATTGGCAATGTATCCCCTTGGGGATGAATGACCATAATATAATAGAATTCTTGATCAAGATGAAGAGTGATGTGGTTGATTCTGAATCTTGTTAAAGGAAACTATGATGGTACGAGGCACGAGTTGGCTATGGTGGATTGGGAAATGTTACTTAAAGGGATGACAGTGGATAGGCAATGGCAAACATTCAAAGAGCGCATGGGTGAACTGCAACAATTGTTTATTACTGTGTGGCGCAAAAGTAAGACAAGGAAGGTGGCCAAACTATGGCTTACAAGGGAAATTAGAGATAGCATTAGATGCAAGGAAGAGGCATACAAATTGGCCAGAAAAAAACAACAAACCTGACAATTGGGAACAGTTTAGAATTCAGCAATGGAGGACCAAGGGATTGATTAAGAAGGGGAAAATGGAGTATGAGAGTAAGCTTGCGGGGAACATAAAAACTGACTATTAAAGTTTCTGTAGATATGTGAAGAGAAAAAGATTGGTGAAGCCAAATGTAGGTCCCTTACAGTCAGAAACTGGGGAATTTACATGGGGAGCAAAGAAATGG
Source organism: Carcharodon carcharias (assembly GCF_017639515.1). Classification (NCBI taxonomy): domain Eukaryota; kingdom Metazoa; phylum Chordata; class Chondrichthyes; order Lamniformes; family Lamnidae; genus Carcharodon; species Carcharodon carcharias. The sequence goes on from NC_054484.1 coordinate 82,111,148, forward strand.
CTGACCAACTAAATACATACTTTGGTTCTGTCTTCACAAAGGAGGACACAAATAACATACCAGAAATGTTGGGGAACACAGGGTTTAGTGAAAGGGAGGAACTAAAAGAAATCAGTATTAGTAGGGAAATGGTGTTGGAGAAATTGATGGGATTGAAGGTCGATAAATCTCCAGGGTCTGATAATCTACATCCCAGAGCACTTAAGGAAGTGCCCCTAGAAACATTGGATGCATTGGTGATCATCTTCCGAGATTCTATGGACTCTGGGACAGTTCCTACAGATTGGAGGGTAGCTAATGTAACCCCACTATTTAAAAAGGGAGGTAGAGAGAAAACAGGGAATTATGGACCAGTCAGCCTGACGTCGGAAGTGGGGAAAATTCTAGATTCCATTATAAAAGATTTAATAGCTGAGCACTTGGAAAACAGAGGCAGAATCAGACAGAGTCAGCATGGATTTACGAAAGGGAAATCATGCTTGACAAATCCATTGGAATTTTTCGAGGATGTAACTAGTAGAGTTGATGAGGGGGAGCCAGTGGATGTGGTTTATTTGGACTTTCAGAAGGCTTTCGACAAAGAGATTAGTGTGTAAATTTAATGCGCATGGGATTGGGGGGTAGTGTATCAAGATGGATAAAAAATGGATGGCAGACAGGAAACAAAGAGTAGCAATAAAGGGTCTTTTTCCGAATGGCAGGCACTGACTAGTGGGGTACCGTAAGGATCGTCACTGGGACCCCAGCTATTCGCAATATATATTAATGATTTTGATGAGGGAACTAAATGTAATATCTCCAAATTTGCAGATGACACAAAGCTGGATGGGAGGGTGAGCTGTGAGGAGGACGCAGGGATGCTTTAGTGTGATTTGGACAAGCTGAGTGGGCAAATACATGGCAGATACAGTATAATGTGGATAAATGTGAGGTTAACAAAAACAGGAAGGCAGATTATTATCTGAATGGCTATAAATTGAAAGAGGGGAATGTGCAATGAGACCTGGGTGTCCTTGTACACCAGTCGCATGCAGGTGCAGCAGGCGGTAAAGAAGGCAAATGGTTTGTTGGCCTTCATAGTGAGAGGATTCGAGTACAGGAGTCTTGCTGCAATTATACAGGGCCTTGATGAGACCACACTTGGAATATTGTGGGCAATTTTGGTCTCCTTATCTGAGGAAGGATGTACTTGCTATAGAGGGATTACAGCGAAGGTCTACCCGACTGATTCCTGGGATGGCGGGACTGACATATGAGGAGAGATTGAGTCGGTTAGGATTATATTTGCTGGAGTTCAGAAGAATGAGGGGGGAATCTCATAGAAACCTATGCAATTCTAACAGGACTAGACAGGGTAGATGCAGGATCGAGGTTCCCAATGGTGGGGGAGTCCAGAACCAGGGGTCACAGTCTGAAGATATGGGGTAGACCATTTAGGACTGAGATGAGGAGAAATTTCTTCATCCAAGAGTGGTGAGCCTGTGGAATTCGCTACTACAGAAAGTAGTTGAGGCCAAAACATTGTATGTTTTCAAAAAGGAGTTTGCTCTTGGGACAAAAGGGACCAAAGGATATGGGGAGAAAGCGAGAGCAGGCCATTGAGTTGGATGGTCAGCCATGATCATAATGAATGGCGGAGCAGGCTCGAACGGCCAAATGGCCTACTCCTATTTTCTATGTTTGTAGTGGAGTTCCCAGGGATTATTGTTGGGACCCTCGTTCTTCCTGATATATATTAATGACCTAGGCAGGGAAGTGGGACTAGGTACTCGGACTAGGTGGAATGGTTTTTCAGAGAGACAATGCAGATTCAATGGGCTGAATGGCCTCCTTCTGCACTGTAAAGAATCTGTGATTCACCCAACCCTTGGGCTAATTTGGATCCACCCCCCTCAGGCCTGCCATAAACACCTCTGTCCCTGAACCATCCTACCTCCCCAGTTACGGGCCTACTCGGCCTGCCCCAAACTCACAGTCATGGGCCTATACCTGACTTCCCCTGTCTCGGGCCTAGTCGCTGCTGATCTTTCGAGCAGCCGCTCGGAACCCCAGTGGAGCCTTAGTGACGCCATTGCCTCAGACCACCCTCCCTGCCCTACCCCCCGTCCCCCATGTCAGAGTAGGGCTTTCTCCCTTTTGACAGAGTTGGGCTTTTTCACCCCCTCCTCCCCTGCTAACCCCAACACTTTGCTGTCCTGCAATGGCTCATTCGACCATTGGAGCTGCATTCAGCCTTCCACCATCACTTCAGGTTCCAGCCCTGCCCCTGAACGCCTTGCTGGCATGGAGAAAACTGCTCCTGAGGGGGGAAGATGGGAGTAAACTGCTCCAGATGGGGGAGAGGGTGAGAGAAAACTGCACCGGATGGGGGGGAGGGGGAGAGAAAACTGTTCGGGAGGGGGAGAGAAAACTGGTCCAGAGGGGGTGATGGGGGAGAGAAAACTGCTCCAGAGAGGGAATGGTGGGAGAAAACTGCTCCGGAGGGTGGGGGGAAGAGGAGAGAAAACCCCTCCGATGGAAGTCGTCGTCTTCTTATCGTGTTCACTGACAGTCTATACACAGCCCAGCCAGAACTGGACACATTTTTGCGCCTTGTTGTTGAATTCGGCAAGATCTGCAACAGTGCAGTGTTCCTGTAGCGATGGGCATTGCAGGAGATGTTGCATAGTCTGTGGCTCAGTTCCACATTCACAAGTTGTCGGGCAGTTTGTATATCCCCATTTGCTTAGTGACATCTTTGAACGACGGTACAAAATAAAAGTTTGGGGGTGCAGGAGTAAGGAGGGTGGAGACTGGGGATGAAAGTCGGCTAACAGTGGTAAGATGCATGATGAATTAATGCCCCTGTGTATACATTAAGGAGCCACCTTAAATTGTGTTCAGAAAATTTGTCCAAAATTGTTTAAAGCACTGTTCCTCCAGACCTTTGCATCCCTACTATAATAAATATAGTAATTTTGTGCACTGACCTAATGTTGAACAATCTATGCCCTGCATGCATATACTGCATCAGCTGGAACTTAAGAAAAAACTGATGCCTGACGCTTAAGACAGTTTTGCTGTGATTACTAGAACTTAATAGTTTTTCCTCACAGGCAAGCTTCTTGATCACTTTTGATGTCAAGCTGAATGTCCTCTGAGCACTCAAATGATGCTCGATGATCACAAATGATCAGCCGTGTTTCTTCTGAAGAAGAAGCCATACGGACTTGAAATGTTAACTCTGTTCCTCTCTCCACAGATGCTGACAGACCTGCTGAGTTTCTCCAGCATTTTCTGTTTTTGTTTTAGATTTCCAGCATCCGCAGTATTTGTTTTTTTAATCCTTTGATCACAAATGATTTTGTTTGAGCTTTGTATGATTTTATTTCATGTCAGTTGATTGTCAATGATGTAATTTCATTGCTATTTGATGTTAAATGATGACTAAGTGATGGTTTTTCACAGAATCACAATGCAGAGTCTGCACCGACACATGAGAAACACCTGACCTACCTACCTAATCCCATTTACCAGCACTTGGCCCATAGCCTTGAATGTTATGACGTGCCAAGTGCTCATCCAGGTACTTTTTAAAGGATGTGAGGCAACCCGCCTCCACCACCCTCTCAGGCAGCGCATTCCAGACCGTCACCACCATCTGGGTAAAATTGTTTTCCTCACATCCCCACTAAACCTCCTGCCCCTCACCTTGAACTTATGCCCCCTTGTGACTGACCTTTCAACTAAGGGGAACAGCTGCTCCCTATCCACCCTGACCATGCCCCTCATAATCTTGTACACCTCAATCAGGTCGCCCTTCAGTTTTCTCTGCTCCAATGAAAACAACCCAAGTCTGTCCAACCTCTCTTCATAATTTAATTGTTTCATCCCAGGCAACATCCTGGTGAATCTCCTCTGCACCCCCTCCAGTGTAATCACATCCTTCCTATAACGTGGCTACCAGACCTGCACACAGTACTCCAGCTGTGGCCTCACCAAGGTTCTATACAACTCCAACATGACCTCCCTACTTTTGTAATCTATGCCTCGATTGATAAAGGCAAGTGTTCCATTTGCCTTTTTCACCACGCCATTAACATGCCCCTCTGCCTTCAGAGATCTATGGACATACATGCCAAGGTCCCTTTGTTCCTCAGAACTTCCTAGTGTCATGCCATTCATTGAATACTTCCTTGTCAAATTACTCCTTCCAAAGTGTATCACCTCACACTTTTCAGGGTTAAATTCCATCTGCCACTTATCTGCCCATTTGACCATTCTGTCCATATCTTCCTGTAGCCCAAGACACTCAACCTCACTGTTTACCAACCAGCCAGTCTTTGTGTCATCCGCAAACTTACTAATCCTACCCCCCACATAGTCACCTATGTCGTTTATATAAATGACAAATAATAGGGGACCGAGCACAGATCCCTGTGGTATGCCACTGGATACTGGTTTCCAGTCACTAAAGCAGCCTTCTGTCATCATCCTCTGCTTTCTACAACTAAGCCAATTTTTAATCCACCTTATCAAATTACCCTGTATCCCATGTGCCTTCTTTATAAGTCTCCCATGTGGCACCTTGTCAAAGGCTTTGCTGAAATCCATATAAACTACATCAACTACACTACCCTCATCTACACACCTGGATACCTCCTCAAAAAATTCAATCAAATTTGTTAGGCATGATCTCCCTCTGACAAAACCATGCTGATCAAACCTTGCCTCTCCAAGTGGAAATAGATTCTCGGAGAGGCAAAATTTTTTAATTCAGTTGATCACAAATGAGTATATACAAATGCTGTTGAACGCAGAATTATGTCAAAATTTCCTGGTAGTGAATGTTTCCTTTTCCAAGTAGCTTTCTAATTCCCTTTTTATGGGTGTGATTGAATCTGCTTCCATTGCCCTTTAAAGCTGTGCATTCCATAAAATAACAATTTGCTACACTTAAAAAAAAAGAAAATATTCTCTTCATCTCCCTTCTGATTCTTTTGCCAGTTACATTAAACCTGATTGCTGACCCTCCTGCCAGTGGAAACAAATTCTCCTTCATGACAATAGATGATAATGTAAAGCAGACCAAGTTTTGCTATTGTCTGTGCAGGTGCTGCAAATGGATTTATTGACTTGATTTTCTTTAATAGGCTTATTCATGACAGAGAATTGACACTGTATGATGGTTCTCGGTTACTCAGGGCAGATCGATATCAAGAACTGAAAAAGGTGCTTTGTCTTTCTGATGAAGATCTTCAACAGAGGTACTGGCACAAATTTAGCAGAAGATTAGACATAAGTTTAAGCACTTTAAGCTCCCTCTTCATGTAAACGTGGCATAAATTACTTTTTGTCTGGCAAGATTTGGCCAAAGATGAAAAACTTATTAAAAAAATGTTTTTTTATGACCATTGTAATCAAAGCCAGCCATATCAAGCAGGAGCTGGCTATCAGGTGCCTGTGATTACTATTGTTAAGTGTTGTGTGATTTTAGCCTTCCACATATTGAAATACAAATATTTAGAATGGAGAGGTCTGGTCTTCCAAATCAGAAAAGTGACCCATTTCCTTGTAATGTCACCTGACATTGGTGTACTTAGCGGCACGAAGCCACCCCCCCACAACTAAATCTTCTCTGCCGTATTTTTTTTATAGTGAATCAGTTCAGCAAAATAGATCGTATTTTGATAGTAGAATTCCGATTGTGTCTAAATATCAGCCTACAAAATGGCACTGTCCTTATTCCTTTGGTTAATTTTATTGATAAATACACTGTGTGATGGATTATTCCATTATTTTAAAGTTCAGTTTTACAACCATGCGTAAGACAACTTTCATCCAGTAAATGAGTCAGTTTGTGAAATTCATTTCCAGGGTTACTGGCTGGATCAGGAACTATGCCAGCATTTAAAGTCTGATTAGATGGGTGAGTGAAGCAAAGGAGGATAAGAAGATATGGGGACATAAATAAAAAAAAGATTTGCAATTTACGTAGCACCTCTCATGACCTCAGGACCTCCCAATGTGCTTTGCAGCCAGTGAAGTAATTTTGAAGTGTAGTCACTGTTATAATGTAGGAAACACAGCAGCCAATTTGCACACAACAATCTCCCACAAACAACAGTGTGATAATGACTAGAGAATCTGGTTTAGTGATACTGGTTGAGAGATAAATATTGATTACAACATGGCGTAAACTCCCCTGCTGGTCTTCAAAATAGTGCCATGTCTACCTGAAAGTTTCGATGAATCATGTATTATCTGAAAGACAGCACCTCTGACTCATTCAGTTCTACACTAGTTTGTCAGCCTAAAATGGAGGCTTAAGTCTCTGGAAGGAACTTGAACCCCTGGTTTCTGACTCTGAGGCAAGAGTGCTACTCACTGAAACATGGCTGGTGCAAACAACATGGTAAATGTGTTTGAATGATTTGCTTGCATGTAGGGTGGGGCCAAGTGGCTTGTTTCTTATTGTAACTTTTAAGTGTGTAGTTCTGCTTGTTTGGTAACAAGGATCTGAGGTTTGTGGTTGGGTTAGCCATTTTGCATCGGTGAACTATTGTACAGGATACATTTGATGTTCACGTTTTAAATAACCACACAAGGATAAAAATAAGATCTCATCAATTAAGGCAAGAACAATATTTCTGCTATTATTGTAATCCCACATCATCTGAAGGTCTCAGAGCTGTTGTCAAAATTAAAGAGTACAGTGAAATCGTAGTGGTGGGGAGGAAGCGAAGGAAATCCTAGTCTTAAATTGGCTGTGAAAGAAACTCACCTGACAATCAATGAATTTGCTAAACTTGCTGGGTTGGAACTATACTAGCTTCGAACTCGCTGGTTTGGAGCATCTCGTAGCATACCTCATTAATTAGATTGTTACCCCTCACCCTTCAGCTTGAAAAATTTTTGAGCTATAGCTACCGCAAGTGCAAGGGTAGCAGGACATCTGGGGCTGGTGAACTTTGGAACTACCAATATGTCTGAAAGAAAAGAGGGAAAGACATCCCATGGTTTGTTGTTTCCCTTCTGGGATGGGAAGGTTGAGAGGCATTGCAAGAACATTGGTTTCCTCATTCAAAGAGTCCTTATGTTGTTGAGTACCAGCCCTAACTTGCTGTAAGAGGGTTTAATGAGCAATTAATGTACAAATCCAGCAACTTCGTGAAACTCAGGGGAGATTAAGGGTAAGCTGCCACCAGCAGAGGCTGGCAATGGAGTAGCACAAATTGTCCAGCAATTTATGGCGATTCGTAATTCATGGAGTATCACTTCCTCGTCGCAAATCACTGAACAATTTACACATTAACAACAGTGAGCACTATTTGTTAGGTTTACATAGGATATTGACACATACTCCAATTGCCCAAATACAGGCTTGAGGAACAGGAAACATTGAAAGGCCAATTTCAATTCTTTATTTTAGTCATTGAGACAATAGAATGCAACCCTTTGTATGCAGTGCCAATCAGATACAGGTATCGATTATGACTCATATACCAGGGGCTCCCTTCAGAAAGTCACAACCATGTTGTCATTAGACTGCTTATGTTAGCCTCAGTAAGGCCATAAAAGTCCCCTCAGGAGGCCCAGTACCTGTACCTTTATGTGTGTAATCATGTCCTGAAGTAACGCCATTATATCAACACATTGTCACTTGAGCAAGTCTGTGCAATGAGATCTTATAGTTCACCAATGAGAAACCACGGTTTTCAATTATGGCCTTGCACTTTATCTCCTTCCAGTGTGTTGAAAGCAAAGCCTATTCATCCCGCATCATCTCCCTACAGTCAGTTGACTGATACTTTATCATGCAAGTTTAATGGAAGTCTCCACTGGTTCAAAGCCTGGCCTTGCATAGCCAATGCAGAACAAGTACTGATCTGTGAATATATATTTTATATTAAGGAAATACATGGCTCTTCAACCTGGTACACTTACTCCTACACCATTTAAATTCACTGTTATTCTAGCATTTAATAAGAATCTTTGACCTTAGGGAACAGCTGCTTCTAATTCCAGGCTGATTTTTAAATTAAAACATATCTTTAAACTCCTGATTCTGAATTGCTATGCTTCAGAGCTCCTGGATGATGACTAAGAAAAAGAGGAGGATTACACCCAGGGATTAATTTTCTGCTATACTAACTTTGTTACTTAAATTGGCTTACGCATTTTCTTTGGTTGAATTTATTATTTTTAATGGAATGGTAGACAAGGAAGCAGACCAGGATAATGTTTTGTGGGATGATAGAAATATTTATATCTGCTGATGAGAGGATGATGGCTCAGCGAAGTAGAGGCTTACATCTCTAAAAATATACGTGTTCCAATCTGACATGTTTTCTCCAGAAATGTGTGATTTGACATTGAACTCATAAGTAACCCAGTTACTATGTTTAACACAAAAATAACTTCATTTGTCATGCTCAATATAACAATTCCTTGTTATTTTAAGGTGATGTAGCAGGATTTTTTCTATCATATGATCAGGATAAAAATGGAATTCATTAGCTGTTGCAAAAATCTAAAGCCAAATGCATTACTTGTGATTGGAAAGGATTTGGACAGGGTTTTTTTTCAATTGTGTTTTGAAGTATTTAAATGGCAGCAATTTTTCCTTCACATATCTTTTTTCTCTTTCCATGACTCTCCTGAAAGCATTCACTTCTTCCTGATGTATATGGTTTCATGGGCATTTCTCAACTTCTGGTGTCTACTGCATGAACTGCCACCTGGTATATAGCTCCCTGACAGCGGTCACTCTCTGGTACCTGGTGTATGGCTCCCTGGCAGCAGTCACTCTCTGGTACCTGGTATATGGCTCCCTGGCAGCAGTCACTCTCTGGTACCTGGTATATGGCTCCCTGGCAGCAGTCACTCTCTGGTACCTGGTGTATGGCTCCCTGGCAGCGGTCACTCTTTGGTACCTGGTGTATGGCTCCCTGACAGTGGTCACTCTCTGGCACTTGGTGTATGGTTCCCTGGCAGCAGTCACTCTCTGGTACCTGCTGTATGGCTCCCTGGCAGCAGTCACTCTCTGGTACCTGGTATATGGCTCCCTGGCAGCGGTCACACTCTGGTACCTGGTATATGGCTCCCTGACAGCAGTCACTCTCTGGCACCTGGTGTATGGCTCCCTGACAGCGGTCACTCTCTGGTACCTGGTGTATGGCTCTCTGACGGCGGTCACTCTCTGGTACCTGGTGTATGGCTCCCTGGCAGCGGTCATTCTCTGGTACCTGATGTATGGCTCCCTGGCTGTGGTCACTCTCTGGTACCTGGCGTATGGCTCCATTGGTATTGATCTCACTCTAGTGTATAAGATAGTTAAGGATTATGTAATTCGGCCCTTTGAACATGATCATGACTCCTTCCACCTCAATTTCACCTTCCTGCACTATCCTTATACTTAAGCCCCTTAGTACCCAAGTATTTATCAATCTGTGGCTGGAATATACTCAACAGCTGAGTATCCACTGTTTCCTGGGGTAAAGAATTCCAAAGTTTCACAACCCTTTGAGGTTGAAGAAATATCTCCTCATCTCAGTCCTAAATGGCCAACCTCTTCTTCTGAGACTGTGTCCCAAGTTATAGACTCGCCAGCCAGGGGAAATATCTTCCTAGCATCTATCCTGTCAAGTCCCTTAAAAATGCTATATGTTCTAATCAGATCACCTCTCGTTCTTCTAGATCCGAAGGTACATAGGCCTGGCCTACTCAATTTGTCTTCATTAGACAATCCTCTTTGCAGGAATCACTCTAGTGAACCTTTTTTGCGCTCCCTCCAAGGCAAGTACAGTATATACATTCTTTAGTAAGGAAATCAAAACTGTACACACTATTCCGGGTGTGGTCTTAACAAGGCCCTGTGCAATTGCATTAAGACTTGTTCACTCTTATATTCCAATCCCTTTGTAACAAGGTCTAAAATACCATGTACGTTCCAAATTATTTGCTGTACTTTGCATGTTAACTTGCTGTAATTTTTGTACAATGACACTCCAGTCCCTCTGAACACCAACATTTCCCAATCTGTCACTTTTTATAAAATATTCTGTTTTTCTATTTTGCTACCAAAGTGAATTACTTCACACTGCCTCTCATTATATTTCGTCTGGCATGGTCTTGCCCACTCACTTGCCCACTATCCCTTTGCAGCCTCTTTGTATCCTCTTCATAGCTTACTTTCTGACCTAACTTTGTATTGTCAGCAAACTTGGATATGTTGCACTCTGTCCCATGCTCTAAGTCATTGATATAGGTTGTAAATAGCTGAGGCACAAGCACTGATATCCCACTCGTGACAGCCAACCCGAAATTATCTATTTTCTCTTTTTTTCTTTTACCCAATCCTCAACCCATGCTAATCTCAACTTTGAACAATAACCTTCTGAGTGGTACCTTATTTAAGGCTTTCAGAATGCACCACTAGTTCCCCTTATCTACACTGCCAGTTACAACCTCAAAAAGACTGCCTTAATCATATCATGTTTTTCTAAGTGCTCTGTTACTGAATCCCTAATAATAGATTATTGTATTTTCCCAACTACTGATGTCAGTCTAACTGGCCTATCCCTACCCAAAAATTTTGACATCATTTATGCATTCAAATACCTCAGAAATGATCAGCAATCATTTGACATCACAGATCCTCATTTGGAATAAGTCAGCAGTCAGCAGTGTTTGGTCATCTTTGACATCAAATGCGCTCAAAGGGGGCAAATGCACTCAAAGATGGCAACTGTGCTCAGCAGCCTGCATTGAAAAATACAAGCAAATTAATTACTTAAATAATATTTGAATGTATTCAGTTCTCTCATTCAGTCCAAGAAATCTTTCCACCATACAGTACATGCTTGACAGCACCACCAGATCCCCATCAGTTCTTAATTCATTTTAGTCAGAGTCTAAATTCTTACCTGACCCCCATCCCCTTGGTCTCAGGTTGTAAACTCTTCCCTGCCCACCCCCACCCACCCCAGCCTCAGGGTCTAAACCCTCTTCCCTCCCCAACCCCTCCACCCCCCACCCCTTCCCCAGTCTGAGGGCCGAAACTACACACCCCCCAACCCCCCAGACTCAGAATCTAAACTCTGTCACCCCAGCCCCTCCCCTTCCGATCTCTGGGACTTGAGCTCTGCCACTGCCAAACTCTGGGCCTCTTCCAAACTCTGGCCCCCTTCAACAACTCTCTCCACCCTCCCCCCTCCCCCCCCAACAACTCTCTCCACCCTCCCCCCTCCCCCCCCAACAACTCTCTCCACCCTCCCCCCTCCCCCCCAACAACTCTCTCCACCCTCCCCCCTCCCCCCCAACAACTCTCTCCACCCTCCCCCTCCAACAACTCTCTCCACCCTCCCCCTCCCAACAACTCTCTCCACCCTCCCCCTCCCAACAACTCTCTCCACCACCCCCCCAACAACTCACTCCACCCTCCCCCCAACCTCCCAACAACTCTCTCCACCCTCAACCTCTCCCCCCAACAATTCTCTCCACCATCCCCCCCAACAACCCTCTCCACCCTCAACCCCTCCCCCCAACAACTCTCTCCACCCTCCCTCCCCCAACTCCCCCAGCAGCTCTGTCCACCCCTCCCCCAACAGCTCTCTTCACCCTCTCCCCCAACCCCCAAACAACTCTCTTTACCATCCCCTCCAACAACTTTCTCCGGCCTCCCCCTCCAACAACTCTCTCCGGCCTCCCCCTCCAACAACTCTCTCCACCCTCCCCCCAACCTCCCAACAACTCTCTCCACCCTCCCCCCAACCTCCCAACAACTCTCTCCACCCTCAACCCCTCCCCCCAACAACTGTCTCCACCATCCCTCCCCCAACAGCTCTCTTCACCCTCTCCCCCAACCCCCAAACAACTCTCTTTACCATCCCCTCCAGCAACTCTCTCCGGCCTCCCCTTCCAACAACTCTCTCCATCCTCCCCCCTCCAACAACCCTCTCCAGCCTCCCCCCTCCAACAACTCTCTCCAGCCTCCCCCCTCCAACAACCCTCTCCAGCCTCCCCCCTCCAACAACCCTCTCCAGCCTCCCCCCTCCAACAACTCTCTCCAGCCTCCCCCCTCCAACAACTCTCTCCAGCCTCCCCCCTCCAACAACTCTCTCCAGCCTCCCCCCTCCAACAACTCTCTCCAGCCTCCCCCCTCCAACAACTCTCTCCAGCCTCCCCCCTCCAACAACTCTCTCCAGCCTCCCCCCTCCAACAACTCTCTCCAGCCTCCCCCCTCCAACAACTCTCTCCAGCCTCCCCCCTCCAACAACTCTCTCCAGCCTCCCCCCTCCAACAACTCTCTCCAGCCTCCCCCCTCCAACAACCCTCTCCAGCCTCCCCCCTCCAACAACCCTCTCCAGCCTCCCCCCTCCAACAACCCTCTCCAGCCTCCCCCCTCCAACAACCCTCTCCAGCCTCCCCCCTCCAACAACCCTCTCCAGCCTCCCCCCTCCAACAACCCTCTCCAGCCTCCCCCCTCCAACAACCCTCTCCAGCCTCCCCCCTCCAACAACTCTCTCCAGCCTCCCCCCTCCAACAACTCTCTCCAGCCTCCCCCCTCCAACAACTCTCTCCAGCCTCCCCCCTCCAACAACTCTCTCCAGCCTCCCCCCTCCAACAACTCTCTCCAGCCTCCCCCCTCCAACAACTCTCTCCAGCCTCCCCCCTCCAACAACTCTCTCCAGCCTCCCCCCTCCAACAACTCTCTCCAGCCTCCCCCCTCCAACAACTCTCTCCAGCCTCCCCCCTCCAACAACTCTCTCCAGCCTCCCCCCTCCAACAACTCTCTCCAGCCTCCCCCCTCCAACAACTCTCTCCAGCCTCCCCCCTCCAACAACTCTCTCCAGCCTCCCCCCTCCAACAACTCTCTCCAGCCTCCCCCCTCCAACAACTCTCTCCAGCCTCCCCCCTCCAACAACTCTCTCCAGCCTCCCCCCTCCAACAACTCTCTCCAGCCTCCCCCCTCCAACAACTCTCTCCAGCCTCCCCCCTCCAACAACTCTCTCCAGCCTCCCCCCTCCAACAACTCTCTCCAGCCTCCCCCCTCCAACAACTCTCTCCAGCCTCCCCCCTCCAACAACTCTCTCCAGCCTCCCCCCTCCAACAACTCTCTCCAGCCTCCCCCCTCCAACAACTCTCTCCAGCCTCCCCCCTCCAACAACTCTCTCCAGCCTCCCCCCTCCAACAACTCTCTCCAGCCTCCCCCCTCCAACAACTCTCTCCAGCCTCCCCCCTCCAACAACTCTCTCCAGCCTCCCCCCTCCAACAACTCTCTCCAGCCTCCCCCCTCCAACAACTCTCTCCAGCCTCCCCCCTCCAACAACTCTCTCCAGCCTCCCCCCTCCAACAACTCTCTCCAGCCTCCCCCCTCCAACAACTCTCTCCAGCCTCCCCCCTCCAACAACTCTCTCCAGCCTCCCCCCTCCAACAACTCTCTCCAGCCTCCCCCCTCCAACAACTCTCTCCAGCCTCCCCCCTCCAACAACTCTCTCCAGCCTCCCCCCTCCAACAACTCTCTCCAGCCTCCCCCCTCCAACAACTCTCTCCAGCCTCCCCCCTCCAACAACTCTCTCCAGCCTCCCCCCTCCAACAACTCTCTCCAGCCTCCCCCCTCCAACAACTCTCTCCAGCCTCCCCCCTCCAACAACTCTCTCCAGCCTCCCCCCTCCAACAACTCTCTCCAGCCTCCCCCCTCCAACAACTCTCTCCAGCCTCCCCCCTCCAACAACTCTCTCCAGCCTCCCCCCTCCAACAACTCTCTCCAGCCTCCCCCCTCCAACAACTCTCTCCAGCCTCCCCCTCCAACAACTCTCTCCAGCCTCCCCCCTCCAACAACTCTCTCCAGCCTCCCCCCTCCAACAACTCTCTCCAGCCTCCCCCCTCCAACAACTCTCTCCAGCCTCCCCCCTCCAACAACTCTCTCCAGCCTCCCCCCTCCAACAACTCTCTCCAGCCTCCCCCCTCCAACAACTCTCTCCAGCCTCCCCCCTCCAACAACTCTCTCCAGCCTCCCCCCTCCAACAACTCTCTCCAGCCTCCCCCCTCCAACAACTCTCTCCAGCCTCCCCCCTCCAACAACTCTCTCCAGCCTCCCCCCTCCAACAACTCTCTCCAGCCTCCCCCCTCCAACAACTCTCTCCAGCCTCCCCCCTCCAACAACTCTCTCCAGCCTCCCCCCTCCAACAACTCTCTCCAGCCTCCCCCCTCCAACAACTCTCTCCAGCCTCCCCCCTCCAACAACTCTCTCCAGCCTCCCCCCTCCAACAACTCTCTCCAGCCTCCCCCCTCCAACAACTCTCTCCAGCCTCCCCCCTCCAACAACTCTCTCCAGCCTCCCCCCTCCAACAACTCTCTCCAGCCTCCCCCCTCCAACAACTCTCTCCAGCCTCCCCCCTCCAACAACCCTCTCCAGTCTCCCCCCTCCAACAACCCTCTCCAGCCTCCCCCCTCCAACAACTCTCTCCAGCCTCCCCCCTCCAACAACTCTCTCCAGCCTCCCCCCTCCAACAACTCCAACAACTCTCTCCACCAGCCCCCCCCCCACACACAAACAATGACTCCCTCCACCCCCATAAGACTCTCCTCCCCGCCCCCCAACGTTGCCAACTCGATACTCACCTTGTTGCTGCTCCCACGCCGGCTGGAAAACTGCTGCAAAATCGGTGTCTGTCACTTGCTGTTCTGGCCGGCCCTGCAAACTGAGCAGTCTAGTTTGGAGAATTGGGGTGGCATGGGAAGGCAGAGTTGGGGAGAGAGAGAGGTGGGGACGAGAGGGAGAGGAGGGAGGTGAGAGAGAGCTGGGGGTGGGGGGGGAGAGCGAGATAGAGGAGAGGGGAGAGGGAGGAGATGGGGGAGAAAGGGAGCTGCAACCTGGTGGGTTGGGTGGTTTGGGGGCAGGGGAAGGCAGAAGAAAATTGTTCCGGTGGGGTGATGGGTGAGAACATTGCTGCAGGGGCGCAATTGACACTTATTCATTGCATAATACTAGAGACCTGGTGTATCCACACACACATACTTTTCTTCATGATGCAACATGATTGCTTATTTATTTTGAGTTTCTAAATAATATATTAAAGAGCAACAAGAACCTTGAAGAGCTTCATAAGTCCCTTTCCAGGGCTGTAGGACCCCAAGATCCTGCCCCCTCAGGGCTGTCCCAGCCCGAGATCTTGCCCCCCCCAGGGCTGTCCCAGCCCGAGATCCTGCCCCCCCCAGGGCTGTCTCAGCCCGAGATCCTGCCCCCCCCAGGGCTGTCTCAGCCCGAGATCCTGCCCCCCCCAGGGCTGTCTCAGCCCGAGATCCTGCCCCCCCCAGGGCTGTCTCAGCCCGAGATCCTGCCCCCCCCAGGGCTGTCTCAGCCCGAGATCCTGCCCCCCCCAGGGCTGTCTCAGCCCGAGATCCTGCCCCCCCCAGGGCTGTCTCAGCCCGAGATCCTGCCCCCCCCAGGGCTGTCTCAGCCCGAGATCCTGCCCCCCCCAGGGCTGTCTCAGCCCGAGATCCTGCCCCCCCCAGGGCTGTCTCAGCCCGAGATCCTGCCCCCCCCAGGGCTGTCTCAGCCCGAGATCCTGCCCCCCCCAGGGCTGTCTCAGCCCGAGATCCTGCCCCCCCCAGGGCTGTCTCAGCCCGAGATCCTGCCCCCCCCAGGGCTGTCTCAGCCCGAGATCCTGCCCCCCCCAGGGCTGTCTCAGCCCGAGATCCTGCCCCCCCCAGGGCTGTCTCAGCCCGAGATCCTGCCCCCCCCAGGGCTGTCTCAGCCCGAGATCCTGCCCCCCCCAGGGCTGTCTCAGCCCGAGATCCTGCCCCCCCCCAGGGCTGTCTCAGCCCGAGATCCTGCCCCCCCCAGGGCTGTCTCAGCCCGAGATCCTGCCCCCCCCAGGGCTGTCTCAGCCCGAGATCCTGCCCCCCCCAGGGCTGTCTCAGCCCGAGATCCTGCCCCCCCCAGGGCTGTCTCAGCCCGAGATCCTGCCCCCCCCAGGGCTGTCTCAGCCCGAGATCCTGCCCCCCCCAGGGCTGTCTCAGCCCGAGATCCTGCCCCCCCCAGGGCTGTCTCAGCCCGAGATCCTGCCCCCCCCAGGGCTGTCCCAGCCCGAGATCCTGCTCCCCAAGGCTGTTGTGCCCTATGAATCCCCAATGAGTGAATACTCTACATTTCATCCCTCCCAATTCTGCCATGTCTCCATCTCCCCATCTCAGCCTTCCACTCCTGAGTACTTGGAAGATTCAGGGCTCCTTTTTTAGAAATTTATTCTTTCACAGGATGTTGCTCATTCCTAATGGCCCTTGAGAAGATGGTGGTGAGCTGCTGCGTTGATCTGCTGCAGTCCATGCGATGTTTGTTAGGAAGGGAGTTCCAGGATTTTATGCTGATGACAGTGAAGGAACAGTGATATATTTCCAAGCCAGAATGGTGAGCAACTTGGAGGGGATTTGGTGGGGTTCCCATGTGTTGTCCTTCTAGCTGGTGGAGGTCGCAGGTTTGGAAGGTGCTATTGAAGGAGCCTTGGTGAGTTTCTGCAGTGCATCTTGTAGATAGTACACACTGCTGCCACTGTGTGTTGTGGTGGAGGGAGTGAATGTTGATGTTGGTGGATAGGGTGCCAATCAAGTGGGCTGTGACTGAGTAAGGCTGCTGCCTGTCTAGCCTTTGGGACTGTTTTACTTTCATCAAATCTCAGAACCTCCCCCAAAGAACTTCCATACTCCAGATATACTGCAGGTGCTGCCAAATGTCATGATCACCCCCATCACATCTCAAATCTCCCCGCCCATGCTGCTAAACCCCAGAGCCCATGCTCTCCTGCTGCTGCATGGGATCCCACACCCCCGCCAATTATGCAGAAACTCAAGAACACCCCTGAAAGCTGCTAAATCGTAACTGTGCCACTGATGTTGCTGATGTCCCTCCTATGCATGATGCCAAATGCCCCAACATAGTTGCAGTATAATGCATCTCACTGACTGTATTGCTTTTTATCCTGTACTTCAAGAAAGGTGCTGGACAAAAAATATGTAAAGATCAAGAAATAGTGAATAATGGTTAAGGCCTTTCACTTATTATGTAAATTTATTTGGATAACATTCGTTAAAATTCTGTCGAAGGGTCATAAGGACTTGAAACGTCAACTCTTTTCTTCTCCACTGATGCTGCCAGACCTGCTGAGTTTTTCCAGGTAATTCTGTTCTTGTTTTTTTTATTCGTTAAAATCCCTGAATACCATGCAATAAATGTGCAATGTGTCTTACTCAGTCCCTGCAAATCAGTGGCTCTACTTGAACTATGTGGCATAACACCCTTGTTGTTACAAAACATTGTTTTCTTCAGGGCGCTATGATCAACTTCATAGGACATCTGGTGTACATAGATATTATAAGAAAAAACTACCTTAACTTTTGGTAGTATTTAAATATTAATGAACCAGGACTCATTTTGTGTGAAGATAAGATGCACATGATCCCTGGCTGCTGGTACAGGAGCTGATGCAGTAATTGTTCTAGAAGAGCTGTTACTATGGAAAAAATGCTGAGTTAAGAAAAAAAAAATGAAATATTTATTAATAGAGTGCAGAGCGGAAGGATAATGTAAAGTGTGGCTACGTAGGAAGTCAAAGCACTTTAATATTGTGGAACTCCATTTCTGACAGCAGGTAATAATAAGAATTAATGTTATATTTTACTTCCCTGCAGCCCTGCCTCGCTGTACTTTGTCTTTCTGATTTTTGAGGGGATTGTTTGGTTTCACCAGATTACAACATAAGCATGAAAAATAATGGCTTGGTAGTACAGAACTTGAATATTGCTGAAAAAAGACACAGTCTTGCACTCAGCAGGGCAATTTGCAAGAATGCCAAATGTGAAGGGCACAATTTATACTTCATGAGAAGAGAATCCTGATTGGTTGGCAAGTGGACTCTGATTGGTAGAGGTGTTGCCATGGAGAATGCACCAGCTGATAACTGACAGTTAACTGCCAAACTTGGTTTAAATTCAAACTGGGCAGGTTGACTCTGGTCAAGGCATTGTCTAGGGGAATGAACCAGAGAATGGCTGTCACCTATTTTGTTTAGTTGAAACAGGTGCAATTAATATATGTAGCTTCTAGCCCATGTAAATGCACCATACTGCGAGCTTGACGGATAGTCTTGAATTGTTTGTCAGCATAATTCTTAGCATACTCAAGATTGCTTAGCAAATGTTGTCCAGTCATGAAACCAGATCTAATGTTGGACACTGTGTTTTGAAGTTTTGCAAGCATGGGCTGGTTGGGTATGGTCTGTACCTTGCCCATTGCAAACTGTTGAAAGGGCATACTGTTTGATATTATCCAACAGTCTTTGGGACATACGGCCTGTAAACCTAGCATCACACCAGCACTAAAATTCAGCACATTACCCATTTGTCTGATAGGCAGAACATCGTTTTGGCTAGACGGCAGCATCCTGTTAGTGACGAATATCATTTGTGTTGCTACTGCACAGGAGCAGTGTGAAAGACCTTCATCTGTTCCTTAAAGTTTTGAGATTTTGAGTGCAAGATGAAAATCTTTGATAGAGTATCTTTTTTCAGAAATACTCAAAAAACCAAAAAGGAAGCTCGCATTGCCTGTTTTAGTTCATTCATCCAGAAGGACCTGACATTCTTCACTGTGCCAGCCAACTGTATCTTAAATAATTCTTAGGCTTTCTCCCACTTTACTGTCAGAACCCATCCTAATGAAGGAGAACTTACTGACAAGAGCTTTAAATTAGCCTTTTACTAATTTGAATCTGCATTTCTTTGTCCTATTCTTCCGATTTAATTCTCACGATTTACCATTTCCATACTGCTTGTTGTCTTGTACACCTCTAAGGTTACCTTAGATGCCTTGTTTTAAGGCTAATCATCCCAGTGTAAGCAACCTTTCCTAATCCCTCAACCGTCTGGTAATATAGTTCGTACTCAACTGCCGCCAGTGCTTGAATGTTGGTAATCTGAGCTGGATAAGCTACTAAAGGTGTGGTCCAACCAGAGAATCGTACATTTTCTGAGCTCTGCTATACTCTTTTGGTGATGTAACTCAACATTCTGTTGGTTTTGTTGATTGCCATTTTTCAGTGGTTGGAAATGTTGAGTATCAATCCTACTGTAAAATCTTTTTCAACATTGCCCTTCACTATTTCAACAGCCTTCATACAGTACATGTATTGTCCGTTTCTCCCTCCTATGTGCAGTACTTCACAATTGTCTGCATTAAACTTAATCTGCCATTGTTCTGCCCACTTTCTGAGCTGCCTTCTCCAATTCCATAAACATTTTA
This sequence comes from Carcharodon carcharias, assembly GCF_017639515.1. NCBI lineage: Eukaryota > Metazoa > Chordata > Chondrichthyes > Lamniformes > Lamnidae > Carcharodon > Carcharodon carcharias. The sequence goes on from NC_054484.1 coordinate 82,130,430, forward strand.
TCTTCTGTAAGTCTAACTATTTTGCAAGGGCTTTCTGAATCCCAATCATTCATGTAAATCTAAAATAATAGTGTTCTAATACTAATCCCTAGGGCAGTCCACATAACTCCTTCAACAGGTACCTGCTGTTTCTACCCTTCAGCCAGCTTCTTTGTGAGTTTGTTTCAGTGTGCTTATACTGACAGAGTATATTTTCAAGGTCTGACCTGCTCCTCCATCTTGTCAAAGCCACTGTTTAAATAGCCAACTCCCTGTTCCATGTGTGTCCTGTTTTTTTTCTTTTTTCCTGTTTTCTAACTTTATTAATTGCTCTGAGGTAACATCAACAAAATGAACAGCTGCATTTTTTTCTTCTATTTATGACCTTTTGAACTCGTGTTGTTATTTGAATGTTTGCTCAAAATTGACTTATTTTGTTATTGAGTACTCCCCTAGTGCTTTACATACCTGTCACACAAAGAGGAAGCTGGGACACTGTCTGGTAGAGCCACTTTCAGGAACCATATCAATCATGCAACACTCTCTATAACTCTATTTACATGAAAGTATATCCCAGAAATGTAAATGTATATGTTGTTGTGAAAATATTTGATTTCATGATTAAAACACCCCTCAGATAATTAGAGGTGTGAAAATAAACAACAGGTGCTTCTCCCTTAGCTTGGGAATGAAACTAGTGGCTGCTAAGATTGCAGTTGACCCCATTAGAGAAAGAAATTATTTATGTCATTTCTCAGATCAAAGAAAGGTTGCAAAAACAACTGGTCAATAAGGGAAGGTCTTAAAGTATCCATATACTTTTCAGATCAAAGGACAAGTTTGATGTCTGGGAAGATGAAATTAATTATTTGAAATCTGGAACATCCCAAGTGTGCCATGTAGCTATGGAAATAGGTTGCGGGGAGATACCCTTTAGTGTTGGGTTTATCTGTGTGTTTTCTCACAGATGCAAGCAGTTTACATTTGGAAACAGAGAGAGAGAGAAAGCTCCCAGCAGCTGTAGACCACTAAGCAAGAAGATAGTGAAACCCATGCTTGAGCCTGAGTGTCTGTAACCGTGAGGTACTTGAAGAGAATTAGAAGGTCACCTGGCTGAATGCTAGTGGAAGGACCCCAAGAAATCTCATTCTTCGGAGAATAGCAGAACCAAGGAAGCGAGTCAAAGTGAATTTCTGAAAGATCTGACATACCTTGGTTTGGTCTCAGGGGAAGCGAAGGAACCCTCAAGATCCTGTAATATATAGAGCAACTCTTGGATGGAATTAAAAACATAAGGGGAAGTGGTCTGTTGAGATATTTGGGTTTAAAATCTAAGTGCTTACAAAATACATATAGTGTTAAATTCCTAGTGCCTGCTTTGTTTAACTCTTGTACAGTCAAGGTTTTTGATTCAAATATAAAATATTGTGGAATCCTTTCAGTTAATAGCTTAATAATAGGTTAATAACATTTTTAAAATTATCGCTGCCCTTTGAGATCATAATATTGTTTTAAAAGAAATTCAATTAATATTAATGGTTTTGAATGTGATTGGACATGACTTCCAGCTGGAATTACATAGGCAGCACATTGAAGGAATTCCAAAATATACCATAGAACTAAAACACAAGGTGAGGTAGCCTCTCACTCCTTCGTTGATGCCTTTTGCATTGCTTGAATGAGGATTGAAGTCCTGTCTCATTGTAGACATGCAATTACGCTGTTTGAAGACAATAAATCTCACTTTTGTTACCACATACTGCATTTCTGCATGCTTCTCAGACCAAGAGGATAGGAAAAGGTAATGACAGAGGTTAAGGAATAGAGAATTCAGACAGACTAAGGCGCATGGAGGATTGGGGTCTGTGGTATTGTGAGGCTGTTAATAGAATTTGCGAGCAGCATGTTTTTAAAGGAAGGCTTCATTTGATCCTCAAACCCGTAAATATCAGGACATCAGGAAAGCATTAGAGTTGTGATGCTTTTGTGGGATTCATAAACAATTATTCTTATATAGTCATTTTTCAAAAAGTAGAAGAAATACATTGAGATGTGCACTCATTTTCAGAAGTGAGATGAAGGTGAAAACCATTAGGATGTTTTATTTGTTACAGATATTTTTGTTATTGGCTGTATATTTTGATGTGTCTTTAGATTATTATAGAAGGTTTCTTCATAGAAGTGGGATTTTCATCGCATCAAGTCTGTCCCAATTTTTCCTTCCATAGGACTGCTTACTGTAAACTCCCTCTCCTACATACTCACCAGAGCATACTTAATACTTCCCTATTTCAAGAGAGAATTTCTATAGGCTCAGTTTCAATAACTATTGTGACAGAACATTCCACACACTAATTGACATCGGTGACAAGACATTGGGCGGAATACCCTCATGCCCCTGTCAGCAGGTTCAATGGCTGGCGGGGGGAGAATTCACCAGGAGTTCCAAAAATCGGTTTCACACCGGTGTGAAATGACGGCAGGATCTTCCGATACTCCCCACCTTGATGGGTTGTCATTCCAGCCTGAGGCTGACACGAAACCGATTTTTATCCCGCTAATGGGTTGCAGATGAAGGTCTGCCCAGAATCTTCCCCCATGTCCAATTCTGCGCGATGCCAGCAGGAAAACAGGCCGATCAGGAACACGTCTGGATCAACCGTGGCGTGTAAAAGTCGGGACTTATCTTAAGAAGGCCTCGGTCAGCTTGTGGACATCTAAGAAGGTGGAGGCCTCCAGCTACCGGACCCTAAAGCACCATGTGCAGCACAGGGTGGGTGAAGCTTCATCCACGTGGCTCCCCCGCGAAGCAGCTTTCAGAAGGTGGGAGCTCTCCATGCAGCAACCTTGTTCAATCTTTGGACTTTCTCCCAGGGACTTCACCATGGGATCGGACTGTCTAGCTGCAGGTGGAAGGCAGCAAGAGGCACTGTTGGGTGGTGAGGAACTGTTGTGGAGGAGGGTGGGGGGGGTGCGGTTAAAGAAGGCTAGGAGAGGACTGAAGATGTGGTGGGGGGGGGGGGTGTGGAGGCCTAGAGATGGTTGGGGGTGCTAGAAAGGATATTACAGGGATGCTGCAAAGCAGCAGATGGAACGGAGGGGGAGGGTGGAGAGGGCCCATGGTGAGGGTTGGTGGGAGGTGGGGGTTTATGAACAGGTGTGAAGGGGCATGGGGGGGTATCCAGGTATGAAGGGGCTCACAGGGAGGGCTCAGTAGAGTCAGTTGTGGACTCCTGGGGAGCAAACTGAGGCTAGACATAGCATGAGGAGATGGTGAAGGTCAGAGGGCCAGAGGTAGCTGGTAGGATGGGAGGATGAGAGTGTGATGATGTCGTGTAAAGGGGCGCTGAGGGTCATTGGTGGGGAATTGGAAATACACAAACTCATAGCGGGCAGGAGGAGGGCAGGCAGGTCAATGGTTACAGAGGGTGGTTCTTGGGGAGGAAGGGTACATGAACATTGACCTGGACATAGTCAAAGGAGAAAGGAAGTGTTGAAAAGTAACAATGGGGAGGTTGAAAGTAATGTCAGAGGGGTCAGTGGTAATGGGGGAAAGGTGTGGGTGACTGGGGGAGGGGACACAGTGCCAGAGTGCGTAACGAATGTGATTATCACTATTGGTGGTCTGGCCAAAACTAAGCAGAGCCTTGTGGAGATCCCCAGATGCTGCATGGGAGCAGGGTCAGTGGGTGGGCGGAGATGTAGGTCATCTGAGCTGGACAACTGAACGGGAACCCCAGCAGCCAGTAATGACAATGCTCGGGACCTGGGATATGAGACTTTTCCGGATGAAGGCTCAGTGTGCACGGGAGATTGCTTGCACATGGCTCACAAAGTCCCTTCTTCAGGCCCTTCTCCCTGCAGATTCACTCGGGGGGAGGGGGGATTCTGTTGTCCACAGGAAAGAAGGGTGTTGGTGGGTGGGTGGGGGGAGGCACTTCACTAAGCCTTATGGACCTCGCTGAAACTAGACAGTAGATGTTATTGAAGTGAAAGTGATTATATTTACACAAGTTTCCTCATTTTGACAAGTCAATTGTTCACTCCTGCAACCAGTTGTGATCAATATTTCATGATTTTCCTCAGCCTGCTGCTACTTCTAGGTTCTCTACCAACGCCCGCAGCTGTGGTGGAGGCAGCCCGCTGACTATTTGGCCCTGTTGCCTTGGATGACTTTGGCGGCTGCCCTCAGGAGGGCCCCGGCTTTCTTTGGCTGTCCTGCTGTGGGCCAGCTTCTCCCCCTGCGGTGACAGAGGATGATGTTGAAGGGGTCACAGACAGAGTGGATTTGGAAAGGCCAGACAATCTCTGATATTTCTGATTGGATGATTCAGGTGTCCAGCTGCTGCTCCTCCTCCATTTGGGTGCCTTAGGTCTTGACCTGACACCTTGAGGGGAAGGGGCAGCTAGAGGGAGGTCAAAGTACTCCATCCCCCTCTCGCGTGCCAACTGCAGAAGTTTCCCCATTGGTACCACAGTGGAGAGTGGTCTGTGCGTATCTTCAGCAGGATATGCTGGACTTGGATCTCCATGGAGCCCGCCAACCTCCCCATGGAGGCATGCACAGTTTGGCACCACATCATCAGCCAGCAGACAGACAGACACTTCTGACTCATGTGCCACCTTGTTGAGGGCCTCCAATATTCTCCACTGTCAGTCAGGAAGTCCGATTCCAGAGGCCTATCATCAGACTCTGACCTCGCAGATGCTTCTTCCCCAGCTCCAAGTGCCAGTGAGCTCAGCTGACTATGCCCCCTACTGCTGCGGACATATGTCCGTGCAGTGACCACCAGACCACCTTCCTACGCTAGAGCTCGTACCCGCCGAGGTGTGTGTCTGTGGGCTGGTGGAGGGTGCAGGTGCCTGCTATGATACCTCTACAGGTGCACATCTCTTCTCTCGTCCTCCCTCATGTCCGGGCCAGGGCTTTTGCTGAGGCCTGACAGGGATTCCTACGGCTCGGGCCTTGGCCTCTTCCTGGTGGCACTTGTAAATGAGAGAGGAGAGAGCGCGTGACAACATCAGCTGCCTCCAACATGGAAGCACACTTAGCCCTCAGGTTTCTATACCGTGCATAGATCCTTAGTGGGCGGAGATCCAAACCCAAGCTCCCCATTGCCAATTGCCTGGTCCCGTTCCATGCCTGCCAGCAGGGATGCCGTCTCTTCAAACTCTGTTGTGAGAACCTTCAGATGTGAGCATCCCGCTCCCATCTTCTCACATTCTCGCCAGCTGTGCCTCAGTTTATCCTGCGCAAAGACAACAGAAAAGATGGGTTTGAGAGGAATAGAATGTTGCATCCATTTGTACGTCGCAATTTCATGTTCATTTCTCATACTCTTACAGATAATCCACTGGATTGTATGGCATGGCATTAATGCTCTGCATGTTGTCCAGTGAGGTTATGGACCAGCTCCCTCCAGAGCACTGAGCCCATCCACATGCAAGGAGAAAGCTCAGAGAGGCATCTCATTTGTAGAGGTTGCTGGTGCCCTCTGCGACTGAGCCCATTCTCCCCGACTATGTGGAAGGGTGAAGGAGGCACAGTGGTCACTCCACCGCAGAGTGGATGCACTGCAGTGGGGCTATGAGCCATGACCTTATGCCGTTGCCACTGAGGCCCTTGAACATTCATTAGTTTGTTGCAGTTAGTGTGAGCAGCTGAAGCATCACTTACCCTGGCGGAGTGGATGAGGTCATTCATCCTTTTCCGGCATTGTATGGCTGACCTGCGGTGGACAGCCTGAGCACTCACAGCATCAGTGACCTGTGCCCATGCAGGGGTTGGTTCTCCTGCTCTGCCTCTTCCTCCCATTAGCTCATTGCTCCTGACCTTGACCTGAAGGGAGAGTTGGTGGCGTAGTGGTATTGTCACTGGATTGATAATCCAGAGACTCGGGGTAATGCTCTGGGGACCCTGGTACCCAGGCATGGCAAATGCTAGAATTTGAATTCAAAAATGTAAAGTCTAATGATGACCATGAAACCATTGCCAACTGTTGTAAAAATCCATCTGGTTCACTAATATCCTTTAGAGAAGGAAACCTGCCATCCTTACTTGGTCTGGCCTGCATGTGGCTCCAGACCCACAGCAATGTGGTTGACTCTTAATTGCCCTCTAAACAAGGGCACTTAGGGATGGGCAATAAATTCTGGCCCAGCCCTAGTGATGCCCACATCCCAAGAACGTATATTAAAAAAAAAAATGGTCGAGGAGGACGTGCAGGGTGGCGTCAGTGAACCTGGGTGCTGGACCTCCCTCTCCCTGTCCTGACATCTCAAAAGGCGTTGACAGTAAGTTGGGTGTTTGGATGTCTTTTAAATATGGCACCCAGATATGATGGCGGGACATGTGCTATCCAGTCAGCCCCACTGCGCTAGATGTCGAGAAACCCCCGACTGCATAATTAATGACACCAGGAATGCGAGATTCCATGGGATTTCCCATCAACCTCCACTGCAGGAAACACTCCCTGTCACCACCATGGTGACTTAGTCCCAGCTGGGAGTATTCTACCCATCATTTCGGATCACCCCTAGAATTCTTTGTTCTGCTTTCTACTTCAAATGTGTGCCCTCTCACAACCAATGTAAATGATCTATCATCATTTATCTTTGTTAAACTCATCATAATTCTGGTCACCCCTTAACTTCCTTGGTTCTATGGGAACAAAATGCTATCTTCACAACTGCAACCTGTCAGACCTCGTAACATTCTTGTCAATCTTTTCTATTGCTTTTATATTCTTCTTACAGGGGCTGCCCAAATCTCTACACAATACTCTTGCTATGATCAAACTAATGTCTTGTACTATTTGTTTTTGTATTTTTGTATTATGTGCTCCTAATTACGTAACCAAGGGTCCTGCCTTTTTTTAAACTTTACTACTTGCAGCGCCTACCTTATGACTACTTCAGAGGAAATTATCTTAGGGTTTTCTTTTCAATAACTGAAATGTTATGTCAAAAATAAACATTTTGAACTTGCATAATTTGCACTTTAAATAAACATAATTTCAGGGGATGTGGGTGTCACTAGCTGGGCCGGTATTTATTGTCCATTGCTAATGGCCCTTAAGGTGCTGCTGAGTACCTTCTTAAACTGCCGAAGTCCTTGTGTTATGAGTGCACCAACAATGCTTCTGGGTGATAAAGCCAGGTCAAAGATCCCTTTGTGAGTTACTGCAGTGCATCTTCTATAAGTTACACATTGCTGCCACTGTGCATCGTTGTTGGAAGGAATAAATGTTCAAGGTTGTGAGTGGGATGCTGATCAAGAGGGCTGATTTGTCCTGGATGCTGCCAAGCGTCTTGAGCATTGTTGGAGATGCACTCATTCAGTTAGGTGGACAGTATTCCATTACACTGTTGACTTGTGCTTAGTAGATGATGGACAGGCTTTGAGGAGTCACTTATCAGCCCAAAAATGTTCTCATCTTGCTGTATACAGGCACAGAATACTTCAGTATCTAGGGAGTGTTGAATACTAAACATTTTTTAGTTGTTAGGTAATTGGCCGGGTTGGATTTGTCCTTTTTTTGTGTACAGGACATACCTGAGGAATTTTCCACATTGCTGGGTAGGTGCCAGTGTTGTAGTTGTACTGGAACAGTTTGGTTAAGGGTGCAGCTAGTTCTCGAGCACAAGTCTTCAGTGCTACTGCTGGGATGTTGTCAGGGACCATACTTTTTTCCATATTCAGTGCCTTCATTGGTTTCTTGGTATCATATGGTGTGAATTGAATTTGCTGAAGACAGGCATCTGTGATGCTGGGGACCTCTGGAGGAGGTCAAGATGGAACATCCACTTGGCACTTTTGGCTGAAGATTGTAGCAAATGCTTCAGCCTTGTCTTTTGCACTGATGTGCTGAGATCCCCCATCATTGAAGATAGGGATATTTGTGGAGCTTCCTCCTCCTGTTAATTGTTTGATTGTATTCCACCATTTATGATCGGATTAAGCAGAATTCAGATCTAATCCATTAATTGTGGGATTGCTTAGCTATATCTATCGCAAGCTGCTTCTGCTGTTTAGCATGCATGTAGTCCTGTCTTGTACCTTCACCAGTTTGGAACCTCATTTTTTGTTATTCCTGGTGCTACTCCTGGCATGCCCTTCTCTCTTCATTGAACCAGGGTTGATTCCCCGGAGTGATTGTAATGGTAGTGTGGGAGATATGCCAGGCCATGACATTACAAATTGTAGTTGAGTGCAAATCTGCTGTTGCTGGTGGCCCAAAGCACCTCATAGATACACAGTTTTGAGCTATTCGAAATCTATCCCATTTAGCATAGTGATATGCCACACAACACGATGCAGGGTATCCTTGGTATTGAAAAGAGACTTTGTCTCCACAAATCCTATGCAGTCTACCATTAGTATCATGAACAGATGTATCTCCAACAGGTAGGTTGGTGAGGGCGAGTTGAAGTAGGTTTTCACTTTTGCTGGTTCTCTCATCACGTACTGCAAACCCAGTCTGGCAGATATGTCCTTCAGAACTTGGCCAACTCAACCAGTAGTGGGTGCTATCAAGCCCCTCTTGGTGATGATATTAATGTCCCCAAACCCGAGTGCATTGTGTGCCCCTTGCCAACCTCTGTGCTTTTCCAAGTGGTGTTCAACCTAGAGGAGTACTGATTCATCAGCTGAGGGAGGGCTGTGCCCGTGTTTGACCTGATGCCATGAGTCTTAATGGGGCCTGAAGTCAATGTTGAGGACTCCAAGGGACACTGCCTCCCAACTGCATACCACTGTTTTCATGATGTTGGTTGAGAAGTAAATATTGGCCAGGATACCAGAGGAACTGCCCAGCTCATTTTTGTAAAGTGCCAAGGGGTCATTCTTCTGCTTGAGGTAGTTTTACATGTCCAAAAGCACTTTCAACCATGCAGCACCCTTTCAGTTCTGCATTTAAGTGTCAGCCTAGATTGTGTGACCAAGTTGCTGGAGCAGGCCTTGAACCCTCAATCTTTTGACCAAAAGAAGAGAATACGAAAACAGAGCCAAGACTGCCATCTTAATGGGATAGTGTCACTTGATTTCTCCAGTTTGAATGGTTGGCCCTTAATTTCTATGTGAACTATGAAGACTTTTGCACAAGTTTGGCTTTGACCTCTGCTTTAAAATTTATTGAGGATGTCCAAATTTCATTTGTGTATAACGGGTAAGGTTGGTCTTGATTGAAGTTTCATATTGAGCTATAGCTGGCAAAAACCAGATTGGACTAATAAAACTGGGCTGGACTCGGCTGCCAAAATTAACTTTTGAAAGGTCTGTAATTTAACTCACGGCAGATTGTTTCACTCTATTGTTTTGTGATTGCATGTGCAATTGATATGAGTAAAGTTTAAAACATGTTTTTTCCACTGGACTGAATCTGATGTTACTTTGACTATTACCTTTGTTCTTTCAGATTTATTTACCCCATCCATCCATCCTTCAGGATTCTAGCCTTGGCCGAGCCTCCGGCGGTGGGCAGTAGCACTCAGCAATGGCTAGGGTCCGAACTGCTGACTATGTTCCTGTATCACAGTGTGAGACCGCTTGCCATGAAAGAAGAAGCTGATATCCTTACAAAAATGGTAATGATTGCTTGGGTTCAGATCCTGGCTTTTCCTGTCAGTTCAGGGTGTCGCACCTCCGAAGTGTACTTTGTGTTTTTCTATTACTTGCTTTTCTTGGGTTGAAATAACCACATTACGTTAAACATATCATGCTGAAATAACCATCCCCAAGGGGAGTTAGATTTTTTTCATTTTGGCGATGGTCATTCCCAGGCACTTGTGTGGCACAAATGTCTCTTATCAGACCAAGTCTGAATTTTGGCCAGGCCTTGCTGTATGTGGACACGGACTGCATCAGTATCTCTGGAATCCTGAATGGTCTGCAATCTCTCTCCATTTAGATAATAAGCTTCCTTTTTAATTCTTCCTGCCAAAATGGACTATTTTACATTTGTCTATGTTATCCTCTATTTGCCAGATCTTTGCCCACTCACTTAAACTATGTCCCTTTGTAGCCTCCTTATATCCTCTACACAACTTATTTTCATAACTATCTTTGTGTAATCAGCAAATTTAGCAACCATACCCCAGCACCCGATCCCTGTGGCATACCACGCGACACATAAGAAATAGGAGCAGGAATAGGCCATTCGGCCCCTCAAGCCTGCTACGCCATTCAATAAGGTCATGGCTGATCTGCCCCAAGCCTCAACTACTCTTTTGTGCCAGCTCCTCATAGCCTTCAACTCCCGGATATTTCAAAAATCTGTTTACCTCCTCTTCAAATACTTTCAGTGATCTAGCCTCCTCAGCTCTCTGGGCTAGAGAATACCAAACGTTCAGTACCCCATGAGAGAAGAAATTCCTTCGCATCTTAGTTTTTAATGAGTGTCCCCTTATTCTGTAACTATATCCCCTAGTTTGAGATTCTCCCACTAGTGGAAACATCTTCTCAACATTTACCCTGTCAAGCCCCCTCAGAATCTTTTACGTTTCAATAAGATCACCTCTCATTCTTTTAAACTCGAATAAATAAAGGCCTCGCCTGTTTAGCCGCTCTTGATAAGTCAACCCTTTCACCCCAGGAATTAGCCGAGTGAATCTCTTTTGAAATCTCCAATTCTTTCTTAAATGCGAGGACCAAAACTGTACACAGTACTCCAGTTGCGGCCTCACCAACACCCTGTACAGTTTACAGTTATAACAAGACTTCCCTATTTTTAAACTCCAACCCTCTAGCAATACAGGCCAAAATTCCATTTGCCTTCTTATTTCCTGCACCTGCATATTAACTTTTTGTATTTCATGCACAAGAACACTCATATCCCTCTGTGCTGCATTTTTTGGAGTTTCTCTCCATTTAAATAATAATCTGCCTTTTGATTCTTCTTACCAAAGTGCATCACCTCACACTTTCCTACATTAAATTCCATCTGCCAAATTTTTGCCCACTCACTCAACCTATCTATATCCCCTTGCAGATTCCTTATGACCTCATCACAACATGCCCTCCCACCTATTTTTGTATTGTCAGCAAATTCAGATACATTATATTGTGCCCCCTCTGCCAAATCATTAATATAGGTAGTAAATAATTGAGGCCCAAGGACTGATCCTTGTGACCCTCCATTAGTTAGATCCCTCCAACTGAAAAAGGCCCATTAATCCTGACTCTCTGTTTCCTGTGTGTTAACCAATCCTCAATCCATGCTAATGCATTAGCCTCAATACTGTGAACTCCTACCTTGTGCAATAACCTTTTATGTGGCACCTTATCGAATGCCTTCTGGAAATCCAAATACACTACATCTATCAATTCCCCTTTATCAACTCTGCTTGTTATATCCTCAAAGAGCTCTAGCAAATTTGTCAAACAATATTTCCCTTTCACAAAACCACCATGTTGACTCTGTTTGCATTAAGCTTTTTTAAAAGTCCTGCTATTTCTTCCTTAATAATGGACTCTAGTATTTTCCCAATGACAGATGTTAGGCTGACTGGCCTGTAGTTCCCTACTTTTTATCTGTCTCCCTTCTTGAGCAGGGTCGGCATATTAGCGGTTTTCCAATCCACTGGGACCCTCCTGGAATCCAGTGAATTTTGGAATATTTTGACCAATGCCTCCACTATCTCTGCAGCTACTTCCTTTTAAACTCTTGGATGCAGGCCATCAGGTCCTGGCGACTTGTCTATCTTTAGTCCCATTAGTTTGTCAAATATTTTGTCCCTCGTGATAGAGACTGTTACAAGATCTTTCTTCCTATTAGCTCCTTGCTTACCTGATATCTTTGGGATAGTTATAGTGTCCGTCACCGTGAAGACCGATGCAAAATATTGGTTTAAATTATCAACAATTTCCCTCTTCCCCATTATCAGTTCTCCAGTCACATCCCCAAGAGTCCCACGCTCACTTGAGCAAGCAAGCGCTCTTGCTTTTTATATACCTGTTGAAGCTCTTACTATTTGTTTTTAGATTTCTTGACAATTTACATTCATAAACAATTTTCTTCCTCTTTATTAGCTTTTTAGTCCTCCGCTGCTGGTTCCTAAAAATTTCTCAATCCTCTGGTCTACCACTAGTTTTTGCCGCTTTGCATGCCTTAGTTTTTGATTGGATACTCTCCTTGACCACCTTTGTTAACTACGGGTGGTTCATCCTTCTCATCAAACACTTCTTTTTGACCGGGATAAATTTTTTGCTGAGCATTATGAAATATCTGCTTAAATGTCTGTCACTGCTCATCCACTGAACTTCCCCTTAGTCTATTTTCCCAGCCCGCTTCAGACAACTCTTTCTTCATACCTCTGTAATTGCCCGTATTTAAGTTGAAGACACTGGTTTGAGACCCAAGTTGCTCGCCCTCAAACTGAATTTGAAATTCTACCATGTTGTGATTGCTACCCCCCTAAAGGATCCTTAACTACAATATCTCTTATTAATCCTACCTCATTACACAGCACTAGATCTAAAATAGCTGTTCCCAGGTATGTTCTGCAACGTATTGCTTTAAGCAACAACCCCTGATGGACTTTACAAATTTGTCTTCCATGTTACCTCTGCCAATCTGATTTGTCCAATCAATATGCAGATTAAAATCACCCATGATAATTATAGTGCCCTTCTTACACACCTCCATTATTTCCTGATTTATACTTTGTCCTACAGTAAGGCAACTCTTCAGGGGGCTAGAGGTGACTCCCACCCGTGACTTCTTCCGTTTGCTACTTCTTATTTCCACCCAAACTGATTCCACATCACGATCTGTTGCACCTATATCATTACTCACCACCGCACTGAGACCTTCCTTTATTAACAAAGCTACCCCACCTCCTTTTCCTTTTTTGCCTCTTTTACTGGAATGTCGAATACCCTTGAATATTGAGTTCCCAGTCTTGGTCACCCTGCGACCACGTCTCTGTAATAGCTATCAAGTTATATTCATTTATTTCTATTTGTGCCGTAAATTCATCTGTCTTGTTACAAATGCTGCATGTATTCAGATAAAGAGCCTTAAGCTTTGACTTTTTACCATTATTACTCATTCTGGTTCTAATTTCTGCTACACTCATCTGCTTATATATCTGCCCCTTAATGTCACACTTGGATTATCGTTTTCCTCTTCATTAGCCTGCACCTCTGCTCTCTCTTTTTGATTTTTTAAACTTTCCTTCAATTGAACCCTACCCCCACCCCCCACACTAATTAGTTTAAAGACCTATCTACAACCCTAGTTATAGGATTCGCCAGGACATTGGTTCCAGCATGGTTTAAATGAAGCCCATCCCAATGGAACAGCTCTCTCCTTCCCCAGTACTGGTGCCAGTGCCCCATGAATTAGAACTCATTTCTCCCACACCAATCTTTGAGCCACGCATTTACCTCTCTAATCTTATTTATCCTACGCCAATTTGCACGTGGCTCAGGTAGTAATCAAGAGATTATTACCTTTGTGGTTCTGCTTTTTAATTTAGGCCCAAGCTGCTCGTAGTCACTCAGCAGAACCTCTTTCCTAGTCCTACCTATGTTGTTAGTACCTACATGGACCATGACAACTGGATCCTTCCCCTCCAAGTTCCTCTCCAGCCCAGAAGGGATCTCCATAACCTTGGCACTGGGTAGGCAACACAGCCTTCTTTGTCATTGCTGCAGAGAACAGTATCTATTGCTTTTATCTATTCCCCTAACTATGCTATCCCCTATTACAACTACATTTCTCTTTTCTCCCCCCACTTGAATGGCTCCCTGTAGAAGCTCTTACTTTCCATCTTTATATTACTAGCTAGCTTTCTCTCGTACTCTAATTTTTCTTTCCTTATTAATCATTTTGTCATTCTTTGTTGTCCTTTATATTCTTTCCAATCTTCTGGCCTGTCACCCATCTTTGCGCAATGATATGCTTTTTCATTAAATTTGATACTGTTTTCAACTTTTTTAGTTAACATGGATGACGGGTCCTCCCCTTGGAATTTTTCTTTTTCATTGGAAGGTGTATATTCTGTGTATTCTGAAACATCCCTTTAAATGTCTGCCACTTAACCTTTATTGACCTATCCCTTAATCTCATTTGCCAGTTCAAGCTAGCTAGCTCTGCTTTCATATGAGCAGACGAACAAGAAGCAGGAGTAGACCATTTGGCCCCTTGAGCCTGCTCCGCCATTCAATAAGATCATAGTTGACATTTCGAGTCCTCATGACCCTTCAACAGAACAAGGGTCATGAGGACTCGAAACGTCAACTCTTTTCTTCTCTGCCGATGCTGCCAGACCGGCTGAGTTTTTTGAGGTAATTCTGTTTTTGTTTTGGATTTCCAGCGTCCACAGTTTTTTGTTTTTATCAATAAGATCATGGCTGATCTGATAGTAACCTCAAAGCATCCCACCTCCCCCTATAACCCTTGCTTATCAAGAACCTATCCACCTCTGCCCTAAAAATATTCAAAGATTCTGCTTCCACCGCCTTTTCAGGAAGAGAATTCCAAAGATGCATGAACCTCTGAGAGAAAAAATTCACCTCATCTTAGTTTTAAATGGGTGACCCCTTATTTTTAAAAAGTGACCCCTAGTTCTAAATTCTCCCAGAAGAGGAAACATCCTCTCCACATCCACCTTGTCAAGGCCCCTCAGGATCTTATGTTTCAATCAAGTCACTTCCTACTCTTCTAAACTCCAGCGGAATCCACAAGCTTAAAATGTCCACCCTTTCCTCATAAGACAACCTGCCCATTCCAGGTCTGGTAAACCTTCTCTGAACTGCTTCCAATGCATTTACATCCTTTCTGAAATAAGGTGACCAGTACAGTACTCTGTATAACTGAAGCATAATCTCCCTACTTTTGTATTCAATTCCCCTCACAATAAATGATAACATTAGATAGAAATATAGAAAATAAGAGCAGGAGTGGGTTGTTCAACTCTTCGAGCCTGCTTCGCCATTCAATATGATCATGGCTGATCCTCTATCTCAATGCTGTACTCCTGCTCTCTCCCCATACCCCTTGACACCTTTAGAGTCCAGAAATCTATCTATTTATTTCCTAAATATATTCAGTAACTTGGCCTGCACAGGGAATTCCACAGTTTCACCACCCTCTGAGTGAAGAAGTTTCTCTTCATCTCAGTCCTAAATGGTCTACTTTGTATCTTGAGACTGTGACCCCTTGTCCTAGAACCTCCAGCCAGAGGAAACATCATCCCTGCATCCAGTCTTTCCATCCCTGTCAGAATTTTATATGGTTCAATGAGATCCCCTCTCATTCTTCAAAACTTAAGTGAATACAGGCCTAGTTGGCCCAATCTCTTCTCATATGACAATCCTGCCATCCCAGGAATCAGTCTGGTGAACCTTTGCTGCACTCCCTCTATGGCAAGTATATCCTTTCTTAGGTAAGGAGACCAAAACTGCACACACTACACCAGGTGTGGTCTTACCAAGGCCCTGTACAGCTGCAGTAAGACATCCTTGTCCTGTACTCAAGTTCTCTTGCAATGAAGGCCAACATACCATTTGCCTTCTTAACTGCTTGCTGTACCTGCATGCTTGCTTTTAGTGATTGGTGTACAAGGACACCCAGGTCCCTTTGTACATCAACATTTCCCCATCTACCACCATTTAAATAATACTCAGCCATTCTGTTTGTCCGACTGAAGTGGATAACTTCACACTTATCCATGTTATACTGCATCTGCCATGTATTTTCCCACTCACTCAACCTGTCTAAATCGTGTTGAAGCCTCTTAATATCCTCCTCATCGCTCACGTTCCCACCAAGTTTTGTGTCACCAGCAAATTTGTAAATATTACATTTGGTTCCCTCATCCAAATCATTGATATATATTGTGAATAACTGGGCCCAACTACTGATCCCTGCAGTACCCCACTAGTCATCACCTGCCACTCTGAAAAAGATTTGTTCCTACTCTGTTTCCTGTCTGCCAACCAGTTCTCAATCCATGCCAATACATTACCCTCAATCCCATGTGCTTTAATTTTACACACAAACCTCTTATGTGGGACTTTATGAAAATCTTTGTGAAAATCCAAATACGCTACACCCACTGGTCCTTGCCTATCTATTCTGCTAGTTACATCCTCAAAAAACTCCAGTAGGTTTGTCAAACATAATTTCCCTTTCATAAATCCATGTTGTCTTTGTCTAACCCCATTGATATTTTCTAAGTGCTCTGTTATTGCATCTTTTATAATAGACTAGCAATTTCCCTACTACTGAGGTTAGGCTAACCGGTCTGTAATTCACTGTTTTCTCCCTCTTTTAAATAGCGGGGTTAAATTTGCCACCCTCCAATCTGCTGGGATTGTTCCGGAACCTACAGAATTTTGGAAGATGGCAACCATCGCATCCACTATTTCCATGGCCACCTCCTTTCGTACCCTGGGATGTAGATTATCAGGCCCTGGGAAATTATCTGCTTTCAGCCCCATTAATTTCTCCAACATTATTGTTTTAATAATAATTTCCTCCAATTCCTCCTTTTCACTCAACCCTTGGTTCCCTAGTATTTCTGGGAAGTTATTTGTATCTTCCTCTATGAAGACAGAGTAGTTGTTTAATTGCTCTGCCATTTCCTCGTTTTCTATTATAAATTCTCCCGTTTCAGACTGTAAGGGAACTACATTTGTTTTCACTAATCATTTTCTTTTAACACCCTTTCTATTACATACCTTCTGTTAGCTTTCCTAATTACTTGCTGTACCTGCATACTGGCCTTTTACGATTCATGCACTAAGACACCCAGATCCTTCTGCATCTCAGAGCTCTGCAATCTCTCATGATTAGATAAAATGCTTCTCTTTTATTCTTCCTGCCAAAATAGACATTTCACATTTTCGCACATTATACTTCATTTGCCAGATCTTTGCCCATTTACTTACCCTATCTATATCTTTTAATAGCCTCCTTATGTCCTCTTCACAATTTACTTTCCTACCTATCTTTGTGTCATAAGCAAATTTGGCTTCCATCGCATCCATTTCTTCATCCAAGTCATTTATATAACTTTTAAACAGTTGAGGCCCCAGCATTGATCCCTGTAGCACACCACTCGCTACATCTTGCCAACCTGAAAAAGACCCATTTATGCCTACTGTCTGTTTTTGTTAGCCAGCCATTCATGCCAATTTGCTACCTTCTATACCATGAGCTTTTATTTTATATAATAACCTCAAATGCCTTCTGGAAATCTAAGTACAGTACATCCATCAGTTCCCCTTTATCCACAGCACATGTTATTTCCTCAAAGAGCCCTAATAAGTTGATTAAACATGATTTCTCTTTCACAAAAGCATGTTGACTCTGTCTGATTACTTTGAACTTATCCAAGTGCCCTACCATAACGGCTTTAATAATAGCTTCTAACATTTTCCCTGTGACAGATGTTAAGCTAATTGGCCTGTAGTTACCCACTTTCTGTCTCCCTCCTTTGCTACCTTCTAAACTAATGGGATCTTCCCTGGGAGTTCTGGAAAATTAAAACCAATGCATCAACTATCTCTCCAGCCACTTCTTTTAAGACCTGAGGATGAAGTCCATCAGGATCTGGGCACTTGTCAACCTGCAGCTCTAACAATTTACTCAGTACCACTTTACTTCTCTGGTAATTGTAAATTCCCTGAGTTCCTCCCTCCTTTCCATTTCCTGATTTTTAGCTGCTTCTGGGATATCACTTGTACCCTCTATAGTGAAGACTGATGCAAAATATCTTTTCATTTCATCTGCCATCTCCTTATTTTCCATTATCATTTCTCCAGACTCACTTTCTGTAGGACCAACGCTCACTTTGTTAACTTGTTTCTTTTAAAATATTTATAGAAACTCTTACTATGTGTTTTTATATTTCTAGCTAGCTTTCTCACGTACTCTAATTTTTCCCTCCTTATTAATCTTAGCGTCATCCTTTGCTGTTCCTTATATTCTAACCAATTTTCTGACCTTCCACCTGGCTTTGCACAATTATATGCTTTCTCTTTAAGTTTGATACTATCTTGAACCTTTCTAGTTAACTACGGATGGCGTGTCTGTCCCTTGGACTTTTTCTTACTATCTGTTTATGTATTTGTTTTGTGTATTCTGAAATACCCCCTTAAATGTTTGCCTCTGCATCTCTATTGACCTATCCCTTAATATAATTTGCCAATTCACTATAGCTAGCTCAGCATTTGTGCCTTCATAATTGCCCTTATTTAAGTTTAAAAACATAGTCTCGGACCCATTCCTCTCTCCCTCAAACTGAGGGTAAAATTCAATCATATTATGATCGCTGCTTCTTAAAGGTGCCTTCACTTTAAGATCATTAATTAATCCCATCTTATGGCACACTACCAGGTCTAGTATAGCTTGTTCTCTGGTTGGTTCCAGAACATGATGTTCTAAGAAACCATCCTAACAATATTCTATGTACTCCTCATCTAGGTTATCTTTGCCCATCTGCCTTTTCCAGTCTATATGCCAATTAAAATCCCCCATTATCATCGCCGTGCCTTTCTGACAAACTCCCATTATTTCTTCCTTTATGCTCCACCCTACCATGTGGTTACATTTAGGAGGCCTCTACATGACTCCCACAAGTGAGTTCTTGCCTATACCATTTCTCATCTCTACCCAAACCATTTCCACATCCTGGTTTCCTGAGCTTAGGTCAATGCTCTCTATTGTGCTAATACCATCATTAACTAACAGAGCCACCCCTCCACCTTTTCCTCACTTCCTATCCTTCCTAAATATCCTGTGCCCTTCAAAATTCAGTTCCCTATCCATGTCCTCTTGCAGCCATGTTTCCGTAATGGCTATCAAATATTTATTTCTATGTGCACTATCAGTTCATCTGTTTTGTTTCAAACACTTTGTGCATTCAAATACAGAGCTTTTAGTTTTATCCTTTTATTCTTTTTATAACCGCTTGTCTCATCTGTTGATTTACTGTTAGATTTGTGTTCTCTATTCCTTCCTGTCACAGTGTGTCTATCATTTCCCATATTGGTATCTTTCTCTGTTGCCTTGTCTCTACGTTTTGGTTTACCACATCTTCCCAAATTTGATCCCTTGCCCCCACTATTCAGTTTAAAACCCTCTCTACATCTTTACTTATGTGGCTTGCAAGGACACCAGCCCCAGCATGGTTCAGGTGCAGACCGTCCTAATGGTACAGATCCCTCTTTCCCCAGTACTGATACCATTGCCCCATGAACCGGAACCCACTTCTCCCACACCAGTCTTTGAGCCATACATTCATTTCTCTAATCTTATTTGTCCTATGCCAATTTGCACGTGGCTGAGGTAATAATCCAGGAACGTTTGAGGTTCTGCTTTTTAATTTGGTGCCTAGGTCCTCTCCCTGACCATGTAGAACCTCCTTCCTCGTGCCGCCTATGTCATTGGTATCTACATGGACCATGACCACTGGGTCCTCCCTCTCCCACTGCAAGTTCCTCTCCAGCCCTGAGCAGATGTCCCGAGCCCTGGCACCGGGCAGGCAGCATCGCCATCTGGACTCTCGCTCCTTGCCACAGAGAACAGTGTCAATCCCCTTTACTGTGCTGTCCCCTACCACTACATTCCTTAGTGCTTCCCCCACTTGAATGGCTTCCTGTGCCATAGTCAGTCAGCTCATCCACCCTGCAGCCCCCACTCTCGTCCAAACAAGCTGAAAGAACCTCAAACCTATTGGACAATTGCACAGGCTGATACTCCTGCAATCCTGCCCCCTGCGTCCCCTTACTTGTCTCAGCTGCAGTCACATCCTCCTGTTCCTGACCACCTTCCAAATCTGAAGAACCAGCTGAAGAGTTGTGACCATCTCCTGGTACAAAGTGTCCAGGTAACTTTCCCCCTCCCTGATGTGTCGGGGAGTCTGCAGCTCAGCCTCCAGTTCAATGACTCTGAGCCGAAGCTCCTCAAGCCGCAGACACTTTACTGCAGGCGTGCTTGCCCTGGATAACACTGGTGCCCAGGAGCTCCCACATGATGCAGCCAAGACACATCACCTGTCCTGACATACTTGTGTACTTTAATTAATTACTGAATTATTTTATTCATGGACTGCAGTGGTTCAAGAAGGCAGCTCACCACAACCTTCTCATGGGTAATTAGGAATGGGCAATAAATGCTGGCCCAGCCAGTAATGCCCACATCCCGTAAAATGGATTTAAAAAGTACTTTTTTAAATTTACTCATTCCCTCCCTGATGCTTCATAATATTTGCAACTCAGCAACTCTGAGCTGAAGTTGCTCAAGCTGCAGAGACTTAGCACAGATATAGTTGTCCAAGACTACAATGTGTTTCAGATTTCCAGAATGCGAATGGGGAGGTGGGGGTGGGAGAATGAAATGGAATATGGTACTGATAGGGATGATATAGTCAGGGGATAGATAGATACTGTTCCCTGTAGCGGCGTCCAGGAGCTTGAAAGTGTTGTCTGCCTGGTGAAAGGGTTAAACCTTTTTCTTGCAGCTGGAGATGAACTTGGAGTGGAAGAGGATCCAATTGCAATCACAGCACACTACCATTCTTGCCATGTCTGTGTAACCTTATTTATCTAGCTAGTCAATGAGTTATTAATTTACACAGCTAAAGTAATAGCAAATCTCCTAGCTTGGCAACAAAAGAAGAACACTCACCAGCTACGAGTGCTTGAAAGGGCTATTAAATGCAGCATCTCTTCCCCCTGCACCGAATTCCCATCTGTACCAAATTCCTGACTTAGCACTCGTTCCTTGTCACACTCATGCCTTGTTGTTGCCACTTTGTGCTCCCATTCTGGTCCTTCTTTCCAGCAGAAGAATTGGAAGCTGAACCTTTATAAAAAGAGATGGACAGGAAAAGACCAGCTACTGTGCTGAGTCTGTCCCAGTCAGTTGTAGCTAAGCAACATGGCCCCCAATGTACCTGGCACACGAGCAGTCATTGTCATCTGTTGAAGATTGGATATGCTCTCTTGTACATCGTTTGGTGTCAGCGCAAAATTGTTTTCCTGCTTAGTGTTGCTGCTGTTGTACTGTACTGGAGAATCTAGAACACGAGAGCATGGTCTCAGGATAAGGGGCTGATCATTTAGGACAGAGATGAGGAGAAATTTCTTCACCAGAAGGATTGTGAATCTTTTGAATTCTCTACCCCAGAGGAATCTCCATCGTTGAATACAGCTGGGATAGACAGATTTAGTCTCTTGGGGAATCAGGGGATATGGGAAGCAAGAGGGAAAGTGGAATTGAAACCCAACATCAGCCAGGATAGTACTGAATGGTGAAGCAAGCTTGACAGACCATATGGTTTACTCCTGGTCCTATTTCTTAGGTTATTATGCTAGTGGCTGATCAGACACCTGAGATTCCCTGGAGATCATAGCAAGTGCTACGAAAAGAAGTAAGAGTTTATATTGTGCCTCTCAGACCCTCAGGAACTTGCAAAATGCTTCACTGCTAATGAATTGGCTCTGAAGTCATTTGCCAGGCAGGCACTTTTGACAGTTAATTTGCACATGGCAAAGAAACAACTGAGTTGACAGAACTCTGGTGTCAGTTCCACTGGTTTTTATATTAAAACATTTTTGATTATCATGCACTTCCTGCTGGTGTCACACTGAGTTTCTGTCACACTTTTCCTGTCATACTTTACCACTATTGTTATATATTGTTGTATTATCTATAAATTACAGAGACATGGCTGCAGGATGACATAGATTGGGGCCTGAATATTGAAGGGTACATGACAATTAGGAAGGACAGAAGGACTGGAAAAAAATGGAGGGGTAGTTCTGTTAATTGATAATGGTATTAGCATAATTGAGAGGGATCACTTAAGTTCAGGAAACCAGGATGTAGAAGGGATTTGGGTAGAGATGAGAAATGATAAAGGCAAGAAGCCACTTGTGTGAGTGGTGTACAGCACCCTAACACTAACCACACAGTAGGATGGGCTGTAAAGGAAGAAATAATGAGAGCTTGTCAGAAAGATACAGCGATAATCATGGCGGATTATGGACTGATAGCCTAAATGAGAAATTCATAGAATGTTTTAGGGATAGTTCCTGAGAACTGCACCTTGGCACAGAGAGCAGACTATACTAGAGCTGGTATTGTGCAACTAGATAGGATTAATTAATGACTTCATAGTGAAGATACCCATAGATAGCAGCAATCATAATATGATTTAATTTTACATTCAGTTTGAAGGAGAGCAGAGTGGGTCTAAGACCAATATTTTAAACAAGGGCAATTATGAGGGCATGAAAGCAAAGATAGCTGAAGTGAACTGGCAATTTAGGTTAAGAGATAGGTCAACAGAGATACAATGGCAGACATTTAAGGGGATATTTCAGGATACACAGAATAGATACATTCCAACGAAAAAGGAAAACTTCATGGGGAGGATCCACCATTCATTGTTAACTAAAAAAGTTAAGGACAGTATCAAACTTAAAGAAAAAGTATATAATTGCCCAGAGATGGGTGGCAGGTCAGAAGATTGGACAGAATATTAAAAAAAAAACAGCAGAGAATGACTAAAAGATTAATAAGAAAGGAAAAGTTAGAGTTAGAGAAAGCAAGTTAGAAATATAAAGCCAGATAGTAAGAGTTTCTATTGATACTTAAAAACAGAAAAGAGTTACCCAAGTGAGTGTTGGTCCCGTTGAAAATAAATCTGGGGAATTAATAATGAAAAAAAAGGAGAGATCAAGTGAACAGGTATTTTGCATGAGTCTTCACTGTAGAGGATATGAGTGACACCCCAAGAATAGCTGTAAATCAGGAAATGGAAAGGAGGGAGGGAATTACAATCACCAGGGAAGTGGTACTGAACAAATTGTTAGAGCTGTGGGCTGACAAGTCCTTGGATCCTGATGGACTTCTTCCAACGGTCTTAGAAGAAGTCGGTTTTAATTTTCCAAAATTCCCTCGATTTGGTGAAGTCCCATTAGATTGGAAAATAGCAAATGTAACTCCTTCATTCAAAAAGGGAGGGAGACAGAAAGCAGGAAACTACAGGCCAGTTGGCTTAACATCTGTCAAAGGGAAAATGTTAGAAGCTATTATTAAAGATGTTATAGCAGGGCACTTAGATAAACTAAAGGTAATCAAGCAGAGTCAACATGCTTTTGTGAAAGGGAAATCATGTTTAACCAATTTACTCTAGATGACCAAAGATATTCAGAATACGATGAGGAGGAAAAGAGAGGCTTTTAGCAGGTACAAGGGAAGCAAATCAGCGGAGGTATTAGTGGAGTACAGAAAGTGACTGGAGCTTAAGAAAGCAATTAGGAGAGCAAAGAGGGGAGCAATGAGAAAACTCTGGCTGGTAAAAGTGGGGAAAATCCCAAGATATTCTATGAGTATATCAATGAGAAGAGGATAACCAGGGAAAGAGTAGGGCCCATTAGGGACCAAGGTGGCAATCTATGGGTGGAGCCAGAGGATATCGCTACAGTGTTGAATGAATACTTCATATCTGTCTTCACCCAAGAGGATGAAGGTATCGAACTCGGGGAGAGAGACTGTGAGGTTTTGAGCAAATTGATATAGGGAGTAACAAGGTATTTGCATGCTTAAAAGTGGACAAATCTTCAGGTCTGGATGATTTGTGTCCCAGACTGCTGAGGGAGGCAAAGGAGGAGATTGCAGGGGCTCTGACCCAAATTTTTAATTCCTCTCTGGCCATGAGGGAGGTGCCAGAGGACTGGAGAACAGCTAATGTGGCTCCGCTATTTAAGAAGGGATATAGAGATAAGCCATGGAACGACAGGCCAGTGAGTCTCACGTCAGTGGTAGGGAAACCTCACGTCAGTGGTAGGGAGAGGAATTTCTGAAGTAGAGAATCTATCTCCACTTGGAGATGCAAGGTTTGATCAGGGGTAATCAGCATGGTTTTGTCAGAGGGAGGTCATGCCTAACAAATTTGATTAAATTTTTTGAGGAGGTGACCAGGTGTGTAGATGAGGGTAGTGTAGTTGATGTAGTTTATATGGATTTCAGCAAAGCCTTTGACAAGGTCCCACATGGGAAACTTATAAAGAAGGCAAATGCACATGGGATACAGGGTAGTTTGGTAAGGTGGATTCAAAATTGGCTTAGTTGTAGGAAGCAGAGGGTGATGACAGAAGGCTGCTTTAGTGACTGGAAGCAAGCGTCCAGTGGTGTACCACAGGGATCTGTGCTGGGTCCCCTATTATTTGTCATTTATATAAACGACGTAGATGACTATGTGGGGGGTAAGATTAGTAAGTTTGTGGATGACACGAAGATTGGCCGGGTGGTTAACAGTGAGGTTGAGTGTCTTGGCTACAGGAAGATATGGATGGGATGATAAAATGGGCAGATAAGTGGCAGATGGAATTTAACCCTGAAAAGTGTGAGGTGATACACTTTGGAAGGAGTAATTTGACAAGGAAGTATTCAATGAACGGCATGACACTAGGAAGTTCTGAGGAACAAAGGACTTGGTGTGTGTGTCCATAGATCTCTGAAGGCGGAGGGGCATGTTCGTGGGGTGGTGAAAAAGGCATATGGGACACTTACCTTTATCAGTTGAGGCATAGATTACAAAAGTAGGGAGGTCATGTTGGAGTTGTATGGAACCTTGGTGAGGCCATAGTTGGAGTACTGTGTGCAGTTCTGGTTGCCACATTATGATTGCACTGTAGGGAATGCAGAGGAGATTCACCAGGATGTTGCCTGGGATGAAACTTTTCAGTTATGAAGAGAGGTTGGGTAGATTTGGGTTGTTTTCATTGGAGCAGAGAAGATTGAAGGGCGACCTGATCGAGGTGTACAAGGTTATGAGGGGCATGGACAGGGTGGATAGGGAGCAGCTGTTCCCCTTAGTTGAAGGATCAGTCACGAGGGGACATAAGTTCAAGGTGAGGGACAGCAGGTTTAGGGGGGATGTGAGGAAAAACGTTTTTACCCAGAGGGTGGTGACGGCCCGGAATGTGCTGCCTGGGAGGGTGGTGTAGGCAACCTCACATCCTTTAAAAAGTACCTGGATGAGCACTTGGCACGTCATAACATTCAAGACTATGAGCCAAGGGCTGGAAAATGGGATTAGGTAGGTAGATCAGGTGTTTCTCACATGTTGGTGCAGACTTGATGGGCCAAAGGACCTCTTCTGCACTGAGATTCTGTGATACTGGAGTTCTTTGAAGAAATAACGTGCGGTGGATGTACTGCACTTAGATTTCCAGACGGCATTTGATAAGGTGCCACATCAACGATTATGGTGGAAAATAAAAGCTCATGGTGTGGGTGTTAACATATTGGTATGGATAGAAGATTGGCTAGCTAACAGGAAACAGAGAGTAGGCATAAATGGGTCATTTTCTGGTTGGCAAGATATAACAAGTGGTGTGCCACAGGCATCGGTGCTGGGGTCTCAACTTTTTACAATTTATATAAATGATTTGGATGAAGGGACCGAAGGTGTGATTGATGAATTTGCCGATGACACGAAGATACATAGGAAAGTAATTTGTGAAAAGGACATAAGTAGACTACAAAGGGATATAGATAGGTTAAATGAGTTGGCAAAGATCTGGTAAATGGAGTATAATGTGGGAAAACGTGAAATTGTCCATTTTGGCAGGAAGAATAAAAAAGAAACATGATCTAAATGGTGAGATATTGCAGAGCTCTGAGGTGCAGATGAATCTGGGTGTCTCAGTGCATGAATTACAAAAGGTTGGTATGCAGGTACAGCAAATAATTCAGAAAGCAAATAGAATGTTATCATTAATTGCGAGCGGAATCGAATTGAAGTAGGGAGGTTATGCTTCAGTTATACAGGGCATTGGTGAGATCTGGAGTACTGTGTACAGTATCGGTCTCCTTAAGTAAGGAAGGATATAAATGCTTTGGAAGCAGTTTAGAGAAATTTTACTAGACTAATACCTGGAATAAGTGGATTGTCTTTTGAGGAAAGGTTGGACAGGCTAGGCTTGTATCCACTGGAGTTTAGAAGAGTAAGAGGTGACTTGATCAAAACATATAAGATCCTCAGGGGCCTTGACAAGTTGGATGTGAAAAGGATGTTTCCTCTTAAAGGAGAATCTAGAACTAGGGGTCACTGTTTAAAAATAAGGGGTCACCCATTTAAGACAGATGAGGACGTTTTTTTTCTGAGGATTGTGAGTCTTTGGAATGTACTTCCCCAAAATGTGATGGAAGCAGAATCTTTGAATATTTTTAAGGCACAGGTAGATAGATCCTTCATGGGCAAGGGGATGAAATGTTATAGGAGTATGTGGGTTACAGTCAGATCAACACTGATCTTATTGAACAGTGGAGCAGGCTCGAAGGGTCAAATGGCCTACTCCTGCCCCTAATTTGGATGTTCGTATGTAAATTTCTGTACATAACTTGGAACTACTTTTCTAGGAACTAATGTTACGTGTAAGTTAATCCGGGGGCCACACTTCACAGCTGGACCAGAGACTGAAGTGATGTGTAGAGGATCAGTTTAATCTGTTTTTACTTTTGAACCGGACAGCATGGCAAAATTAAACATAAGAGTTCCTGATCTTTAGAACCTTGAAGTGTGATTATTAACAACATCTGAGAACTAAAAGACAACAAGAACACACAGCAGCTGCCACCCTTATTATACAGCATGTCTTCCAATTCAACATGAGCAACACCATGAGTGATTTGCTAATACACACTCGTTGATCTCCTCTGCGGTTGCACTCAGCGAGTGAAGACCATGTGGCGGTATCGGCCCCACCTTCTGGCTGGAAGGTCATCAGCAAGGTTGCCTCCACCAGCCCTGGAAGCCACAACTGCACTTTACATGGTTCAGGCAATAGTTGACTGAACTAATGGCTTCTGCCCCTCTGAGGCAGGATGTCCCACCTCCAAGAGCTGACGGCCCATCAAAGGGTTGGCAGGTCTTCAGTCCTAGCAGCACCACGGTGAGCATTGACCACTTTTGGGACTGCAGCAGCCCCTGGAGCAATGACCATTGGGGTAAAGATAGTTGGGGGTCAGGGCTTGCTGGGACCAATCAGGCATGGTGCGGGGTTGGGGGGGGTGCGTGGGGGGCGGTCCCTAAAGAAGGGGGTGATCTTCCAGCGAAGCTGACCCTTGCCGCTGGGATAGCCTTCTGGCTCACCAGCAATTTTTAGGTCCAGTGGGATGGAAGGCAGGAAATCGTTGGACCAATGAATTCTGATGTAATTTGGCCTCTGTTTTCAAGTCATAGACGCAGTTTCCTTAATTTTTCATAATACCTGACAAAACCTACACAATTTTGAATGCAGTGTAAGTAATAGAAACAAACTGTAAATGGGGTATAAAAACATAATTCATAAAATTTTCACATAATTCAGTTCAAATTTCTAGACTTCAACATAATCGCTATCTTTTGTGATGTTTTTCCAACAGTTGACCTTACCTCTATTGTCACTATTTTCAATCAGTTTCACAATCATTAACACAGCATTACCAACATTTATGTTTTCATTGGCCTTTTACATCTTGAATATATCCAAAGTTATTAAAATCTGAAGTTGCACAAGGACTGTATAAACTCCGCCATTTAAATGTACTTAAATAGTAACTTCTTAGTTATAAATGGGAGACAAGTATTTGAGTCAGAGTTGGTATTTCAACTGTAATTATTTACAGAATTTAAAGATAAGAATAGAAATAACGAGAAGAATGAATAAGATATTATTCAAAGAAGTATCATTTTAGTTATGAAGATAGATTGGAGAAGTTAAGACTTCTCCTTGGAAAAAAGAATGTTGAGAGGAGATTTGATAGAGGTATTCAAAATCATGAGGGGTTCTGGACAGAGTAGATAGAGAGAAATTGTTCCCACTCATGAAAGAATTGAGAAGGAGAGAGTACAGGTTTTAAATCTGTACCAAAAGAAGCAAAGGTAATATGAGAAAAACTTTTTAAAGTGGTTAGGGTTTGGAATGCACTGCCGGAGAGTGTGGTGGAAGCAGGTCCAGCTGGAGCATTCAACAGGGAATTAGACTGTTATCTGAAAAGAATGAATGTGCAGGATTACAGGGAGAAGGCGGAGATTGGTACTAGTGAGTTGCTTATTTGGAGAGCTGGTGCAATTCTGTGATTCTGCCAAGTGCTGGGGATTCCTCCCCTGTGTCCTGGTCAATACTTATCCCGCAAATGGCATCAAAAAACAGATAATCGGATCCTTACCTCATTGCTGTTTGTGGGATTGTGCTGTGCTCAATTTTGGTTGCCACATTTCCTACAGTGCAGCAGTGACTACTCTTCAAAAGTACTCCATTGCCTGTAAAGTGGCTTGGGACATCCTGAGGTTCTGAAAGCTACTGTATAAATCCAAGTTCTTTCTACCTGCTTGGAAAATTGTTGGTACATCTTGTCTTGTCCTTGCAGATTCCGCATGTCCCGAAAGAGGCTGTTGCACAGCTGTTGCGTTTTACTCACAAGCTTCGGCAGACCAGCGACCCTACAGTAAGTTCAACTTAGCCACAAAATCATACAAGTAGAACAAACCATGAGCAGACAGCTGGTCAGAATATGAAAACAGAAAATGCTAGAAATACTGAGCTGCATCTGTGGAGGGAGAAACAAAGCTAACATTTTCAGGTCTTGACCTTTCACCAGAACTAGGCTGGCCATGATACACTGTGTAGAGGAGGTTTGTTTTAATGAGGAATACTTGAATGGATATTAATTGTGAAGGACTAGTGCCTTGCCCTACAGTTTAGGGAAGTGAGAGAAACCTGTCCCAGAGTCCTGCTTGATTAGTAGCAACTGTTTTTCTGCATCTCCCAGGTCATATGGTTAGGTGGTTTGGTTGGCTTGATGGGCCTGGTGATATTTATTTGCCCTTTTTGTGCATTGGTAAGGAGTTGTTTTAAGTTTGAGAGTTTTGTGTTATCGTCCACTTTCATAGTTTTCCAAAGTTTACTGATTAGTTTGCTGATGACACAAAACTTGGTGGGAATGAGAGATGTGAGGACAATGCAGAGGCTTCAAGGGGATTTAGACATGCTAAGTGAGTGGTCAAGCACATGGCAGATAGAATATAATGTGGAAAAGTGTGAAGTTATCCATTTTGGTAGAGAAAACAGAAATGCAGAGTATTTCTTAAATGGTTAGAGGTTGGGAAGTGCAGGTGTCCAAAGGGACCTGGGTGTCCTTGTTTACGAGTCACTGAGAGCTAACCTGCAGATACAACAAGCAATGAGGAAGGGAAATGGTATTGCAAGAGGATTTGGATACAGGAGTAAGTAAGACTTGCTGTAGTTGTATAGAGCCTTGTTGAGACCGCACTTGGAGTAGTGTGTACAGTTTTGGTCTCCTTACCCAAGGAAAGATATACTGGCCATAGAGGTGTTGGCGGGATTGTCCTATGAAGACAGATTGAGGAAAATGGGCCTGTATTCTCCAGAGTTTAAAAGGATGAGGTGAACTCATTGAACTGTATAAAATTCTTAGAGGGCTCGACAGGGCAGATGCAGGAAGGATCTTTCCCCTTCAGTGGTGGGTGGGGGGGGGGTGGTCTAGAACCAGGGGGTCACAGTCTCAGAATCAGAAGTGGGCCATCTAAGACTGAGATGAAGAATAATTTCTTCACTCAGTGGGTGGCGAATCTTTGGAATTCTCTATCCCAGAGGCCTGTGGTGGCTCAGTTATTAAGTATGCTCGAGGGGCTGGGTGGTCTATTCCTGCTCCTATGTTCCTACATCCTAAAATATTCATGCCTGAAGGAATTCTTTGTCTCACTGGTGTCTCACTAGATTGTTTTCCAGAATGGATTATTTTCTAGATCAATTTGGTTGCAGAAATTAAAAGATCAGGAGGTGAAGAAGAGGTTTACCATCTCAGAAAAGTGAGGAAGTACTGTGTTTCAGAATAGGGATCAAACAAATCAAGCATTTACAACACAATTTATCAGCCAGCCAATCACTCTTGTTGGAAGGTGGGTTTGAGTCCCACCCCAGAGATTTGAACACAAAAATCTCAGCTAAAACTTCAGTGCAGAACTGAGGGAGTGCTGCACTGATGGAGGTGCCAACTTTCAAATGAGATGTTAGCTGAGACTTGTCAACCTTCTCAAGTGATCTTTAAAGATCCATAGCACTATTTTAAAGAGGAGCAATGGAGTTCTCCACAGTGTCCTGGCCAGTATTTATCACTTGACCAACATCAAAAACTGATTAGCTGATCACATCGCTGTTTGTGGGAGCTTGCTTTAAGCAGGTTGGCTGATACTATTCCATCATTATAGCAGTGACTGTGCTTCAAAAAATGTACTTCATTGGTTGTAAAAATGCTTTGGGATACCTTGAAAGACATGAAAGACATTCTTTATGCCCTTAACACTCCAAATTGTTTCACGTTTGAAAGAATGTCATTGCAGAGTAATCTTAGATCAGAATTGTTCTTCAATAGGTATTTTTTTGCAGTCTTCTTCAATTGTAAAGTAACCCTGAAAGCTTTGAGAGGAGAAATGGCTGCTAATACTGGATCATGTGTTTACTTTGTCCTTTCAGGCGCTGTCTCTGGCTTCATCACTTTCCACACGACAGTTACTCCGAATCTGCAGCCGGTTCTCGCACTATCCAGAAGAAAGTCTGTACCATGCTGTAAATAAAGCCTGTCTCTCCAGGTAGCCTGCCATTTTGTTCTTATGCGCCTGTTAACCAATGTTCACCCACTTTAGAGGCCATTATTGAGCTCTTCTCAGTATTGCTCACATTCAGTTTCACTTAAACAATGATGGGCAGAATTTTTGTATGTTTTGGCAGAATACAGGGAGGAATATTGAGTTGGGGGGAGGGAGTCACATGCAAGGGGCTGGGATGGAGGCTGCTTGATTTGCTTCCATTAATCTAAATGGAGGGAGTGTGAGGTGGGATCCATTCTGGGTGTGCAGTGTTTTTTTTTATGCTTTCATGTGATGTGGGCACCGCTGACTAGGCCAGGATTTATTGCTCATCCCTAATTGCCCTTGAGAAGGTGGTGGTGAGCTGCCTTCTTGAACCGCTACAGTCCCTGTGGTGTAGGTACACCCACAGTGCTGTTAGGAAAGGAGTTCCAGGATTTTTACCCAGCATTGCCCAGTGTTCCACTCTGTACAATGCCGAGGAGATACAGGAATACTCTACAGAAATAGTTGGATGATCAAAATATGGTTATTAATTTTGAAAGTAATGTTGGTTTAAAAAATAATTCCTACAAGTTAGGTAAAAGCATTTATTCTAGTTACTGCATGAATTTTTAATTAAAGTTATGATTTAATGTAAGATATTGCCATTCTGGGTGCAGAAGCAGAAAACCGTGATGATTTGGCAGGGTGGGGGAGGGATTTTAAACTGTGATAAAGGGTTAATGAAATCAGCCTTGCTTTTTAAAAACATAGTGAAGACCTTGAGATTACCTCAGAAAAGTTCACAAGAATATGAACGGGTTTGCTTGATGGCTGATTAGGTAACGGTCTGTTGGCATTGAAGCTGACAGATGGTGAAGGCCTTTCTGTTGATTCCTAATACACAGTGAGTCAGCTGATCGTAGCCAGAGTGGTGCTAAAAGACCTTACAGTCACTTTCAGGGTCAGGTTGGGGAGAGAAGACTGCAACTGATATGAAGTTGAAGCATGCTAGCTATGGTTGAATTGTCCACAGTCACCATCCAGGAGCATGTGTGAATTATGTCGGGTTCTGAAGGGCTGTTGGTCCCCTCGGGGAATTGCTGAAATGTAATTTTGTGCCTTTAAGAGAGGAAGGGAGAAAAGTTTAATTTAAAAACAATGGCTGGAATTACCACTGAGGTTCTTCAGCATTAGACTGGTGGAACCACTCCTACTGCACAATGGTTAAAACTGACCATTAACATATATTCTCTAAAGATACAGCAATTTGCATTTTTATAACGCCTCTAATACAGTGAAACATCCCGAGACATTTCAGAGGAGAATTGTTGGACAAAATTTGACACTGAGCTATATAAGGGGATATTAGGATAGGACACAAAAGCTTAGTCAAAGAGGCAAGTTTTAAGGAGTGTCTGAAAGGAGAAGAGATGACAGTTTAGACGTTTGGGAAGGAATTCCAGACCTTAGGCCTAGCTAACTGAAGGCATGGCCACAGCAATGGAAATTGAGGATGATAGGCCAGAATCAGAGGGTTGTAGGGTTTGAGGAGGTACAGAGATAGATGGAGGAATTTGAAAAAATGAATGCAAATTTTAAATTTGTGGCTTCGCCAGACAGAGCTGGTGTAGATCAGTGAGCACAGGGGTGATGGATGATCGGGTCTTGCTGTAAGTTCAGGTATGGGCAGCAGAGCATTTGATGAGCTGATGTTTATGGAGGATGGCGGATGCAAGGCCAGTCAGGAGATAATTGGACATTGCAGGAGGTTGAGTGAATTCAGTGCTCAGTTTATGAAGAGGGCTTAAAAATTGATCCAGATATTTGCTCAGTATGTAAAGTTTTTGAATACCAGGTGATACACATTAAAAATTTGGACACTCCAGGAATGAGAGGCTTTCATTTTAGTCAAAGCATAAATATTTACTTGGGATGTCTGTTGGAATGAATAGTGTAAATGGGTTCAGGAGGTGGAAATCTGTCTCTGCAAAGGAAACAAATGAAGGAAAATAGGAGGCAGGTCAGTGGGCTTGAGATGAATTAAAAAGGGGCAGGCTTGGCTCTCAAAATCTTTTCCTGCTCCTGATGCCAGTGTAAAACTGAGAAAATTGTATTATAATAAATACAATTTTTCACAACTTGTCATTATTTTATATCAATTATGTTGACAAAATGTGATAAACTTGAAAGACTGGAGAATCTAGGATTGTTCCCATTGGTGCAGAGAAGCTTAAAGGAGGGGGCAGATTTAATGGAAGTGTTCCAAACTATTAAAGTTTTTGGTAGAGTAGATTGTGGGGAAATCTGTTTCCAGTGGCAGGAGTGTTGGTAACTAGAGGACACAAGATTTAAGGTAATTGTCAAAAATCCAGTGGAATTGAGACATTGGGATGGATTTTGTGTTCAGTGATAAAGCAATTTTGCTCGCCACTGACTCCAAAAGCTGCTCATAAGATTCAGTGAGCTTTGTGGCATGGATTTCCCCTTCCCTAAACAGCAATTTAAATTTGGTACCACATCAAGGATCAAGGGACCTCCAGGCATCCAGCAAGCAGTGATATGAGGGTAAGCAGCCATTCATACTGAAGTATTCTCACACAGAAAACCTGGAACTTGAAAACACTGATTATCATTGCTTTCACTTTAAATTTTCAGACAGCAAAATAAACCGTTATGATTAGAATAAGATAGAAGCTAAAATATCATAGGCAAACTTTTAAAAACATTAAAATTATCTGGATTTTTTTTAAATAATGGAGAAATTTGGCATTCCACAAATATAAAACTAGATTTTCAGGGCCACTGATTGTATTCAGCAGTAATTATGAACTTAGTACGCCACTAAAGGCCAAGGGGTAACTTTTTACAGGGTTTTTAAAGTGAGATTAAAACATAAAAATGAAAGTTTTCATCAAATCATTGATTTCTTAGGGATTACAGTTTGGAGTCCACCCTCTGGAGGAATGTAGAATCACTGCCAGCAATTTCTGGATTCCCACATTATTCTGCACATGAGAGCTCCAGAAATTGCTGTCAGTTTTAATGGAGTATTGACAATGAATGCAGAGTTTCACTATCATTAACACTACAAGTATTTTACCCAGAGAGTTATGATCTGATATATACAACCTGAAAGAGTGGTGAAAGCAGATTCAATAATTCAAAAACTTTCAAATTGGAATTGGATAATTACTTAATAAGTAGAGATAAGTAGAGAGGGGTGGGACAAGAGCAGGGCTCTGGAACTAATTGGATAGTTCTTTCAAAGTGCCAGCACAGACGCGGCAAGTAGAATGGACCCCTTTGGTGCTGTATGATTCTATGAAAAGATTTTAGGTGTTTTATATTTGACATTTGATACAGAAATTTGGATCAATTTTACAAATACATACAACTATTGAGAAGCTTTGCCTTGCTATGGCAGCCATGCACCTCATCCATTTGAGATAGGTGTGTGCAGCAAGCCTGTAATGTCCAGATACATGTTGTTTGCAGACTGGGATTCATGTCTTTGCTATAAACTCTTAAATTGATAAAAACAAAAAAACTGCGGATGCTGGAAATCCAAAATGAAAACAGAATTACCTGGAAAAACTCAGCAGGTCTGGCAGCATCGGCGGAGAAGAAAAGAGTTGACGTTTCGAGTCCTCATGACCCTTCGACAGAACTTGAGTTCGAGTCCAAGAAAGAGTTGAAATATAAGCTGGTTTAAGGTGTGTGGAGGGGGCGGAGAGAGAGAGAGAGAGAGAGAGAGAAGTGGGGGGGTGGTGTGGTTGTAGGGACAAGCAAGCAGTGATAGAAGCAGATCATCAAAAGATGTCAACAACAATAGAACAAAAGAACACATAGGTGTTAAAGTTGGTGATATTATCTAAACGAATGTGCTAATTAAGAATGGATGGTAGGGCACTCAAGGTATAGCTCTAGTGGGGGTGGGGAGAGCATAAAAGATTTAAAAATATTTAAAAATAATGGAAATAGGTGGGAAAAGAAAAATCTATATAATTTATTGGAAAAAAAAGGAAGGGGGAAACAGAATGGGGATGGAGGAGGGAGCTCACGACCTAAAGTTGTTGGATTCAATATTCAGTCCGGAAGGCTGTAAAGTGCCCTGTCAGAAGATGAGGTGTTGTTCCTCCAGTTTGCGTTGGGCTTCACTGGAACAATGCAGCAAGCCAAGGACAGACATGTGGGCAAGAGAGCAGGGTGGAGTGTTAAAATGGCAAGCGACAGGGAGGTTTGGGTCATTCTTGCGGACAGACCGCAGGTGTTCTGCAAAGCGGTCGCCCAGTTTACGTTTGGTCTCTCCAATGTAGAGGAGACCACATTGGGAGCAACGAATGCAGTAGACTAAGTTGGGGGAAATGCAAGTGAAATGCTGCTTCACTTGAAAGGAGTGTTTGGGCCCTTGGACGGTGAGGAGAGAGGAAGTGAAGGGGCAGGTGTTGCATCTTTTGCGTGGGCATGGGGTGGTGCCATAGGAGGGGGTTGAGGAGTAGGGGGTGATGGAGGAGTGGACCAGGGTGTCCCGGAGGGAGCGATCCCTACGGAATGCCGATAGGGGAGGTGAAGGGAAGATGTGTTTGGTGGTGGCATCATGCTGGAGTTGGCGGAAATGGCGGAGGATGATTCTTTGAATGCGGAGGCTGGTGGGGTGATAAGTGAGGACAATGGGGACCCTATCATGTTTCTGGGAGGCAGGAGAAGGTGTGAGGGCGGATGCGCGGGAGATGGGCCGGACACGGTTGAGGGCCCTGTCAACGAACGTGGGTGGAAAACCTCGGTTAAGGAAGAAGGAGGACATGTCAGAGGAACTGTTTTTGAAGACAGATGCGACGGAGGCGAAGGAACTGAGAGAATGGGATGGAGTCCTTACAGGAAGCGGGGTGTGAGGAGCTGTAGTCGAGGTAGCTGTGGGAGTCGGTGGGTTTGTAATGGATATTGGTGGACAGTCTATCACCAGAGATTGAGACAGAGAGGTCAAGGAAGGGAAGGGAAGTGTCAGAGATGGACCACGTGAAAATGATGGAGGAGTGGAGATTGGAAGCAAAATTAATAAATTTTTCCAAGTCCCGACGAGAGCATGAAGCGGCACTGAAGTAATCATCGATGTACCGGAGAAAGAGTTGTGGAAGGGGGCCGGAGTAGGACTGGAACAAGGAATGTTCCACATACCCCATAAAGAGATATGCGTAGCTGGGGCCAATGCGGGTACCCATAGCCACACCTTTTATTTGGAGGAAGTGAGAGGAGTTGAAGGAGAAATTGTTCAGCATGAGAACAAGTTCAGCCGGACGGAGGAGAGTAGTGGTGGATGGGGATTGTTCGGGCCTGTGTTTGAGGAAGTAGCTAAGGGCCCTCAGACCATCCTGGTGGGGGATGGAGGTGTAGAGGGATTGGACATCCATGGTGAAGAGGAAGCGGTTGGGGCCAGGGAACTGGAAATTGTTGATGTGACGTAAGCTGTCAGAGGAATCACGGATGTAGGTGGGAAGGGACTGGACAAGGGGAGAGAGAACGGAGTCAAGATAACGAGAAATGAGTTCTGTGGGGCAGGAGCAAGCTGAGACGATCGGTCTACCGGGGCAGTTCTGTTTGTGGATTTTGGGTAGGAGATAGAAGCAGGCTGTCCGAGGTTGGGCGACTATCAGGTTGGAAGCTGTGGGAGGAAGATCTCTTAAATTGAGCCTAGAAAAGTATTGTAAAACATCTGGCATGAGTCAAACAAATTTATTATGTTGGGTATTAACCCCATAACCACTTGTTCATCATAGTCCCAATTTAAAGGGTTTCCCCAACAGAGAATTGTTTAAAAAACAGTGACATGATTTCATAACAAGCACATTGTGGCTAACACAGCAGATATCAGGGTAAGCCAAATATAAACATGCACTTGTTCCTCCAGGTTTTTGCCAAGCCTCGTCCGATCAACTTTGCAGAAGAATCTGAAGGATTCAGGAATTGAGGCAACATCTGATGATGTGGAGCAACAGGAAAAGGCTAACATCAGATGTAAGTTCAATTTCACTCTGGTTCTTTGTAACCCTGTTGAATTGTAATAATCCCATCTATGATTTGTACAATATTACAAACAGTTGTTTGGTAGTACAGAACTTGAACATAGCTGAGAAAAGAGACATGTCTAAGCTTTTAGTCTTGCACTCATCAGGACATTCGCGAGAATAGCAATATGAGGAGGTAAACAACAGTTTATACAGTGTATGAAGAGAGTGCTGATTGGTTGGCAAGTGGCTTTGCTATGGAGAATGCACCAGTGATGGTGATTGACAGTTAATTACCAAGCATTGTTTGAAATTTAAACCAGGCAGCTAAATCCTGATTGGTCAAGGCATTGCCCTGAAGATTGAGTTGGTGAGTGTCACTTGTTTTGTTTAACTGAAACTGGTGCAATGTGGGTACATGTTTGTTCTATCCACAAAGAACAGGGCCCTGTGTATTAATATATGTAGCTTCCAATACACTTAAATGCACCACACTGCGAGCCCAACTGACAATCTTAAATTGGTTGTCAGCGTAATTCTTAGCACACTATGCATTATTTGGCAAATATTGTCCATTCGTGGAATCACATCTAATGTTGGACACTGTGTTTTGAGTTTTGCAAACACAGGCTGGTTGGGTACAGTCTGTACCTTGCCCGTTGTGAACAGCTGTTGGGACATGCTGTTTGATATGATCCGCCAGTCTTTGGGACGTACATACCTAGCATCACACTGGCACTGAAATTTGTATACCACATTACTCATTTTTGTGATAGGCAGAACATCATTTTGGCGTGATGGCAGCATCCTGTTATTGGCGAATACCACTCGTGTTGCCACTGCATAGTTCACCTGTTGCTCAAATTTTTGAGATACCTTTCCTGTAATTTGAGGTAGACTGGGCACTTTTCAGGGCTGAAAGTGACAGCTTTAGGCCCATTCATGAGTGTGCGTGATATACAGTGCAAAATAATCTGATCAGGGTAGCTATTATCCTGCAGGATGCCTTGGATGCACCTATTTCAATATCAAGCTTGTATACTGAGCAAATGGCTCGGGCCCTATTCACAAGGTTGCCAATAAGACCAAACTTATGGTGCCAGTGTGACACTAAATATGTAGGCTACATCCCAAAGACTGGTGAATCATATCAAACAGTATGTTCCAGCCGTTGTTCGCAACGGGCAAGGTACAGACCGTATCCAACCAACCAGTGCTTGCAAAACTCAACACACACTGTCCAACATTAGATGCGATTCTGCGATTGGACAACATTTGCTAAATAACCCTCAGTGTGCTAAGAATTACACTGACACCAATTTAAGATTGTCAGTTGGACTCGCAGTGTGGCGAATTTGCATGTACTGGAAGCTACATATATTAATACACAGGGCCCTGTTCTTTGCAGACAGAAAGAACATACACACTTTGCAAAACAAAAACAGAATTACCTGGAAAATCTCAGCAGGTCTGGCAGCATCGGCGGAGAAGAAAAGAGTTGACATTTCGAGTCCTCATAACCCTTCAACAGAACTATGTGAATCCAAGGAGAGGGGTGAAATATAAGCTGGTTTAAGGTGGTGGGGGGGAGAGAAGTGGAGGGGGGTGGTGTGGTTGTAGGGACAAGCAAGCAGTGATAGGAGCAGATCATCAAAAGATGTCACAGACAGAAGAACAAAAGAACACAGAGGTGTTGAAGTTGGTGATATTATCTAAACGAATGTGCTAATTCAGAATGGATGGTAGGGCACTCAAGGTATAGCTCTAGTGGGGGTGGGGGAAGCATAAAATATTTAAAAATAATGGAAATAGGTGGGAAAAGAAAAATCTATATAAATTATTGGAAAAAACAAAAGGAAGGGGTAAGAAACAGAAAGGGGGTGGGGATGGAGGAGGGAGTTCAAGACCTAAAGTTGTTGAATTCAATATTCAGGCCAGAAGGCTGTAAAGTGCTTAGTCGGAAGATGAGATGCTGTTCCTCCAGTTTGCGTTGGGCTCCACTGGAACAGTGCAGCGAGCCAAGGACAGACATGTGGGCAAGAGAGCAGGGTGGAGTGTTAAAATGGCAAGCGACAGGGAGGTTTGGGTCTTTCTTGCGGACAGATTGCAGGTGTTCTGCAAAGCGGTCGCCCAGTTTACGTTTGGTCTCTCCAATGTAGAGGAGACCGAATTGGGAGCAACGAATGCAGTAGACTAAGTTGGGGGAAATGCAAGTGAAATGCTGCTTCACTTGAAAGGAGTGTTTGGGCCCTTGGACGGTGAGGAGAGAGGAAGTGAAGGGGCAGGTGTTACATCTTTTGCGTGGGCATAGGTGGGGGTTGAGGAGTAGCGGGTGATGGAGGAGTGGACCAGGGTGTCCCGGAGGGAACGATCCCTATGGAATGCCGATAGGGGGGGTGAAGGGAAGATGTGTTTGGTGGTGGCGTCATGCTGGAGTTGGCGGAAATGGCAGAGGATGATCCTTTGAATGCAGAGGCTGGTGGGATGATAAGTGAGGACAAGGGGGACCCTCTCATGTTTCTGGGAGGGAGGAGAAGACGTGAGGGCGGATGCGCGGGAGATGGGCCGGACACAGTTGAGGGCTCTGTCGACGACCGTGGGTGGAAAACCTCAGTTAAGGAAGAAGGAGGACATGTCAGAGGAACTGTTTTTGAAGGTAGCATCATCGGAACAGATGCGACGGAGGCGAAGGAACTGAGAGAATGGGATGGAGTCCTTACAGGAAGCGGGGTGTGAGGAGGTACAGTTGAGGTAGCTGTGGGAGTCGATAGGCTTGTAATGGATATTGGTGGACAGTCTATCACCAGAGATTGAGACAGAGAGGTCAAGGAAGGGAAGGGAAGTGTCAGAGATGGACCACATGAAAGTGCTGGAGGGGTGGAGATTGGAAGCAAAATTATTAAATTTTCCAAGTCCTGATGGGAACATAAAGCAGCACTGAAGTAATCATCGATGTACCGGAGAAAGAGTTGTGGAAGGGGGCCGGAGTAGGACTGGAACAAGGAATGTTCCACATACCCCATAAAGAGACAGGCATAGCTGGGGTCCATGCGGGTACCCATAGCCACACCTTTTATTTGGAGGAAGTGAGAGGAGTTGAAGGAGAAATTGTTCAGCGTGAGAACAAGTTCAGCCGGACGGAGGAGAGTAGTGGTGGATGGGGATTGTTCGGGCCTCTGTTTGAGGAAGTAGCTAAGGGCCCTCAGACCATCCTGGTGGGGGATGGAGCTTCTTCCTCGAACAGAGGCCCGAACAATCCCCATCCACCACTACTCTCCTCCGTCTGGCTGAACTTGTTCTCACGCTGAACAATTTCTCCTTCAACTCCTCTCACTTCCTCCAAATAAAAGGTGTGGCTATGGGTACCCGCATGGGCCCCAGCTATGCCTGTCTCTTTATGGGGTATGTGGAACATTCCTTGTTCCAATCCTACTCTGGCCCCCTTCCACAACTCTTTCTCCGGTACACCGATGATTACTTCGGTGCTGCTTCATGCTCCCATTAGGACTTGGAAAAATTTATTAATTTTGCTTCCAATCTCCACTCCTCCATCATTTTCACGTGGTCCATCTCTGACACTTCCCTTCCCTTCCTTGACCTCTCTGTCTCAATCTTTGGTGATAGACTGTCCACCAATATCCATTAGAAGCCTAAGGACTCCTACAGCTCCTCACACCCCGCTTCCTGTAAGGACTCCATCCCATTCTCTCAGTTCCTTCACCTCCGTCGCATCTGTTCCGTTGATGCTACCTTCAAAAACAGTTCCTCTGACATGTCCTCCCTCTTCCTTAACCGAGGTTTTCTACCCACGGTCGTCGACAGGGCCCTCAACCATGTCCGGCCCATCTCCCGCACATCCGCCCTCACGCCTTCTCCTCCCTCCCAGAAACATGATAGGATCCCCATTGTCCTCACTTATCACCCCACCAGCCTCCACATTCAAAGGATCATCCTCCGCCATTTCCACCAACTCCAGCATGATGCCACCACCAAACGCATCTTTCCTTCATCCCTCCTGTTGGCATTCCGTAGGGATCGTACCCTCCGGGACACCCTGGTCCACTCCTCAACCACCACCTATGGCACCTCCCGATGCCCACGCAAAAGATGTAACACCTGCCCCTTCACTTCCTCTCTCCTCACCGTCCAAGGGCCCAAACACTCCTTTCAAGTGAAGCAGCATTTCACTTGCATTTCCCCCAACTTAGTCTACTGTATTCGTTGCTCCCAATGCGGTCTCCTCTACGTTGGAGAGACCAAACGTAAACTGGGCGACCGCTTTGCAGAACACCTGCGGTCTGTCCGCAAGAATG
Source organism: Carcharodon carcharias (assembly GCF_017639515.1). NCBI lineage: Eukaryota > Metazoa > Chordata > Chondrichthyes > Lamniformes > Lamnidae > Carcharodon > Carcharodon carcharias. The sequence continues at coordinate 82,171,327 of NC_054484.1, forward strand.
ACCCAAACCTCCCTGTCGCTTGCCATTTTAACACTCCACCCTGCTCTCTTGCCCACATGTCTGTCCTTGGCTCGCTGCATTGTTCCAGTGAAGCCCAATGCAAACTGGAGGAACAACACCTCATCTTCTGACTAGGCACTTAACAGCCTTCCGGACTGAATATTGAATTCAACAACTTTAGGCCTTGAACTCCCTCCTCCATCCCCACCCCCTTTCTGTTTCTTCCCCCTTCCTTTTGTTTTTTCCAATAATTTATATAGATTTTTCTTTTCCCACCTATTTCCATTATTATTAAATATCATGCTTCCCCCACCCCCACTAGAGCTATACTTTGAGTGCCCTACCCTCCATTCTTAATTAGCACATTCGTTTAGATAATATCATCAACTTCAACACCTCTGTGTTCTTTTGTCTATGACATCTTTTGATGATCTGCTCCTATCAGTGCTTGCTTGTCCCTACAACCACACCACCCCCCTCCACTTCTCTCCCACCCCACCCAACTACGCCCCCCCCCCCCACCGCCCCCCCACCGCCCTGCCCTTAAACCAGCTTATATTTCACCCCTCTCCTTGGATTCACATAGTTCTGTTGAAGGGTCATGAGGACTCGAAATGTCAACTCTTTTCTTCTCCGCCGATGCTGCCAGACCTGCTGAGTTTTTCCTGGTAATTCTGTTTTTGTTTTGGATTTCCAGCATCCATAGTTTTTTGTTTTTATACAAACTTTGCACCTGTTTCAGCGAAACAAAATAAGTGACAGCCATTTGCTGACTCATTCCTCAGGGCAATGCCTGTGGTGCATTCTCCATGGCAATGCCACTCTTCACATCAGAATAAATTGTTTTCCCCTCATATTATTCTTCGTATTCTTGTGAAGTGTCCTGATGAGTGCAAAATGCAAAGCTCAGATACATCTCTTTATATTGCAAATATTAAATCAGTGATCTGTCTGCAATTCCAGGTGAAATCAATTCTGGGATTCTTACAATTGGGAAGGTTTCTGTTCCATTGTACAATCCAGATGAAAAGATGAAAGTACCAGACGTTCTCTTTTATGAAAACACTCAGGTAATTTTGATTTTCAGATTTCTAGTTGCCGTCATGAAGGGAAAAGAAGGACTTACATTCTTGTTGCAACTTTCATGTTCCAAAATGCTTTTAGCAAGGAAGTACGTTTTGAAGTGTAGTCACTGCCCTAATATATGAAACATGGCAGCCAATTCTGGGCAAAGCAAACACCCACAAACAGCAATGTGATAATGATCAAATTATCTGTTTTAGTGATGTTGGTTGAGGGATAAATATTGGTCAGGAAACCAGGGATAACTCCCTTACTCTTCTTCGAATAGTACCATGGGATCTTTCACATCCGCCTGAGAGGGCAGTTGGGGCTTCACGTTAATGGCTGATCCAAAAGATCCCACCTTCAGGAGAGCTCAATACAACACTGGAGTGTCAACCCAGATTTTGGGTTCTGGAGTGGGTCTTGAACCCACAACCTTCTGCTTTGGAGCCAACAATGCTGCCACTGAGCCACTCTATGGCTGGAACATCGTAGCTAAGACCTTACTTGGCGTTGATGGGTCCAGTGCAAGATTAAGGTTTAAGCCAGAGAGCATGAGAAAGATTTTTTGTATTTGCAGTTTTATAATTACTAGAATTGGTGATTGAAACACAAACCATGCTAATATTATAGAATTTTCTAGATAGAGAGTTGTAAAAATTTGGAATAAAGAGATATGGAAACAGAGGATAGAAGCTGATGAGAAGCTCTTTCTGAGAAGGCCCACTACATATTGGTCCACGCAGGCATTTGACGGACCACTGTCAGTCCATCACTGGGATCAAAGATCCCAGGAGCAGAGGTTCCACTGGCCGAGAGCTGCTAGCTAATCAGAGGCCAACGGATCTATTGAATGGCAGCGCCACCAGGGAGGTGGTGTCCGCTGCTGGTACAACACCCACCAGAGGCCTGGGATCATCACTGGATCCCAAGTCAGAGGTGAGTGATGGTGGGAGGGGTGGTCGTAGGCTGTGAATCATGGGGGAGGGGGGTCAGCAGCAAGAGCAAGGGGGTGGCTCCCAGCAGCACCCCCACCCCCCTTTCATGAAGCACTAAGTGTCTTTGAATGAGGGACTTCTCCTGGGAGTCTGCAAGCAACGATGAAGCAACAATGGAAGCAGATTTTCTGTGGAAAATGCTGGAATTACTTGGCAGCATTTGTGCAGAGAAGAAAGTATGTAACCATTTCAGGTCTTATGACAGTAGTCAGGACCAATGCTTCTGACCTGTTGAGTGTATGAGTCAGTTTTTATTATCTTTTTAAAAGTACATGGCTTTTATGATTCCACCTTGTACTCTTTAACAGTTAGGTAGCAGTGTAATTAATTTTATCGCCCATTGGATTATCTTTTTGTTATGTTGGTTTATGTAGCACTTGGAACGTTTTACTACCTTACGTGTGCTGTATGAATGCAAGTTGTTGTGTACACGTATGTAGCTGGTGCAAATGCAAGTTCAGTCGAGGCATTCAAGAGGGAATTGGATCATTATCTGAAAAGGAAAATTATGCAGGTTTACGGGGAAAAGGCAGGGGAGTGACACTAGGTAAATTACTCCATCAGACAGCTAGCACAGACACGACTGGCCAAATGGCCTCCTTCTGTGCTGTAACTGTTCTGCCATTCTATCTATAGTAGACACAAAAATTAGATGAGAAAAACTCCAGTACTGGAGAAATTTGGGAACCATAGGTGTAAAATTACATGTTCCTCCCAAGTACTGCCAAAAGTTGCATATGGGAGCTCAAGGAGTATACCAACAAAGCCAAGGAGCTGAGGGCACACATGGTAGCATGATATCATTGCTATAACGGAAACTTGGCTTAAAGAGGGGCAAAATTGACAGCTCAATATTCTTGGATTTAGGGTGTTCAGATAGGATAGGGGAGGATAATAAAGTTGGGGGTGTAGCATCATTGGTTAAAGAATCAATTACAGCTGTGAGGAGGGATGATATACTAAATGCATCAAATGAGGCCATATGGGTTGAGCTCAGAGGTATAACAAAAAGGGGGCAGCCACACCACTAGGAGTGTACTATAGATCCCCAGATAGTGGAAGGAAGTTAGAAGAGCGAATATGTCGGCAAATTTCTGAGTGCAAAAACAATAGAGCAGTAATAGTTGGGGATTTCAACTATCCTAATATCAACTGGGATACAAGCAGTGTAATAGGCACAGAGAACACAAAATCCTTGAACTGCATTCAAGAGAAGCCCAACGAGAGGGAGTGCAATTCTAGGTTTAGTCTTAGGAAATGAAGCTGGGCAAATGGGTGAAGTAGCATTGGGGAATCATTTTGGAGGTAGTGGCCAAAATACGGTTAGATTTAACATTATTATGGAAAAGGATAAAGATAGAACAGAACTAAAAGTTCTAAATTGGGGAAAGACAAATTTTACAAAGTTGAAAGGTGATCTGGCGAAAGTGGACTGGTTCCAGCCACTTGAAGGGAAATCAGTGACAGACCAGTGGGCGGCATTCAAAGGCAAGATTCTACGGACATAGTGTGGACATGTCCACACAAAGGAAAAGGGTGCTCCTACCAAATCTAGAGCCCCCTGGTTATCTAGAAGCATAGAGGGTAAGATAAAGCAAAAAAAGAAATCTTAGGACAGTCGCAAAAAATTAATACGTTAGAAAGCCTAGAGGAGTATAGAAAGTACAGGGATGAAGTAAAAAATAAAATCAGGAAAGCAAAGAGGATATGAAAGAATATTGGCAGGTAAAATCAAAGAAAATCCTAAGATGTTTTATCAGTAAATTAAGAGGAAGAGAATAACGAAGGAAAGGCTAGGGCCTATCAGAGATGTACGTGGTAACTTGTGCGTTGATGCTGAAGATGTGGGCAGGGTTCTCAATGAGTACTTTGTCTCTATCTTCACTAAGCAGAGGGATGATGCAGACATTCTAGTTAAAGAGGAGTCTGAAATATTAGATACAATAAGAATAACAAGAAAGTAAATGCTGGAGTGACTGACATCCTTGAAGGTGGATAAATCACCAGGGTCGAATGGATTGTATCCCAGGATGTTATAGGAAGCCAGGGAGGCAATACCAGATGCCCTGAGGATCATTTTTTTAATCCTCACTAAGAGAGGTGCCAGAGGATTGGAGGTCTGCAAACATTGTACCATTATTTAAAAAGGGTGCAAGGGATAGGCCAAATAAATATAGGCCAGTCAGTCTGACTTCGGTGGTGGGAAAATTAATAGAATCAATTCTGAGACACAGGATGAACTGTCTCTTAGAAAGGAACGGATCAATCAGGGATAGTCGACATGGTTTTATTAGGGGAAGGTCATGTCTTATTAATTTAACTGAATTTTTTAAGGAAGTAACAAGGAGGATTGATGAGCGTAGTGCAGTAGATGTGGTCTACATGGATTTTAGTAAGGCATTTGACAATATCCCACATGGCAGACTGTTCAGAAAAGTAACAGCCCATGGGATACAGGGAAATGTGGTGAGTTGGATTCAAAATTGGCTCAGCAATAGGAACCAAAAGGTAATGGTCGATGGATGTTTTAGCGAACGGAAAGCTGTTTCTAGGGCGTTCCACAGTGCTGTGTTGGGTCCCTTGATGTTTGTTGTATATGTTAATGGTTTGGACTTAAATGTGAGTGGCATGCTTAGGAAATTTGCAGATGACACAGAAGTCGACTGTGTAGTTGATATTGAAGAAGATAGCTGTTGTCTCCAGAATTATATCAATGGTTTGGTTGAGTGCATGGAGAAGTGGCAAATGGAATTCAGTCTGGAGAAGTGCGAGGTAATGCATTTTGGGAGGGCAAACAAAGCTATAGAATATTCAATAAACAGGAGGATATTGAGAGGGGTAGAGGAAGTGAGATCTTGGAGTGCATCCCCACAGGTTCCTGGAGGTGGCAGGACAGGTAGATAAGGTGCAAAAGAAAGCATATGGAATGCTTTCCTTTATTGCATGAGGTACAGAATACAAAAGCAGGGATGGAATGCTGGAACTGTGTAAAACGCTAGTTAGGCCACAGCTGGAATTTTGTGTACAGTTCTGGTCACCACATTACAGCAAGGACATAGTTGCTCTGGAGAGAGTACAGAGGAGATTTACAAGAATGTTGCCAAAGCTGGGGAAAATTGCAGCTATGAGGAAAGATTAGTAGGCTAGGGTTGTCTTCCTTAGAACAGAGGAGGCTGAAGGTCACTTAATTGAGATGTACAAAATTATGAGGGGCGTAGATAGGGAAGCCTTGTTTCCCTTAGTGGAGAGGTCAGTTAACAGGGGCACAGATTTAAGGTGATTGGTAGAAGGATTAGAGGGGTTATTAGGAAAAACCTTTTCACCCAGAAAGTATTAGGTGCCCGGCTTGTTGGTGGAGGCAGACACCCTTGACTCATTTAAAAGGCACCTGGATCTGCACCTGGAGTGCTGTAACCTGCAAGGCTGGAAGGTGGGATTAGTATGGGCAGCAAGTTTGTTCAGCCGGCGCTGGCACAATGGGCTAAATGGCCTCTTTCTGTACCATAACATTTCTATGGTTCTACGTTACACAAACCACATGTCATGTCTCCAATTACTCATGTAGTGTAGCCTAATATGTTGTTTCCGGAAAAAAATCCATATACTTTGTACAGGAATGAATCAATGATTGCTTCCGCCATCAAAGGGAGCCTTTTCTATAGATCACTAGTCTCAACAAATAAAATTAACACTCCATTGCTTTATTGGATGAGAATTTCTATTTGTGCTAAGTTCTGAAGAGCTGCAACTCATTAGATTGTCAGTGTAGTTCAGGCTGTTCCAGTGTTCAGGTTATTTCAAAGATACATATTTCATCCCATGTTGGCTCGGAAACTCATTTCCAGCTCTATGCACCCTGAATGTTTCCTCCTGAAAACAGCACAAAACAATTTTCCCCTCTTTTATTCCCCAAAATGATATAGATTGAGGGAAGATCAAGCTAAATTGTAATGTAGTCCAATGTTGGACATGTCATGTTGTTAACAAAGTCACTGCTGCTACAAGTCAATATGACCGTAGCAGGTGGAGCAGGATGTGTAAATGAGGGACATATTGTTATCGACAGCAAATGGAGGTTAGCAGTTACAGAGCTTTTGGACAAGTGACCAGAGTATCAAATTATTGTTGGCAAATTTTGCTTGTCAGGAGGAATCCTAACAGCTGGAGCATGTGGAATGTTTCCATTGTGTGGATAAGTTGTCACTTGAAATTTGATTTGCCTGACCTGTTTTTTTAACCTATATTCTTTATTCACTGAACAGATTTTGCTAAGAAAAACAATTGATCAGATGCTAACAAACAGTTAGAATGCTCTGAGTTATTTGGCCTTATTAATACTAACCTAGATTCTTTGGCAGTCATTCCAAATGACCTCTCTGTTCATTGGACAACTTGCCAACAGCAATAAATATGTGCTGTTCTGGCCTGGATTATTCTTTAAATTACCAACAGCTTCATATCTCTAGAGTCAAGTGATTTCCAAACTTTTTTCTGTCACAGATCTAATTCTTTTCCATTTCACAAGGTTGCAGATACTTATCGATGAGAGCGGTCATTTGGCCCATCTTGATTCCTCCAACCAGAACAACCCCATCCTTCTTTCACTGCAGCATCTAATTCTTTCTAGAATTATTCTTCTTTCCCAGAAGTCAATTCCCAAGTGTTAATCACTCCATGTGAAGAAGAATGAGAGAATGGAGAATAGCACGTGCCCATGTTATCCCTGGAGATGGACCCTGGGGCTCCAGGTGCAGATCCACAGTGCTGGTTTGTCATCGGCAGCAGATATCAAATTAGATATCAATTGTTAGAAATAAGAGCGGAAGTAGGCCATTCGGCCCCTTGAGCCTGCTGCACCATTCCATAGATCATGGCTGATCTGATTGCGGGCATAACTCCACATTCCTGCCTGGCCTTTGTAACCCTTGAGTCCCTTATCAATCAAAAAACTGTCTAATTCAGTCATGAACATATTCAATGACTCAGCCTCCATTGCTTGCTGGGAAGGGGAATTCCAAACACTAATGACCCTCTGAGAGAAAAATTCCTCCTCATCTCCATTTTAAATAGGAGATATCTTATTTTTAATCTATGCTTTCTTGTTCTAGACGTCTCCACAAGTGGAAACATTCTCCCAGCATCTATCCTGTCAAGTCCCCCCTAATCATATGTTTTCAATAAGATCACCTCTCATTATTCTAAACTCCAATTTGGAATATGGAATATGGAGTTACCTGCTCAACCTTTCCTCATAAGACTTAGTTGAGTGAACTTCTATGAGCTGCTTCTAATGCAATTATATCCCTCCTTAAGTAAGGAGACCAAGGTGCAGTGTCACTAAGGCCCTGTATAATTGTAGCAACACTGTCCTACTTTTATATTCCAACCCTCATGTAATAAAGGCCAGCATTTCACTTGCTTTCCTAATTATTTGCTGTACCTCATGCTAGCTTTTTGTGATTCATGTACCTAGATCCTAGATCCTTCTGTACCGCAGTATTCTGCAGTCTCTCTCCATTTAAATACTATTCTGCTTTTCTATTCTTCCTGCCAAAGTGGACAAGCTCACAATTTCTCATACTATACTCCATCTGCCAAATTTTTGTCCACTCACTTAACCTATCCTGACCTCTTTGCAGACTCTTTGTGCCTTCTTTCTTTCCTACCAATCTTTGTGTCATCAGCAAATATAGCCTGCATATACTTGGTCCCTTTATCCATATCATTAATATAGATTGTAAATAGTTGAGGTCCCAGCACTGATCCCTGTGGCACTAGGCACAATTTGCCAACTCAAAAACAACTAATTTATCCTGGCTGTCTGCTAACCTGTCCTCTCTCCATGCTAATTATGTTACCCTCAACACCATGAGCTCTTAACTTGTGTAGAAACCTTTTATTTGGCACTTTATCAAATGCCTTTTAGAAATCCAATTGGACCATATCTACTGGTTCTCCTTTAATCTCCCTGCTTGTTGCTTCCTCAAAGAACTCTAATAAATTTTTCAAACATGATTTCTCTTTCACAAAACTATGTTGACTCTACCTGATTGGATTATGATTTTCTAAAGGTCCTCCTTAACAATTGATTCAAGTATTTTTGTTTTGACAGATGTTAGGCTAACAGGCCAATAGTTTCCTGCTGTCCGTCTTCCTCCTTTCTTGAATGGAGGTGTTACATTTGCTGTTTTTCAATCCGCTGGGACCCTTCCAGAATCCAGGGAATTTTGGAAGATTACAAACAAAGTATCCACTGTCTCTGCAGCCATTTCTTTTAAGATCCCAGAATGCTGGCCATCAGCTCCAGGGTACTTGGCAGCCTTTAGTGCCAATAGTTTTTCCCAGTACTTAAGAGTGTAGGGTGTACCCACATCACATGGACTGCAACGGTTCATGAAGGCAGCTCACCACATCTTCTAAAGGGCAATTAGGCATGGTCATTAAATGCTGGCCTAGTCAGCAACACCCACATCCTGTGAAAGAATAAAAAAAGCTTAAAAGGGCAGAAAACACGTCTTCCCCTCTGCTACTCTGTCAGCATTCCGAAGGGACTGTTCCCTTCATGACACCCTAGCCCATTCCTCAATTGCCCCCAACACCTCATGCTCTTCCAATCCAGAGCATATAACACCTGCCATTTTATCATCTCTGTCCTCACTGTGCAAGGCCCCAAACACTCCTTCCAGATGACCAGCGATTCAGTTGCACATCTTTCAATCTAGTCTACTGAATTCGCTTCTCATAATGTGGTCTCCTCTAAAATGGGGAGACCAAACGCAGATTGGGTGAAAGCTTTGCAGGACACCGTCACTCAGTCCTCAAGCTTGACCGCAAGCTTCCGGTTGTTTACCAGTTTAATTCATCACCTTTTTCTCATGCTCACATTTCTGTCTTCAACCTGCTGCAGTGTCCCAGTGAAGCCCAACACAAGCGTGAGGAACATAACCTCAACTTCTGATTAGGCACTTTACAGCCTCCTGCACTCAACAATGAGTTCAACAACTTCAGATCATAAGCCCTGTTCTTCATTTGAATCTTTTTTTTTGGCCACGTGCCAGTCTGAATCTTGGCCTTCATGTTTTTGCTTTCAGTCACAGCTGTGCATTATTCTGTCATTCACATTCTGAACCAATGCTTTGTTTCTTTACTACAAACTTTACCACTCCCTTTGCCTTTTGTTCCATGACATCCTTGTCATTTAATATCTGCTGCCCTCTACCCTATCCCAGACCTTCCCTTTTGCCCTTCCTTCCCCCCTCCCCCTTTCAACAGCATAAACCCCATCACATTTCTACCTTCCTTCAGTTCTGAATAAGAATCATATTTGATTTGAAACCTTAACTATTTCTCTCTCCATAGATTCTGCCAGACCTGCTGAGTATTTCCAATGCTTTCTGTTTTTATTTCAGATTTCCAGCTTCGGTATTTTTGCTTTTATTTTAGTAAACTCGCGAGTCGTGATGACCCACTCTGCAGTACAAAGCATCAACTTTGCTTTTTCACACTGTTTCGAGATAATCCAGCTGTAAAGATTATGTCCAATATGGAAACATAACTTGCTCTTTTCTCAGGCATTTTCCTTCTCTGCAGCAGAAACTCTGATAAAAGCAAAGCAGCTTAAAAATTAAACTTTCCATTAACAAATCAAGGCATGTTGAAATACTCACTTTTCTCATTTTTGACTATCATTTATGTACCTGCCAATTTGTAAACACCCCTCAGCACAGCAATTAAACTATAATTGACCAAATGACTTGGCTATTTATAATTCATCTTAAATTGAGAAGCCTGACCCTGAATATATATGGTTGCATTCTAGTGTCAGAATATTCCATTAGACACAGGAACAAGAGTAAACCATTCAGTCTCATAAGCCTGTTCCCCCACTTAATCAGACCATAGCTGATCTAAATCTTAACTCCACCCAGCTAACTTGGTTCGATAACCCTAAATGTTCTTAACAGTGCATTATCCAAGTTGCCTTGATTGATGCAACAGGAAAGTCATAAGGCTTTTCCTTCATTTTAACTAAAATATTCACTTGAGATGTTTGGTATTTCTTTAGCACATGGAGGTGATGGAAGATATGCTCAAGGACTTTCTGCTTGGGGAACATCTTCTACTGGTTGGAAATCAGGTGAGTCCTTAATATTGAAGGAGTGAATTTGTAGTTAATTACTTAACAAACCTCACCCTGCCCACCACTGATTAATTACACCGCGCCTCAGATAAAACCTCAGGATCAAGAAATGTAAAATGTGACCTTTGAATAGTTGACAAGCTACAGTATCAAATTGACAGATAACTATAACTTCAAAGTATCTTAATCCCTCCTCCTCCTTCAGGTACCATGCCCTATTAGGGTGTTGGCGACCGTGGACTTCAATTGGATTGGTCCATGATTATACTTGGCAAAATACTGCAGTGGTTTGCCATTGCCTTCTGCAGTATGGCTGACCAGGTAACTCCCACTTTTTACTGCCTGCCAACAGGCATTTTGGAAGGATTTACTGGTTGACAGTCAACCTGTTTGGCCATATTATGGACTGGGACTTGGAGATGCTACCACTGCTACAGGACCTCCCCACTATAAAATAATCTGTATTTAACTGGATTTCTTTCCCATCACTTCCAAAAGATGCAATACATCCAGCATTAAAGCAAAAAACTGCGGATGCTGGAAATCAAAAACAAAAACAAAAATACCTGGAAAAACCCAGCAGGAATGGCAGCATCTGTGGAAAGGAGCACAGTTAACGTTTCGAGTCCGCATGACTCTTCAACAGAAGAGTCATGCGGACTTGAAATGTTAACGATACATCCAGCATATTTTGTACTTCATATTTTGCTGAAAAACCTTGTGAATAGGGCCCCGAGCCATTTGCTTACCATGCAAGCTTGATGCCGAAATAGGGGCACCGAAGGCATCCTGCAGGATAATGGCTACCCTGATCAGATCATTTTGCTGTATATCATGCAAACTCATGATGGGCCTAAGGCCATCACGTTCAGCCCTGAAAAGTGCCCAGTCTACCTCAGGTTACCTTGGTCGGGCAAGGTATCTCAAAAATTTGAACAACAGGTGAAGCAAGCTGTTTCATGCCGCTACTATGCAGTAGCAACATGAGTGGTATTTGCCACTAACAGGATGCTGCCTATCTCCAAAATGAGTTATGTGGTATATGAATTTCAGTGCCAGTGTGAAGCTTGGTATTTAGGCTGTATGTTCCAAAGACTTGCGGATCATATCAAATAGCATGTCCCAGCCGCTGTTCATAACAGGCAAGGTACAGACTGTACCCAACCAGCCCGTGCTTACAAAACCCAAAACACAGTGTCCAACATTAGATGTGATTCTGCAGTTGGACAACATTTGCTGAATAACCCTCAGCTAAAAAATTACATTGGCAACCAATTTAAGATTGTCAGTCGGGCTCTGTGTGGCACATTTGCGTGTACTGGAAGCTACATATATTAATACACAGGGCCCTGTTCTTTGCCGACAGAAAGAACACGTCTTGTTTCCGCTAAATAAAATAAGTGACAGCCATTTGCTGACTCATTCTTCAGGGCAATGCCATGACCAATCAGGGGCAAGCTGCCTGGTTTAAATTTCAAACAATGCTTGGCACTTAACTGTCCATCACCATCACTGGTGCATTCTCCATGGCAATGCCACTACCAATCAGAGTCCACTTGCCAACCAATCAACACTCTCTTCACATACAGTATAAATTGTTGTTTTCCCCTTATATTGGTATTCTTGCAAGTGTCCTGATGAAAGATGAAAAGCTTTGAAATGTCTCTTTTTTCAGCAATACTCAAGTTCTGTACTACCAAACAACTACTTTATATCTTCTTGTGTGATCATTCTGAGTCATTAGCACCCAGATAGGATTAAGTGGGATTGCTGTCTTGCCCCAGCTGATATCGGTCAGAGTTCAGTGTATGTTTTTCTTTGACTTCCCTCCCACCCACCTCCCATGGCTGAATACTTTATATTTTGTATGTTCACAGTGCAGTATTGCTCACGAATGAGGAATGGCACCTCAGGTTTTGAGTCCCCTTGATTCTGTACATTATAATACGGGATACATCATGCCTTCAGGGAACAAATGGAGAAAAGGGAGAATGTAATTTTAAATATGGCATCCTTAATCTGAATAATTTAGCTATCAAATTAATTTTTACCTACCTACAATAGAAATAATTGTAAGTTGTTGGGTACTGTGCGGTGTGTTTGCCCAGTTATGACCCTAAGCTGTAGCCCACTGTACTCAGAATCCTTTGTTGTAAAGTAAGTATTTACATTTTCTGCCATTTCTTTTTCGGGCCAATGGTGTCTGCACCAGCAGCTAGTAGCAGATGAAGTTCAATGCAGAGAAGTGTGAAGTGATTCATTTTGGTAGGAAGAACATGGAGAGACAGTATAAAATAAGGGATACAACTCTAAAGAAAATGCAGGGGCAGAGGGACCTCAGAGTATATGTGCATAAGTAATTAAAGGTGGCAGGACAGGTGGAGAGAGCAGTTAATAAAGCATATAGTTTCCTAGGCTTTATTAATAGAGACATAGAGTACAAGAGCAAGGAGGTTATGCTGAACTTATATAGGACACTAGTTAGGCCTCAGCTGGAATATTGTGTATAGTTCTGGGACCGCACTTTAGGAAGGATGTAAATGCATTGAAGAGAGCGCAGAAGAGGTTTACAAAAATGGTTCCTGGGATGAGAAACTTCAGTTAGGAAGATGGACTGGAGAAGTTGGGACTCTTCTCCTTGGAGAGGAGAAGGCTAAGAGGAGATTTGATTGAGGTGTTCAAAACCATGAAGGGGCTGGACAGAGTAGACAGGGAGAAACTGTTCCCGCTGGTAAAAGGATCGAGAACAAGAGGGCACAGATTTAAAGTGATTTGCAAAGGAAGCAAATGTGAAATGAGAAAAAATTTCTCCACACAGCAAGTGGTTCGGGCTGGAATGCACTGAGGAAAGTGTGGTGAAAATAATCTAGCATAATTTACTCTCTTGTAACCTCACAGAATGTTGAAAACCTCAATTAGATTCTCCCTTAGCCTTGATTCACTGCAAAAAGCAGTGACTTTTCAAGCCTTTCTTTCCTATATTAAAATTGTGGCCACATTATTGCTTTACAGCAAAGTTAGTATTTATATAATTGCCTTCCTGAGGTTGTGAAAGGTGCTAGATGAATGCAAGTCTTTTTTCATGACCCTCGTTCCTGCTACTCCTGTGAGTACCCATTCCCTTCCTTTAAAGTGATGCCCAAGGTTGCACTTGTTCAGAAATGACTGCAAATGCCAAAGCTTTGCTGTTCATCTTTGGTTGGGTCATGGCTGTAATTAGTGAAAAGAAGTTCACTGGCTTTGCTCTTTCCAGATTAGTGCTGCACTAAACATTAAAGGATCAAAACAGTAGGCACTGTGTGCTTGAGAAGATTCATTCATTTTTAATGAAGCTTAAAAAATCATTATAAGTTGTGGATCTGGCCATGAGACAGGAGAATTTATCCAAAGCTATTTTCTGATTCATTATCAAGTTCTTGTTCCCTAACTATGCATATATTTGCACATCAGTGAGCTTCAATGCAAGCTATTTGTGGCTTGCAATTAATTTAAACTGATATTAGACAAAAGACATGAAGGTTAGCTGCAGTAGCCGAATGAAAACACCTATTCCACCAATTGTAAATGTTTAATTTAAAAGAACATTTTCATAGACACAGCATCAGCAATGAAGATTAATTTGCATGGTGTTGGGCAGTCCACCCGCCTGTAGGCCAATTGAGGCCCTTAAGTGGGCAATTCATGTTCACTTAAGAGCCTGACCCAGTCACTACTGGGATTTGACCAGCTACGATAGAAGCCCATGTCAAGCACCCAGCACAGCAAATTTCCCTGCACAGGCTGGTGGCGGGCAAAGGTGGGGTCCCTACTTAACGGCCCCCAATGTGACCCCCAACCCCCCTCTGCCCCTCAGGTTCCCCTCTGTCCTTGGCCTCTCAAACCCAGCCCCCAACCCCTTGGCCAAGGCCTGCCAGTATGATACTGGTGAGATCTCCAAATGCCTACCAAGCCCCAATCCAACACTGAATGTCTCCTCAAGCTCCCTAGTGCAGTATTGGGAATGGCCCTTGCTACCAATGGCACTGCTGGTACAGGAGGGTTGTTGTCCTCCAATTGGCGGGCATCTCTCGGAGGTGGGATTCTTTCTTCTGCTGAGTGAGCTTCCCTGATGTTTTTTTCACTGGGGGTGCAGGGACCACGGTGCTACGTGAAATCTAATCCACAGATTACAAAAGCAAGATCGTAATTTTGAAAATGTGTTCGACCTTTTGCAACATTGATTAGAAGATAGGAGGGTTGGAATAGAAATGGCTATGCAAGCCAGTTCATCTAATGTGAACTCTATTGGGGCCTCAGCTTCTCATTATCTCTATAAAGGGTTAGATGAAGGGATAATGAGCTATATATCCAAGTTTGCAAATGATATTATGTGTCAGAGTAAGTAATTAAGTTGTGAAGGGGTGTGGATTGATTATGCGTGTGGACAAAATTGTGACATTGTGTGCAGAAGTGTGAAGCTGTCCACTTTGGATCTAAGAATGATGGATCAAAGCATTTTCTAAATGGTGAGAAACTAGGAACTGTAAAAGCCGAGTGAGATTTAGGGGTCACGTACTAAAATCATTAGAAAACTAGTAGATAAATGCAAAAAGTAATTTAAAAGGCTAATAGAATGTTGGCATTTATCTTAAAGGGGCTGGAATACATTGCAAAGAGGTGGGATTTCTGTTACAGTTGTACAGAAGTCTGTTTAAACATCATCTGGAAATTTGCATTCAGTTCTGGGCACCATGCATCAGTAAGGATATATTGGCTTAGGAGGGAATGGAGGGCAAATTTACCAGAATAATAATGGTACTGCTTGGTTAAATTATGAGAATGAGTTTAGACGAGGCTTGTATTGTTTGAATGTAGCAGAATATGGGGCACTCTAATTGAGGTTTTTAAGATGATTAAAGGAATTAGGAATTGATTTTGAGGGCTCAATGGAGTGAACAGGCATGGAAATTCACACCGTTGGCTGGCATGTTGGTTTGCCTAGTTCATCTTACCTCTGAGCAGTTTTCCTGGAGCAGGTTGCATGTGCACCAGGGCTACCCATCACAAGTGGTGGGCAGCCAGTTAAGGGTCCTTGAAGTTCTATTAAGGCCTGTTGTACAGGCTCTCCCAGAGACTAGGCCAGCTGCCTGAGGTAGCCTTTGGGTGGCAGATCAGAGGGCCAGAACTCCAGGCAGGCTTTGAGGCCCACCCAGCCTCCCTTGCTTCAGCTGCAGCCGTAGGCCACTCTGTGTTGGGGAATCCCCTTCTCGATGGTGACCTGGCTGCTTTTAAGTTTTAATTTTTAAGTTTTAATTTTTTAAGTTTAAAAAATTGGAGAGAAAGCACCTCCATCCTGAGGTACTCTATCACTCACTCACCTGAAATGGCAGCTTACTCCCCCTTCAGTACTAGAGGTCTTAGAGGACACCCCATTCTGCTGAGCCTACACTTCTAGTGATCTCCCAAGAATGCTCCAATTTCAACACACTGTGGCCACACAGTGATTTGCCGTGGCTCTGAGATTTGGTGCTCAGGAACAGTGTGTGCTGCTGGATTATAGATTATTATTTCCACTATTCTAGAGTATCTGTAACAACTGTGTATCTGAGTTTATATAGAAACTGTTCTGGTATTCTCTGCTTCTCAGCATGAATATTCTAAAGATGCATGTACTTTAATATTGCATTTCATCTGTGGGGTATGGACAACTGTTGGTCCAAGAACTTAATTTGACCCACTGTACATTAAGGTACAGTAATGACTGTTCAATCCCTTCCTTGCTGCATATACCTGAGAACTGCCAAACATTCCTTATTCTGCATCCTCCAAAAAATATAGGATAGAAGTTCTAATTGACCAAGCTCACATACAGTTAATGCAGAGATAAAAACAAAAAACTACGAATGCTGGAACAGGTGCAAAGTGTGTATAAAAACAAAAAACTGTGGATGCTGGAAATCCAAAACAAAAACAGAATTACCTGGAAAAACTCAGCAGGTCTGGCAGCATCGGCGGAGAAGAAAAGAGTTGGCATTTTCAGTCCTCATGACCCTTCAACAGAACTGAGTAATATCGGGAGAGGGGTGAAATATACGCTGGTTTAAGGTGGTGGTGGGGGGGGGGGGGGGGGGGGGGGGGGGGGGGGGGGGGGGGGGGGGGGGGTGTGGTTGTAGGGACAAGCAAGCAGTGATAGGGGCAGATAATCAAAAGAAAAAAGAACAAAGAGGTGAAGATGGTGATATTATCTAAACGAATGTGCTATTTAAGAATGGATGGCAGGACACTCAAGCTACAGCTCTAGTGGGGGTGGGGTGGAACGACTAACAGGGCATAAAAGGTATAGATTTAAAAATAATGGAAATAGGTGGGAAAAGAAAAATCTATATAAATTATTGGAAAAAACAAAAGGAAGGGGGAAGAAACGGAAAGGGGGTGGGGATGGAGGAGGGAGTTCAAGATCTAAAGTTGTTGAATTCAATATTCAGTCCGGAAGACTGTAAAGTGCCTAGTTGGAAAATGAGGTGCTGTTCCTCCAGTTTGCGTTGGGCTTCACTGGAACAATGCAGCAAGCCAAGGACAGACATGTGGGCAAGAGAGCAGGGTGGAGTGTTAAAATGGCAAGCGACAGGGAGGTTTGGGTCTTTCTTGCGGACAGATTGCAGGTGTTCTGCAAAGCGGTCGCCCAGTTTACGTTTGGTCTCTCCAATGTAGAGGAGACCGCATTGGGAGCAACGAATGCAGTAGACTAAGTTGGGGGAAATGCAAGTGAAATGCTGCTTCACTTGAAAGGAGTGTTTGGGCCTTTGGATGTTGAGGAGAGAGGAAGTGAAGGGGCAGGTGTTGAATATTTTGCCTATGCATGGGGAGGTGCCATAGGTGGTGGTTGAGGAGTAGGGGGTGATGGAGGAGTGGATCAGGGTGTCACGGAGGAAATGATCCCTACGGAATGCTGTTGGGGGGGGTGAAGGGAAGATGTGTTTGGTGGTGGCATCATGCTGGAATTGGCGGAAATGGCAGAGGTTGATCCTTTGAATGTGGAGGCTGGTGGGGTGATAAGTGAGGACTTATCACATCCGCATTCAAAGGATCATCCTCTGCCATTTCCGCCAACTCCAGCATGATGCCACCACCAAACACAACTTTCCTACACCCCCCCCCCCCCCCCCGGCGGCATTCCGCAGGGATCGTTCCCTCCGTGACACCCTGGTCCACTCCTCCATCACCCCCTACTCCTCAACGATCACCTATGGCACCTCCCCATGCCCACGCAAAAGATGCAATACCTGCCCCTTCACTTCCTCTCTCCTCACCGTCCAAGGGCCTAAACACTCCTTTCAAGTGAAGCAGCATTTCACTTGCATTTCCCCTAACTTAGTCTACTGCATTCGTTGCTCCCAATGCGGTCTCCTCTACATTGGAGAGACTAAACGTAAACTGGGCGACCGCTTTGCAGAACACCTGCGGTCTGTCCGCAAGAATGACCCAAACCTCCCTGTCTCTTGCCATTTTAACACTCCACCCTGCTCTCTTGCCCACATGTCTGACCTTGGCTTGCTGCATTGTTCCAGTGAAGCCCAACGCACACTAGAGGAACAGCACCTCATCTTCCGACCAGGCACTTTACAGCCTTCCGGACTGAATATTGAATTCAACAACTTTAGGTCTTGAACTCCCTCCTCCATCCCCACCACCTTTCCGTTTCTTCCCCCTTTTGTTTTTTCCAATAACTTATATAGATTTTTCTTTTCCCACCTATTTCCATTATTTTTAAATCCATACCTTTTCATGCCCTTCTTTCCACCCCACCTCCACTAGAGCTATACCTTGAGTGCCCTGCCATCCATTCTTAATTAGCACATTTGTTTAGATAATATCACCACCTTCAACACCTCTTTGTTCTCTTGTCTGTGACATCTTTTGATGATCTGCTCCTATCACTGCTTGCTTGTCCCTACAACCACACCCCTCTCCCCCCATCTTAAACCAGCTTATATTTCACCCCTCTCCTGATATTACTCAGTTCTGTTGAAGGGTCATGAGGACTCAAAATGCCAACTCTTTTCTTCTCCTCCGATGCTGCCAGACCTGCTCAGTTTTTCCAGGTAATTCTGTTTTTGTTTACGGTTAATGATTTGTACTATAGTACTATGTGTTCTATTTTTACACAGAACTCAGCCCTGAAAATCAGCAGGTTAACACCTATTTCAAAATAGTACACAAAGTAATATGTTATATAAGCGTATTACGTATTTGTACATCAGCCTCTCTGGTTGGAATTCGAACCCTTGTGAGTTTGTAGAAGATTGCACAATAAGCACTTGCACAAGCATATTGCAGAGAGGCAGTGTTGGAAGTGGTTTCCTATTCGTATACCTGAGGACCCGTGTCACTGTGTCAGTTTGATTTTGTCCACCTAAAGGTTCCTTGTTCATCACATTGAATTTCTTGTTGTTAAATATTTGGAACCAAGTCTTCAGCCTCCCTACAAGAATAGATGTGAACAGACAGCATTAGAGCACCAAACATTGTGCTGGTTAATGAAGTCTTTCGGGTTATTTGTGCTCCTTCTCCCAACAGCTTAGGTTGTATGCACTGGGTGACGAGCTTTGACCTCACCAGAGACCAATCCCCTGCCCTTTAGACAGCCATTCGAAGAGCCACCAAAGCAGGCAGAAAGAAACTGGAACATCGACATGCAAGGGCTAAAACAGAAAATGGAATCTTACCCTGAGCTCAATATGTGCCCCTGCTATGCTTTGGTTGCAAAGTATGTCTCCTGCACTGAGCCATTTAATGCAGCAAATAAATCAAAGTACCTAAATGTCTCCACATTCAGGCAGTATCTCTACAAACATCTATTCAAAGCTCTAAGGACTGTGTTAAATAAAGCTCAACTGAATGTGATGACATTTATTAGACTTATGGTGATTTGTCTATCTTGCTGTGAAATACAACACTCTGAAGGGCGTTGACAAATTATAGTAAAATAATTTTTTTCATTTGCTCATAGGATTTGGGCGTTGCTGGCAAGGCCAACACGTTGCTAATCCTTAGTTGCTCTTGAGAAGGTGAGCTGCCTTCTTGAACCGCTGCAGTCCCTGTGGTGTAGGTACACCCACAATGCTGTTAGGGAGGGAGTTCCAGCATTTTGACTCAGCAACAGTGAAGGAACGGGGATATAGTTCCTTGTGGATATTGAGCCAAATTTGGTACCCTTCCTTTTGCAATATATTGGGATCCTATGAGTGTAAATAGTTGAGGCCCCAGCACTGATCCCTGTGGCACTTCAATAGTAACAGCTTGCCAATCTGAAAACAGCCCAGTTATCACTGTTCTCTGCTTCCTCAGTTAACCAATCCTCCATCGATGCCAATATGTTACCCCACTACACCATGTGCTCTCGTGTTATAACCTTTGTGGCCTTTTGGAAATCCAAGTACACCATACCTACATGTTCCCCATTATCCACCTTGTTTGTCACTTCCTCAAAGAACACTAATTTGAGTATTGTTGAAAAAACACATTTTGTTGAAGCTTTTCATCTTGCACTCAGCAGGACAATTGCAAGAATACCAATGTCAGGGGAAGCAACAACTTTATAGAGTATGAGAAGAGAGTGCTGATTGATTGGCAAGTGGACTCTGATTGATAGAGGCGTTGCCATGGAGAATGTACCAGATAATGGTGACTGACAGTTAACTGCCATACATTGTTTGAAGTTTAAACCAGGCAACTTGACTCTGGTCAAGGCATTGCCCTGAGGAATTAACCAGCGAGCGGCTGTCACTTATTTTGTTTAGCTGAAACAGGTGTTTTCTTTCTTTCAGTAAAGAACAGGGCCCTGTGTATTAATATATTTAGCTTCCAGTACACGCAAATGAGCCACATTGCAAGCCCAACTGACAATCTTAAATTGGTGTCAGTGTAATTTTTAACATACAGGATTATTTAACAAAAATTGTCCAATTGTGGAATCACATCTAATGTTGGACACTGTGTTTTGAGGTTTGCAAGCACGGGCTGGTTGGGTACAATTTGTACCTTGCCCATTGTGAACAGCAGCTGGGAAATGCTGTTTGATACAATCTGCCAGTCTTTGGGATGTATGGTCTACATACCTAGCAATTACCTCCTTAATAATGAATTCAAGCAATTTCCCTATGACAATACGCTGTCATGTGCTGGGATGCTGCAGAGCTGCCCAGCTCAGGTATCATATTACCGGATATACAAACATAAAACTGACAGGCAAGAAAAGACCAGCTGCTCTATCAAGCTGCCTGTCATGAAGAGTGACGTAGCTTAGCACACCACTCCCTTGAATCAAAGCACGACATAACAGAACAAGAATAATAAAATCAGATGGATCACTCAGTTGTGAACTAGTCATCAGTGCCAGACATGACATAGGCACACCCATCCCAGTTATCCCCGCAAAGTCCTCATCACTAATATCTGGAGGCCCTAGCCAAAATTGGAAGCGCTTTCCCTGGACTAGTTAAACAACAGTTGAAAATAAGCATACTCTCACTATCAGACCTTTCAATCAATATCCAGACTCTTTGATCACCACTCCTGACATGGGAGTGGTATATAGTCACATGGAAGTGACCCTGGGAGTCCTCAGCAATGACTCTGGACCCCATGATGCCTCATGGTGTCAGTTCAAACATGAGCAAGGAAACCTGCTGATTACCACCCTCCCCCAGCTGACTCCATGTTGATCCCCACTTGGAGGAAGCATTGAGAGTAGCAAGGACACAGCATGTGTTCTAGGTATGAACGTCAATGTTGGTAGTACCATCACTAACAAAGCACACCAAGCCCTGAAAGAAATAGCTGCCTGGCAGACTTGCGGCAACAGAATACCAATCATGTCCTCAAACTCACTACCTGTCACGGATGCATCTTCTGCATGATAGTATAGGTAGGAGTAAGCATCACGCAATCCTTCTGGAGACAAAGTCCCATCTTCATACTGATGCGAGCCTCGGTCATTGCATATAGCGCTTGTACTGTACAGTTTAGCACTTTGAACTGGGGCATCCATGAGGTGCTGTAAGCCATCAGCAGCAGCAGAAATGCAGTCCACAATCCGTAATCTCATCAACCAGCATATCCCTCACTCTACCATGACCATCAAACCAGGTGACCAACCATGGTTCAAGGAGGAATGTAGGAGAGCTTGCCAGAAGCGGCATCTAGCATACTTGAAAATAGGTTGCCTATCTAGTGAACCTATAGCACAGGACCATATGTATGCTAAACAGTGGAAGCAGCATGTGATAGACAAAGCTAAGCAATCCCACAACCAACAAATCAGATAAAAGTTCTGTAGGCATGAATGGTGGTGAACAATTAAACAAACAACTCCATTCTTAATAATGGCTTGGCCAAGCATGACAGTGCAAAAGACAATGTTCACAACCAACTTCAGCCAATTCCTCTCTACTGGTTGGATTCATACCTAGCTCAAAGGAGGATGTTATGGTTGATGGAGACTGATCAGCTCAGTCTTAGGGCAACACTGCAGGAGTTCCTCAGGGTGGTGTCCTTGGCCCAACCATCTTCAGCTGCTTCATCAATAACCTTGCCTCCATCATTTTTTTAAAAATTCATTCACGGGATGTGGGCTTCGCTGGCTGGGCTAACATTTATTGCCCATCCCTAGCTGCCCTCGAGAAGGTGGTGGTGAACTACCTTCTTGAAGTGCTGAATTCCATGTGGTGCAGATACACCCACAGTTGCGAAGGGAGTTCCAGGATTTTAACCCAGTGACAGTGAATTAACGGCGATATATTTCCAAGTCAGAATGGTGAGTGGTTTGGAAGGGAGCTCCCAGGTGGTGGTGTTCCCAACTATCTGCTGCCCTTGTCCTTCTGGTAGTTTCCCTCTGGAATGTGCTGTCTAAGGAGCCTTGGTGAATTCCTGCAGTACATCTTGTAGATGGTGTACGCTGCTACGACTGTTCGTCGATGGTGGAGGGAGTGAATGTTTGTGGATATGGTGCCACTCAAGTGGGCTGCTTTTTCCTGGATGGTGTCAAGCTTCTTGAGTGTTGTGGGAGCTGCACTTATCCAGGCAAGTGGGAAGTATTCCATCACACTCCTGAGTTGTGCCTTGTAGATAGTGGACAGGTTTTGGGGAGTCAGGAGGTGAGTTACTCGTCGCACGATTCCTAGCCTCTGACCTGCTCTTGTAGCCATTGTATTTATATGGCTAGTCCAGTTCAGTTTCTGGTCAATGGTAACCTCCAGGATGTTGATAGTGAGGCATTCACTGATGGTAATGCCATTGAACATCAAGGGGCGATGGTTGGATTCTCTCTTTTTAGAGATGGTCATTGCCTGACACTTGTGTGGCGCGAATGTTACTTGCCACTTGTCAGTCCAAGCCTGGATATTGTCCAGGTCTTGCTGCATTTGGACATGGACTGCTTCAGTATCTGAGGAGTCGCGAATGGTGCAGAACATTGTGCGATCATCAGCGAACCTCCCCACTTCTGACTTTATGATGGAAGGAAGGTCATTGAAGAAGCAGCTGAAGATGGTTGGGCTGAGGACACTACCCTGAGGAACTCCTGCATTGATGTCCTGGATGTGAGGTGACTGACCTCCAACAACCACAACCATCTTCCTTTGTGCTAGGTATGACTCCAACCAGCAGACCGTTTTCCCCCTGATTCCCATTGACTCCAGTTTTGCTAGGGCTCCTTGATGCCACACTCAGTCAAATGCTACCTTGATGTCAACAGCAATCACTCTCACCTTACCTTGGGAGTTCAGCTCTTTTGTCCATGTTTGAACCAAGGCTGTAATGAGGACAGGAGCTGAGTGGCCCTGACGGAACCCAAACTGGGCGTCAGCAAACAGGTTATTGCTAGGAAACTGCCACTTGATAGCACTGTTGATGACCCCTTCCATTACTTTACTGATGCTGGAGAGTAGACTGATGGGCAGTAATTGGCCGGGTTGGATTTGTCCTGCTTTTGGTGTACTGGACATACCTGGGCAATTTTCCACATAGCTGGGTACATGCCAGTGTTGAGGCTGTACTAGAACAGCTTGGCTAGGGATGCGGCAAGTTCTGGAGCACAAGCCTTCAATACTATTGCTAGAATGTTGTCAGGGCCCATAGCCATTGCAGTATCCAATGCTCCCAGCCATTTCTTGATATCACGCAGAGTGAATTTAATTGGCTGATGAAAGGCACCGGTGATGCTGGGGACCTTAGGAGGAGGCCAAGATGGATCAACCATTCAGCACTTCTGGCTGAAGGTTGTAGCAAATGCTTCAGCTTTATCTTTTGCACTGATGTGCTGGGCTCCTCCATCATTGAGGACAGGGATATTTGTGGAGCCTCCTCCTCCAGTGAGTTGTTTAGTTGCCCACCACCATTCCCGACTGGATGCGGCAGGACTCCAGAGCTTAGATCAGATCCGTTGGTTGTAGGATCGCTTAGCTCTCCCTATCACTTGCTGCTTATGCTGTTTGGCACACAAGTAGTCCTATGTTACAGTTTCACCAGGTCGACAGCTCATTTTTAGGTATGCCTGGTACTGCTCCTGGCATGCCCTCCTGCACTGTTCATTGGACCAGGATTGATTCCCTGGCTTGATGGTAACAGTAGAGTGGGGGATATGCCGGGCCGTGAGGTTACAGATTGTGTTTGAGTACAATTCTGCTGCTGCTGGATGCCCACTCTTGTGTTGCTAGATCTGTTTGAAAACTATCCCATTTAGCACAGTAGTAGTGCCACACAATACGATGGAGGTATCCTCAATATGAAGGTGGGATTTCACCTTCACAACGACTATGTGGTGGTTACTCCTCCTGATACTGTCACGGATAGATGCATCTGCGGCAGACAGGTTGGTGAGGATGAGGTCGAGTATGTTTTTCCCTCTTGTTGGTTCCCTCACCATCTGCCGCAGACCCAGTCTAGCAACTGTGTCATTTAGGACTCGGCCAGCTCGGTCAGTAGTGGTGCTACCGAGCCACTGTTGGTAATGGATATTGAAGCCCCCCACCCAGAGTACATTCTGCACCCTTGCCACCCTCA
Organism: Carcharodon carcharias; assembly: GCF_017639515.1. NCBI lineage: Eukaryota > Metazoa > Chordata > Chondrichthyes > Lamniformes > Lamnidae > Carcharodon > Carcharodon carcharias. The sequence continues at coordinate 82,195,570 of NC_054484.1, forward strand.
ATGCTTCCTCCAAGCGGTGTTAAACATGGAGGAGCACTCATTCGTCGGCTGAGGGAGGACAGTACATGGTAATCAGCAGTAGGTTTCCTTACCCATGTTTGACCTGATGCCATGAGACTTCATTTGGTCTAGAGTCAATGTTGAGGACTTCCAGGGCAACTCCCTCCTGACTGAATATCACTGTGCTGCCACCTCTGCAGAGATGTTGATCTGGGATATTATCTGTAAGGTATGATTCCATGAGATTAACTATGTCAGGCTGTTTCTTGACTAGTCTATGAGACAGCTCTCCCAATTTTGGCACTCACCCCCAGATGTTGGTAAGGAGGACTTTGCAGAGTCGACAGGGCTGTGATTGCCATTGTTGTGTCCAGTGCCTAGGTTGATGCTGGGTGGTCCATCTGGCTTCATTCCTTTTTTGAGACTTTGTAGTGGTTTGCTAGCTAGGCCAATTCAGAGGTCACTTAAGATTCAACTACATTGCTGTGGGTCTGGAATCACATGTAGGCCAGATCAGGTAAGGACAACAGATTTCCTTCCCTAAAGGGCATTAGTGAACCAGATAGGTTTTTACCATGATTTCATGGTCATTATTAGACTTTTAATTCCAGATTTTTTACTGAATTCAAATTCCACCATCTGCTATGGCGGGATTCGAACTTGGTCTCTGGATTATTAGTCGAGAAACAATACCATCTCGTAGGTTAGAAGTGAGGCTGTTCATCAGGTTAGAGGTGGAGCAGGTGAAGTTGGATAGAAGGTTGGCAATAGGTGGGGAGATTGAGAGAGTACTTACTCTTGTTCTGCTATTAACACATTCTGCCGTTTACTTTTATGCCAATATCAGCACCTTCTTTAGCCTTTACCACTACTATTAACACTCCCTTTGCCTTTTTAACCGTGACATCCCTCCTTAGCCCCCACCTATTGCTGACCTAGCTTCACCTGCTCCATCCCCCTTGAACAGTATAAAATCCATCATATCACATTTCTATTTCTCTTTAGCTCTGAAGAAGAGTCAAATGGCTCGAAACATTAACTCTGTTTCTCTCTGCACAGATGCTGTCAGACCTACTGAGTTTTTCCATCATTTTCTGTTTTTATTTAATTATTTGTGCCCCATCAGTACCAGGCAATGGACACCACCGACAAGAGTGAGCATAAACACCTCCCTTTGACATTCATTGGCATTACCACTACTAATCCTGCACCATTGGCATCTTGGGGGTCACCATATGACCAGAAGCTCAGCTGGACCAACCACATAATTGCCATGGTGACTAGAGCAGGTCAAAGGCTAGATGTTCTTCAGTGATTGGTTTGCTTCCTGAGCCCCGCAAAGAGCATCTACATTGTCTAAAGGTAAAAGTCAGGAGCGTAGTGGAATATTCTCTACTTGCCTGGACAGGTGCGGCTGCAACAAGACTCAAGAACATCATCAACATCTCTGAAAAAGAAGTCCTTTAGATCAGCCCCTCCCTTTACCTCACTCACTTAGCCAAATTTCCTCTAAGGTCCTCTTGCCCTAGCCCTGAACTGCCATTTTTCTCTTTCTTCCATACCACCCCTCGTGCCCTTGCCGAGATCATCTTGTCCAAGAGACCCACCAAGCTTGACCCTATTCTCACCATATTACTCAGCACCCAAGTTCTTTTCTTGGCTCCCATGTTAGTTCATTTTGTTAATGGATCTCTCTGCTCAGCTGCTGCCCCTCTCTCAATCAAATTTGCCTGTGCTTGAAAAACAACCCTTGAGCCCTCCGTCCTTGCAAACTACTGACCCATTGCCAACCTCCTTTTCCTCTCCAGAGTTACATACGAGCACACGTAATAGGAGCATAAATAGGCCAATCAGCCCTTCGGCATTCTCCACCATTAGATAAAATCATGGCTGATCTGTTTGTCTTTCAAGTTCCACATTACCATCTACCCCCGAAAACCTTTTGATTCCTTTGCCCAGCAAGAATCTATCTACCTCTGCTTTAAAAACATTCAATGACCCCGCTTCTACCGTCTTCTGAGGCAGAGAGTTCCAAAGTCGCACAACCCTCTGAGAGAAAAGATTTCTCCTCATCTCTGTCCTAAAAGGGCAACCCCTAATTTTAGTTCTGGACTCACCCACAAGAGGAAACATCCTTTCCAGGTCTGCCTTATCAAGACCATTCAGGATCATATACACTTCAATCAAGTCACCCCTCCTCTCCTAAACTCCAGTGGAAACAAGCCCAGCCTGTCCAACCTATCCTAATAAGACAACCTGCTCATTCTGGGTATTAATCTAGTAAACCTCCTCTGAACTGCCCCCAATGCATTTACATCCTACCTTAAATAAGGAGACCAAAACTACACACTGTATTCGAGGTGCGGTCTCATCAATGTCCTGTATAACTGAAACGCAACATCCTTACTTTTATGTTAAATTCCTCTCATAATGAAGGATGATATTTCATTAGTCTTCTCAATTACATGCTGCATGCTAACTTGTTGTAACTCATGCAAGAGACACCTAGATCCCTCTGCACCTAGGAATTCTGCAGTTGTTCTCCATTTAAGTAATACTCTGCTTTTTTATTCTTCCTGCCAAAGTGAACAACATCACATTTTCCCAAATTATACTCCATCTGCCAGATTTTTGCCCGCTCACTCAACCCATCTGTCTGCAAACTCCTTATGTCATCTTCATAACATACTTTCCTACCTATCTTTGTGTTGTCCGCAAATTTAACCACGATGCCTTCGCTCCCCTCATCTAAGTTATTTATGTAAATTATAAAAAGTTGAAGCCCCAGCACAGACCCCTGTGGGACTCCACTCGTCACATCCTGTCAGTCAGACAAAGACCCTTTTATGCATATTCCCTGTTTTCTGCCAGCCAGCCAATCTGCTACCCAGGCTAATATGTTACTCCCTACACCATGAGCTTTTATTTTCTGCAATAACCTTTGAAGTAGCACCTTATCAAATGCTTTCTGCAAATCCAAGTACAGTACATCTATAGACTCCCCTTCATTCACAGTGCATGTCACTCCTTCAAAGAACTCTAATAAATTGGTTAAACTTGATTTCCCTTTCATAACAACCATGCTGACTCTTCCCAATTACCTTGAGTTTTTGTAAGTGCCCAGCTTTAACCTCTTTAATGATTGACTCTAACACCTTCCCCATGATCGATGCCAAACTGAGCAAGAGTTCCCTGTTTTCTACCTCCCTCCCTTCTTGAATAGAGGGGTTATATTTCCTACTTTCCAGTCTGATGGAACCTTTCCAGAATCTAAGGAATTTTAGAAAATTAACACCAACGCATCCACTACCTCATTAACCACCTCTTTTAAGACCCTAGGATGAAGTCCATCTGGACCGGAGACTTGTCGGCCCGCAGTTCCATCAGTTTGCTCAGTACTGCTTCCCTAGTGATTGTAATTTCACTAAGTTCTTCTCTCCCCTACACCTCCTGATTTACAGCTATTACTGGAATATTTTTTGTATCTTCTATAGTGGAGACAGAAGCAAAATATTTGTTCATTTCATCCGTTGTTTCCTTATTAACTATTATTAACTCCCCATTCTCAATCTCTAGAAGACCAACACTCATTTTACCTACCCTTATTCTGTTTAAATACCTGTTTAAGTTTATTTTAAGTTTAAAATACTAGTCTTAGACCCACTCTTCTCCCTTTCAAACTGGATGTAAAACTCAATCATATTGTGGTCGCTGCTACCTAGGGGTGCCTTTACTCTGTTACATTACACAATACCAAGTCCAATATAACCCGCTGTCTGGTTGTTTCCTGAATGTGCTGCTCTAAGAAACGATTTCAAAAGCATTCTATGAACTCCTCATCCAGGCTACTATTGCCAATCTTTTTTTTCCAGTTTATATGTAGATTAAAGTCACCTATGATTATTGCTGTCCCTTTATCACAAGCACCCAATATTTCTTCTTGTATACTTTGTCCTATCTTGTGGTTACTGTTGGGGTGGCCGGTAGACCACACCCACTAGTGACTTCTTTCCCCTACTATTCCTCATCTCCACCCAATCCGATTCTACATCCTGATCCCCTGAACAAAGCTCATCTCTAACTATTGCACAAATGCCATTGTTGATTAACAGTGCTACCTCTCCACCATTACCTAGCCTCCTATTCTTCTTGAAGGTCATATACCCCTCAATATTCAGGACCCAATCCTTGTCATCTTGCAGGCAGGTCTCTATAATGGCTGTCAGATCATATTTATTTACTTCAATGTGCACTATCAATTCATTTACTTTGTTATGAATGCTATCTGCATTCAGATACAGAGCCTTTAGTTTTGTTTTTTTGTTACCTTTGTGATATCTAGTCTTGATTCTTTGTGCATTCTTAGGTTTTTTCTCTCTGTCCCTTCCTGCCATTCTCCGACCCTCATTTCTCATATTACTATTCTCCTCTCTTACCTTGTCTTTACTCTTTGATATACCATGTCTTTCCACATTTGATCCCTTGCCTCCACTATTTAGTTTAAAACCCTTTCTGCTGCCCCAACGTACAGCCCCCACTTTCCCCAGTACTGGTGCTAGTGCTCCACAAAGCGGAACCCACTTCTCCTACACCAGTCTTTCAGCCATGTATTCACCTCTCTAATTTTATGTACACTATCTCAATTTGCAAGTGGCTCAGGTAATAATCAAGAGATTATAACCTTTGAGGCTGTGCTTTTTAATTCAGTGCCTATCTCCTCATGCTGTCTATGCAGAACCTCTTTTCTAGTTCTTTCTATGTCAGTGGTACTTACATGGACCACAGCCAGTGGATCCTCCCTTCCCACTGCAAGTTCATCTCCAGCCCTGGGCAGATGTTGTGAACCTAGCACCGGGCAGGCAACACAGCCTTCTGGACTCTCGCTCTTTGCTACGGAGAACAGTGTCGATCCCTCTCACTATATTGTCCCCTAGTACTACTATGTTCCTTTTTGCTCCCCCACTTGAATGGCTTCCTGTACCATGGTGCCATGGTTAGTTTGCTTATCCACCCTGCAGCCCCTGCTCTCATTTAAACAAGCTGAGAGAACTTCAAAACAAAAACAGAATTACCTGGAAAAACTCAGCAGGTCTGGCAGCATCGGCGGAGAAGAAAAGAGTTGACGTTTCTAGTCCTCAAGGACTCGAAACGTCAACTCTTTTCTTCTCCGCCGATGCTGCCAGACCTGCTGAGTTTTTCCAGGTAATTCTGTTTTTGTTTTGGATTTCCAGCATCTGCAGTTTTTTGTTTTTATCTCTGAGAGAACCTCAAACCTATTAGACAATTGCAGAGGCTCACACTCTTGAATTCCTGCCCTCTGGGCCCCCTTATCTGCCTCACTCTCAGTCACACCTTCCTGTCCCTGACCACTGACCAAATCAGAAGACCCTATCCTAAGTGGATATCCTGAGTTCCAGCTCCACTTTATCACCAGTTCTACCTCACCACCAGCTCCCTCGACCCCTCCACTATATCTATATTATCAAACTGCTTGTCCAATGTCCAGTACTGGATGATCAGAAATGGTCCCTATCACAAACTCCATTCCCTAACCACTGACCCCATCACTCACCCTGGCAACGGTGTGAAGCTGAAGCAGACTATTCGTAAACTTGGTGTCATATTTGACCCTGAACTGAGCTCTTATATGATCTTTTATAACCTGTGCCATTACTAAAACTGTTTACTTCTACCTCTGTATCATTGTTTGACTCGGCATCTGTCTCAGCTCATCTGTTGCCAAAGCCCTCATCCATGCTTCTGTTATCACTGGACCTGATTATACCCATGCTATCTTACCCTGGGCCTTCATCTTCCACACTGGTCTGATCTCATCCAAAAAGCTGCGATCCTTCTCCTAACTCAGATTTGTTCCGTTTACCCATCAGCCTTGTGATCACTGACCCACATTGCCCCCCAATCCAGTAGCTCATCAATTATTAAATTCTCATCCATGTTTTAAAATCCCTCCATGGCCCTCCCCCTCCCTATCTCTGTAACCTGACCCCTCCCTATCTCTGTAACCTGCCCCTTCCCTAGCTCTGTAACCTACCCCCTCACGAGCTCTGTAACCTGCCCCCTCCCTAGCTCTGTAACCTGCCCCCTCCCTAGCTCTGTAACCTGCCCCCTCCCTAGCTCTGTAACCTGCCCCCTCCCTAGCTCTGTAACCTGCCCCCTCCCTAGCTCCGTAACCTGCCCCCTCCCTATCTCCGTAACCTGCCCCCTCCCTATCTCCGTAACCTGCCCCCTCCCTATCTCTGTAACCTGCCCCTTCCCTATCTCCGTAACCTCCCCCATCTCTGTAACCTTCCTCCTCCCTCTGTAACCTCCTCCTCCCTATCCTTGTAACCTACCCTCCTCCCTATCTTTGTAAGCTACCCTCCTCCCTATCTTTGTAAGCTACCCTCCTCCATATCTTTTAACCTACCCCCCTCCCTATCTTTGTAACCTACCCCTTCCCTATCTTTGTAACCTGCCCCCTCCCTATCTCCGTAACCTGCCCCCTCCCTATGTCCGTAACCTGCCCCCTCCCTATCTCCGTAACCTGCCCCCTCCCTATCTCCGTAACCTGCCCCCTCCCTATCTCCGTAACCTGCCCCCTCCCTATCTCCCTAACCTGCCCCCTCCCTATCTCCGTAACCTGCCCCCTCCCTATCTCCGTAACCTGCCCCCTCCCTATCTCTGTAACCTGCCCCCTCCCTATCTCTGTAACCTGCCCCCTCCCTATCTCTGTAACCTGCCCCCTCCCTATCTCTGTAACCTGCCCCCTCCCTATCTCTGTAACCTGCCCCCTCCCTATCTCTGTAACCTCCCCCATCTCTGTAACCTTCCTCCTCCCTCTGTAACCTCCTCCTCCCTATCTTTATAACCTATCCCCCTCCCTACCTTTGTAACCTACTCTTCCCTACCTTTATAACCCACCCCCTCCCTATTGCTCTAAACTCCCCCCTCCCTATTGCTCTAAACTCCCCCCTCCCTATTGCTCTAAATTCCCCCCTCCTAATCACTCTAAACGCACCCCTCCCTATTGCTCTAAACTCACCCCTCCCTATCTCTGTTACCTCCTCTTTATCTTTGTTACATCCTCCTCCCTATTTGTGTTACCATCTTCTCCCTATCTCTATAACCTCCCTCCTCTCTACCTCTGTAACGTCCCCCCTCCCTACCTCTGTAACCTCCTCCAGCCCCGCAATCCTCTGAGATCTCTGTGCTCCTCCAATTTGAACCTGTTGCATTCCCCCTGCCCCCTATTTTAATCACCCCCCAATTGATGGCCATGCTTTCAGCTGTCTTGGCCTTAATCCCTGAAATTCTTCCTAATCCTCTATATCACATTACTCTTTAAGACACTCCATTAAATCTATCTCTTTGGTAAAGCTTTTAGTCATCTATCCTAACACTTTCTTTGTTACATTTTGTTTGATAATATCCTGTGAAGCACTGTTAAAGGCGTTAAATGTAACTTGAAGTTTTTAAACATCATCAACCCCCCTCCACTATAGCATATATTATCTACAAGATGCAGTGCAGTATCTTACCATGGCTTCTATGTCAACAACTTTGAAACACACAACCTCTACCTCCTAGAGTGACAAGGCCAGCAGGTGCATGGAAACACAATCACCTCCAAGACTATCAGCATTTGGGTTTGGAAATAAATTGCCGTTCCTTCCTCGTCACTGGGTTACAATCCTGGAACTCACTACGTAACATAATTTTGGGAGCACCTTCATCATGTGGATGGCAGTGATTGAAGATGAGGACCCACCACAGACATCCTACGGACAACTAGGGATGAACAGCAAATTTCAGCTCTGACAGTGATGTCCATATGTTGAGAATTAAAATTAAAAGAGCAACATGCTCCTGTTGTCAGAAACCTGACAGCTCCAGCATTGCATGAGTGCAATTCAAGAGAGTATTTAAATTTTTTAATTTTTGTTGAAGGGAGGCTGAAATTTTATACTTGTATGTTAAGAAGCACTTCTCAACTACTGTCCTTATTAAGTATTTCCACAGCAGATATAGCATGGCCTGATACTGATGAAAGCTTCCTGTGCTTTCATCAACAAGTTCAACTCCTCACACCAACCATCTCTGGCTCACTAAGTTGAGTGTGCCAATTTGTGGGCACTTTGATGGGACCATGCTGTCTAGGAACTGTATTGAGATTGATTTACTTATTTCACATGCACAGTTTACAGGCACACAGCAGCAATTCCGACAAAATTCAAAAGTTTAGATGATCCAAATTGAAATTGTTCATTGGTCATTTACTTTTAACGTAAAAGACTTGATAATGACTGTTGAATTCTAATTAGATGGAGTGTCCCTATGATACCCAGGTAGAAAGATGCTCCGAAACCTCTCCAATGCAGCTGTACGATGCATTACCATGGAACATGATTTTGCCTCCCTGCCAGTCCCTGCTCCCTGGTGAAACTCCTTGTTTCTGCTCTGCACATGCCTTCGATTGATGCCCATGAAGCTTTTGATGTGCAAACCATGTCACTGAAGGGCAACCTCAAAACCAAGCTGCACCACCCAAATGGTTATATTTTCAACCTGCGCGTTGCTGCTTCCACTACTGAGCCTACACTGCCTATTAAAGACGAGTCTTACTTAAAGTTTATGTCCAATAACAAATCAGATATTGATTGTGGTTCTGCGAATTATTATTTGTTAATGGCCACTTTTTCTCACTTATATAGGGTGTGGGCAAAAACAAGATTGTTGACCATTTCCTACATCTATTGAACAGACCCAGGGAATATTTACAGCTTCACAGGTAAATACTGACCGAACTGTCAAATTATAAGTTGTATGCATTATTCTGTATGTATCTAATTTGCTGAGGGCCCAGTATTTTGTTAACAACTG